>NW_027466827.1:0-237500 GCF_046128005.1 Genypterus blacodes
GCAGCGCCAACAGCGGGGCACCAATGGTCCGATCTGATGGCCAACGCTTATTTACATCAGTTCTAAGCGATCAATTCTCACAATGGCACAGCGAAGGCTTGCGTAGCAATGTTAAAAACCAAACATTTAATTGCGACTAAGTTGTTTCAAATGGTTGTTCTTGGACTGAGCTTTTAAAAGTGCATTAAGGCTGGATTGAAGGGGAGGCGGTTTGTTAGATGTTTTGCAGTGAAATGTGGGCATGTCTGAAGCAGCAGGCAGTCGGAATGATTTCCAAAGGGCCTCGTCTGAGGAACCAGCCTGCTGAGTGCAGGACATCTCTGACTAATGAGCAACTAAATATATCCCCCCGTCTCTTCTGTCGCTCTCGCCTCTGTTATTTCTGTCTTTCATTCATTCATTGGGTTTATTATTTGCTCTCTTTGCTCTTTTGTTCCCTGTGACTTTCTGTCTCTGTTCTGTCAACCATTTTCTTCTCCCCCCCCCCCCCCCCCCCCCCCCACATCTCGCTGGCTTTGATGTATTGTTCAGACCCACTTGAAACAGTGTGGGCTGGTATTTCATCGTCAACACAGTTAGTCAACAGCAGCATCCTGTTCTGACAAGTTCATCAGTTTACACATAACGGCCCTGAGCATCCTACACACACACACACACACACACTGTATGCATCATGCACAGACCCTTCTCCTGTTGACTTAGTTAGGATTCATCAGAAGCTCTGAATCAATACGGCCGTCTGCTCCCTGGGTATGAATCTACCCACAGTGCACGTGTTTCAACAGCCTGTGTTGGGAAACAACCGAGCCCAGGGGAAAGGTTGGGCTATACGTGTGCTATCCTGCCTCGTTTGTGCGGCTTGTTGTCATTGGAGGTTGGGGGTGGATATGGCAACAGCAGCGCAACCGCTATTCCCTCTCTGGCTGCAGCAGAAACAGCTCTGTCACTCCTCTTATTTCCCTGCCACTTCCGCTTTAGGTAGACGTGTGACAGGAGCGAGAAATATGACGGACAGGAAGGAGGATGCCCCACAATGTCTTATTCATTGCCGTCCTGCAGAAAGCCTAACGTCAGAATCAGAACAAGCACCTCCCCGGACTACTAGAGATCCGGTTGCTCTCCTTAAAGAGACCTCTGTTGGGTGGATAGTTGCTGACTCGTACTCTTGAGCCTGAGTGGTCCACTTGGCGAGGCCTCCCTGTTAGCTACACCACTCCGCCGACCAAAGACTGCATTGACGGTGCCGTGCCGAGTACATGTACGGGCCCGAGTCTCAGCTTTGCCAGCTGAACGCCGTATTTATCATTCTATGTCTCCTGTCCAACTCTTTGTTTTGTACCGTCCATTCCGTTCCTCATTGTCCGTTAGACAGAGTGATGACACATTTTACGGCCAGCTGGCATGGGCCCTCTGTCCATATAACATCATCTGTAAACGGCTCTCTAGAACAAACAACAACAAAATGGTGAGGATTATACACGTGTCTAGATTACATTCCTTCATATCTACAGATTATTGATTCAATACCTTAATAATGTGTTCATTTAGCCTGACCAGAACCAGTGTTTATATACGTCTAACTTGTAACTTACAGACTGTGATTGCTGTGACAGTTAGAAACTCTTATCAAATCTAGACTCATGGTTAGGGTTAGAGTCTAACCCTAACCCTAACTCTGATGAAGTATTATTGGTGACCTGTTTAATTTATAAAGCAGTAGCATAAACAGGCAGAGCAGCTAATGTTCCGTACCTGTGTGTGTGTGTGTGTGTGTGTGTGTGTGTGTGTGTGTGTGTGTGTGTGTGTGTGTGTGTGTGTGTGTGTGTGTGTGTGTGTGTGTGTGTGTGTGTGTGTGTGTGTGTGTGTGTGTGTGTGTGTGTGTGTGTGTGTGTGTGTGTGTGTTGTGTGTGTGTTGTGTGTGTGTGTGTGTGTGTGTGTGTGTGTGTGTGTGAGAGATGAAGACGAGGTGATAGTCATTGTGGGAAGCTCTGTTTCATGTTTCTTGAAGTGTTACAGACCGGTGACGTCAGGAGTATCAAGTACTCGTCTAACACTCTGAAGTCTCTGAAGGTGTGTGTGTAGAATGACTGGCATAGTTTCACATCTCGACAAACTGTAAAAATATCTGAATGACTTATTTTGCGCGAGTTGTAAAATGGATTAAGTTTCCTAGTCAGACGTTTATTCATGCATACGGTGAGAATCTGTTGATTTCACTCCACACATTTAATTCCACCTGTAAGTTGCTTAGTGGCGTGTTGTCCAGCATGACTTGCAATCGCTCAGGTAAAGCCTGTTGACGGCCCCGTTGTCTTCTCCTTTCATTAGAAAAGAGTAATACCATGAAGATGTACTATAGATGTAACAAAATATCTTGTGAAGTGCTGTGTTTATCAGCAGGGACAGGATGTGGCCTCAGGTTTGGGAAGGCAATAACACAAATCTGCTCGTCTGAGGCAACGCAAGCAGGCTTATCTGCACTTTGTTTCCGGCTAATGGCCTCTCTGCTTATTCTTATAATAAGATTGGTAGCACTTCTAAGTATACAGCACATTACCGCGCCTGCTGGAATGAGACGGCTGGAGCTGCCCATAACGTCTAATAAATATCAACTACGTGCTATAAAATGCACTGTAGTTAGAAATGCGTCAGACGTGTGAAACCGATGACAGCCTTCATATCGGCGGAGCAGGCTGCGTGTGTTGCTCGCGCACACACACACACACACACACACACACACACACACACACACACACACACACACACACACACACACACACACACACACACACACACACACACACACACACACACACTGATGCGTGGTGCCATTTGTTCGCCCTCTTGGTGAGTTGCCAGGGCAGTTGCTCAGTCAGAGTCCTGCAGGAGTCCATTGTGGCGATGATGAACACAGGACTATAAAAATGATTGTGCCGTCGACATTTTACAACGGCTGCAGATATACTGCGCGGCCAGATTAATACATAAACGTATCCCACTGTCATAACCCCATAACATGTATCACCCCCCCTTTTGTTTTCCAACCATTGCAGTGAATAGAACCTGCTGGCCCAAATAAGAAAGTTGAAGAGAAGGGACACACAGCTGCAGACTAAAACCTTTAGTCTTACCGCTGTTGCCATGACGGCGTATACTATTACAGCTCTTGACAGATATAACAAACGGCCCTTACAGATGACTGTGGTACAATCCATATCTCAGCGTGACAGCGCTGGCAGGCAGGCGGGGTTGGGATTAACTTTGTGACTTTCACCTTCAACAAATGTCCCGAGCCCAGCGCTCACACTGCTGGCTGGCAGGCTCACACTGCTGGAATATGATCAGCCCACAGTTGCGTCGACAGTGTTTGGTGGATTGTGTGTGTGTGTGTGCGTGTATATGTGAGTCTGAACACATGCACGTGTGTAG
The DNA here is from genome assembly GCF_046128005.1 of Genypterus blacodes. Lineage (NCBI taxonomy): Eukaryota > Metazoa > Chordata > Actinopteri > Ophidiiformes > Ophidiidae > Genypterus > Genypterus blacodes. The sequence continues at coordinate 3,430 of NW_027466827.1, forward strand.
GAGGGGTCCCACACGCTCTTTGTTTTCCTCTGAAAGCTGAGAAGAAGGAATGTCTGCCTCCCAGCTGTCCTGAGGAGAGAGGGAGATAGAGGAGAGACGGGGCGCTCACCAACATCCTCCCATCTGTTAGAGTGTGTGTGTGTGTGTGTGTGTGTGTGTGTGTGTGTGTGTGTGTGTGTGTGTGTGTGTGTGTGTGTGTGTGTGTGTGTGTGTGTGTGTGTGTGTGTGTGTGTGTGTGTGTGTGTGTGTGTGTGTGTGTGTGTGTGTTCTCGCATGCTTGTATGGTAAGAGAAAGGGTCACACAATGGATGTACTCCCCTCGCCCCCCTCCCTTTGGTCTCTCATGCATATTTAACCCTTCAAATGCAAAGTTTTCTGTTGTCCTTTTCGGGGGGCACACTGCTGTAAATCTGTCCCCCCCCCCCCGCCTCGTCCCTCAGTGTCGAGGGGACAAAGGGGTCTAATGGCAGCGCACGTGGCTCGGCAAATGTATAGCAACAGCGGGGGGAGGGACGCGTGGGTAGAGGGGGAGGATGTTTCTGTCTGCTTAGCGACTTCCTTCATCCAGGGTGTGGTGCGTGTGTGTGCGTGCTTGTGCATGACGTGCAGTGCGCTGTGTCTTGCAGCTGCGGGGAAGAGGTGGACGGCGGAGTTCTCTGGAAGTATTCTTCCTGGAAACCCACAGCTGTTTGACTCGTGTTATTCTGGCTAATTTCCTGTTTACTGTACTAAATGACACTGTTGGCTTTGGCAGCAGTTTAGGCTCCGAAACATTGGTCGGGGCTTTAATAGAGAGCATGAAATGTGTGCCCAAAGCTTATATGCACTCTGAGATTATTCACACGCACACAAACAGACACACACACACACACACACACACAGCACAGATGGGGTGTCAGTGAGAAACGCAAACCTGCTGTATGTAAAGGCACCTTGGGACATTTGGATAGTGAGCTCACAATCCTCTCGTGCTGTGTCTGTGTGTACTCAGGAACATGCTTTTTGTATAAACGTGCCGACATCTCCCTCAGACACACACACACACTCCCTGTTCTTCTTCATCCTCCTCCTTTCCTCTGTTATGTCCCTCCACCTTCCCCCAGAGGCCCAAAGATGGAACAACAGCACTTTATTTTAAGGAAAACTGGGGTTTGAAGCTTTTAGGTTTTCAGCTGTTCTGCTTTCATCCTGCAAACACAACACATTAGTACAAATCTGCCTTTACAATTATATATTATTCACATTTACGCAACACTTTTATCCAAAGCCACACGTTATACGTATACTCTCTTCCCCTCAGCCCTCCCATTGTTCCTAAGTCTGTTTTTGTTTGTGGGTGTCAGTCACAGCGTTTCTGCCGACGCAAACCAGGTTACCGCGACAAATTAGGTTAAGACAGGAAATCGGAGAAGTTGTTTGCATGCAACTGCAATAATCTGATTACTCTAAAAAACCTACATGCTTACAGTCAGTCGATCTGCAGGAGGACATGTCTCTCTCTCTCTCTCTCTCTCTCTCTCTCATGCCTGACCTTGAGTTCGAATCAAGACGGGCTTATATTAAATTGATTATAAGTTCAAGTTGGATATAAAAAGCTTTACAGATCCGAGAGACATGTTGGTGATGTATGATGCTGTAGCTGGGAGGGTTTCTCTGTGAGAGCTTTAGAGCCCAAATAGGCGCTCCTTCCTGTGCACATACAGCATGTAAGTCTACTAAAATGACCGCTGTTCAGTGGGAAATGTCCGGTTTGATCCTGAAGAACTGGGAGCGTCTCCAGCCAATATGTAGCTCTCTGATAGTCTGAAAGTCTCTGATCAGTAAAGTGAGATTCTCATTTGTCTAATGTTCAATACTGCAGAGGGCTGACTGTAACCCAGATTAGTGAGTACGTGCAAACTCTACTTCACTCATTTCCCCAGCTGCACGCGATCTGGACCGAGCGCACATGTCGGGGCGTCCCCCTGCGAGACGATCGGACACTTCGCACATAGTAGAACTCGACACTGCTAGTATAGCTCTCGCAGACATCAAGCGTCCCGCGTTACAGTTGGCGGCGTCGCACACCCCAGGTCAGCGTATCGAGTTGTGTCACTTCATACTGTGCAAAGTGTCTCTCGCTTGAAACTTCAGCCGTGGTGTTTGCAGCACGGCGCGAGGAGAAGAAGAGCAAGAAAGCGGCGTGCTCCTTTTCGCCGACAGACACAGCAGCGCCACATCATGCAATATGACTCACTTTCTTCTTTGTAGTCTGTAGCGTGCATTACTTTTGAATGAGGTTTAAATTGCTTGTCGCTCCGTCTCTAATGGAAAATCATGTTTATCAATCTTAAGCTGTCTTGTTGCCTTTTTTTTGTTTTTTTTGTCAGGGCTTGTGGGAGTGATGTGTCATTCTCTCTGTCTGGCGCCCAGAAAAGGAAAAATTGCGTGACATCCTTGTCATTTCCCCGTCGTGCCACATCTATGAATTGAATCACTCGCCGCGCACGCACTCCATCATTCGTCGGTCGCGTCCTTGCAGCATATTAGCCGACCGATATCCACCCATGACAGAAACGAAGCGCCAAGGCTCTTATCCTCTCCAACCTGAGTACATGCTGGACTCTCTGCCTGCACTGTAATAACGGCAGCAGGGATGACAATCCCACAGATTAGCGTCAGAGGCATGGAGTGCCTGGCCAAAACAAAAAAACATCATTATTTCTTAAATTACAGCACAATCATCAACAACACCGGATTTAGATAAAGGCCGACAAAGGAACGAAAACATATTTACCCGGTCAGAGAGCATCATCATCCTCTTGGTCTAGCTTAACACCAAAGCCCCCTCTGCATATATGTTTATACACACACACACACACACACACACACACACACACACACACACACACACACACACACACACATTCCCCTGCTTGTCAACAGACACACTGGCGAACACACCCTCTTTTTATGGCCTATTGTTCTATAGAGCAACCAAACAGCTGGCTGCAGAACTCATCAGTATAATAATGCGATCTGCTTTAGAGAGCGCGCCCGGCTTGTAATGGAGGATAATTAGAATTTTAATTTGCCGAGCAGAGGGGACTAAAACCCTTGTCTTCCCCCCCCCCCCCTCCCCCCCCCCCCCCCCACCCTTGTTTTCCTTCCACTGGTAACAGATGGAGAGAGAGCGATATTCGCAAGCCAGGCAGGCACTTGAAAGCAAGGCAGGGGGATTTTAACGCCCCACCCTCCCCCGGTCTCCTCGGGGCACAGTCCTAAGGCGCTAGAATGATGGGATTAACAATCGGCCTCCTGGGTGCCCCGTTCTGGTCCAATCCACCTTAACAACACCAAGCAATAGTGCAACCTTTTAGCAGCAAAGCTCTCTGATCCGCTTACTGTCGTGTGCCCAGAAGTTTGCTCGCAGATTCACCTTTTTTTTTTTTCCAGGCGGACAGATGGCACCAGAAATTGAGTTCTGGCGCAATCTGGGGAGTTTATTTTTTTTTTACACACAAAGTACTGGACGTTCCTGTCACGGATATGCATGGATGTGCCCCAGGCCATGACGGACTGAGGTAGACTTTTCTATCATTTCCAGCGACTCTGCTTTTGCCATCACAGGATTTCTTTGACATTCACCAAACCCCCCCCCCACCACCACCATTTCTGCAGAACAAACTCTTTACCGCCACACTAGAGGGATAACAGCTTGCGTTTAACTGTGACTCACTCTTCCTCATGAGCACAAGACATGGCGCGCCGAAAGCCACGCCGGCATCGCTGGCTGCTTTCCTGCTTTTTTTTTTTTTTCCCCTCTTCAAAAAAAAAATTCTTCTTCTCATCTCGGTAGGAGAAGCCAGAGAGGGAGAGGGGAGTATTAGACGGTAAAGTTAAAGATATTACACCACAAAGCAGCATCTCTCTCTCTCTCTCTCCCTCTCTCTCTCCCCCTCTCTCTCTCTCTCTCTCTTTCTCTCTTTCTTCCTGCTGGCCCAACCCCCAGTGTGGTATGTACTGGAGCTGGCTGCTGCCTCTGCCTACCATTGTTGTCGTACAGAGCCTCTCCCCTCACACAGCTATCAGTGGACCTGCCACGACATGTCTCTCTCTCTCTCACTCTCACTCCCTCTCCCTCTCTTTTTTTGTTGCTTTTTTGGCTCGTCTTTGCTCAAGGCCACAGTACTCCACGGAGCTAATGGTTCTCTCTCTCTCCCTCTCTCTCTCTTTACTCGCTGTCTCTCCATTACTGATGACTACATTTTCCCCCCTTGTACGTCTCTCTCTTTTCCGTCCCTGGGCCCATTCGCTCACGTTCCTCTGTGTCTCCCCCCCGGTCCCGCTCCTCTCTCCGTCCCAGCGATTTCTCCATCGTAGTTTTTTTGGATTTCCATTGATGGCGGGCCTTCACTTATTTCCCCAGAGTGTCTTTATTCCACAGTTCAATTTTTGAAACGTAAGGATAGGCATCTCAGTGACAAATTGGATTTAAAAAGGAGATATATATATATTTTTTATAGTTTTCACAGTTCAGTTTTATGGATTTCCCCCCCTCTCTTATTCTCTGTCTCACATTTCTGTCTCCCTTTTGTAGATACTTGCAAAATTCCCACAGGTACATTCAAGCTCGGCTCCATTTTTTCCCCGATGTTGAATATATTTGCCTCACGGTTTTGATCTAAGTTCTCCAGTCTGCGAGTTCTTTTTCACATAGAAGTATAATCTCATGGGAGACACAGTCCAAGTTGAAATTCTGCATTATCAGTATATATTTTTTTCCTCCAAATTGCCCCTTTTTGTAGCTGACAAAGGTTTCCTATCCTCCAGGGGATGTAAGCGTTCAAAGAAAGGTGTGTATGCGTTTGTGTACTCATGAAGCAATCGCTCAATAGGACCATGTGACCTTTGGACCAAGTGGTCAGCAGCTCACTTCCCATGTTATCCCATGTATGCTATCTCATGTTGTGTGTTCCATCTCTGTAGTATAGCTCTGATCCAGTCCAGCTAAATCCCAAAACACAACATACTTTAGTAAAGGTCCATCACACGGCCCTCACCGACCTTCACCATCAGTGTCGGTTGAAGAACACGACCACAACACTACAGTAAATGAACATGAATGGAGGAGGAGCTAAATGCCCATGCAGTCTCTTCATGCCTCTGGGTAAGAAAGCTCCAAAGCAAAAAGCCTAATGAATGCATTTTTTACAGTCATCTGTCTTCTATAGTGGGATTAACAACCTTCCCGCTCGCCACAAAAGATCATGAAAGTGAACGTTGGCCAGTGGCTATTGTCCTAACTTGCCCCCGAGGCTTGTTTCTCCCCTGCTGCCTCCCAGCCCGGCGTCCCATTCATCACCTTCAGCACCTCCATTAGCTCCATCTCCTCTTCAGAAGGCCTTTAGTCGCCCTGAAGCATCTCGGCGGACAACTGCTCAGGCCGCTGTGTCAAATGTCACTCGGCGGTGTGTTTGTTGTGCGCATGTGGGCGTGTTGAAGAAAGCAGCTGTTTCCCTTTGACTGTTTTATACCTCACTCTCTCTGAAGGTCAAATACTACGGTGCGCTTTTGTACGCCGAGCACATTTCTGTCAATTTGTCGTTTGTAAGAGTAGCCTCTGTCGCATATGAAAGACGGTGCAGATTTAATCTTATTTAGAAAGATCACGCAGCGGCTTACATCCTACGCTTATGTACAAACATCTACATGATTGGAAAAGGACAAGAGTTCACCTTGAATTGACAACAGGAGGGGCACGCTAACTATCGGTATGTAGTATCGCTATAGCAACTCTGGCAACCGCTAGCGCGCGCACACAAGTCTCTCCACGAGACGACGCAATAGCATCACACCCATTCGGTATCGCTCATCACAGTACTGGGAGTGTTTCGGTTGCTGGGTGTTGTCTTTGTGCGTGTGTGTGTGAGGGAGAGTACACACTTGCACATTCTGGTATTTAATCTTATGCTACAAGCTTAGAGTCACATTTCTCCCTGGAGATTAGAGGATGTTTAGAGGTGGAGGCTGTTGAAACGTTTCTTCTTCTATCTCCAAACACACAGGCTGGATAAAGTGTTTGTTTGTAAATGCCTGCCTGTCAGTTTGTTTGATTTGAAATGCATTCGCCACAATTGACAGCCTCTCAGAATATTCCAGAATAAGGCAATGATTCATCTGCTTTAATTGTCCTTTCAGGTACACGAGCAGCATTCGTGTCTATTCACGCGTCTGAACCACTGAAGCTCACTTCGTCACACAGGCGAATCACTTCACGTCTAATTGCTGTTGTTAAACGCTTCGATTGCTCTGCAGTCTTATAAAATTTGAAAGAAGGGGGTTTAGTTTTTAGTAAGAAGGAAATTCCATTTAATGAAAAGCCCAGCCCCAACCTGCTTGCTTGCACAACTGATGCTCGATGCCAGATCAGGTCTAACACAGTTGGTATGTCCGTACCGGTGATTGCTCCTGGTTTCTACTGAAAGCAGAGTCACGTCTCTCTTTGCTCAGATGTTGCAATAGTGTGTCACACCTGCTGGATCTGTGTGTGTGCGGCCTCTCACCAGAGTGTATCCAAACGTGTGTAAGTGTGCGTTCATAGAGTAGACGGTGTTCGGAGTTCAGTGCAAATTGTAGTATTTGTTTTGTATTTGTTTTGTGTCGCTGCGATCGAGCACACTGACAGAAATCAACCTCGGTCCATCTCATTAGTGTCACACGGATGAGTTTGTTTTAAATGTTTCCTCTTGTAGAATTTGTTTAGATTTTAGTTAAAGGAGTTTAGTTAAAGCAGTATCAGAGTGAAAGCACTGATATTGACAGTGAAACAGAGAGAGCTGTGTGTAGGACGGCACGCCTGTGATGGAAGGATTAAAGCCCAATTAAATGGAGGTCCTGAGAGGGAAAATAAATAAGCCACGCAAAAAAACAAAACATCCCCGTCTCACCATCAGACAGAGAGACCGGACGGGTGAAGGCTGTGTTTTAATGAGCGGGACATAATGGAGAGGAATTGGATCTAGATGAGGTTTTCTCCTGACATTTTTAATCCTCTATCGACGCTTCAGGTGTGTTCCCTGTTCTGTCTCCGCCCACCTTGTCATGTTGATACAGTACCTTTTTTTTGTTTCTCCCCCTCCTTGCCTATAGAAAATGCAGCATCATTTCAAGTAACAATGCCTCTGAGCTTTAATTATCAGCTCAACCTGTCAGCTCGGCAAAGTTTCCTTAGGAGAAGTCTGTTTGACCCGGTGGCAGCTGCCTGCGGAGGAGAGCGGCAGCAGGTGTGTGTGTCAGCGGAATGATAGAACAGGCACAGTAGTCAAAACCACGCTGTAACTAATGGAAGACTGCTTTTTATCAGGGTTTCACAGATTTGTAACATAAATCACGAATCCTTTAATGAGACGAAATTCCTGTATGCTCGTCCTGAAATAGTCGGGAACGAGGAATCCCAGAATCCCGTTGAACCTGGGGGACGTGGAGTATAGAGCCTCCATCTCCACTCATTACACTCCAATACCTTATAATCACCTTGTTACCGTACATTATTAAAATTTAAATTAGGTTGCTAAATCGGCTGCCAGGCCCAAACAGGTGGAGCAGCTTCTCTAACATAAGCGGCAAATGATCACATAAATAATGTTTACATGAGCCAGGTTCCAGCCCGGAGCAAAGAGGGAAGCATCTGCATATTTATGTTCTTGTGAGACAGCAGAAACTTTGTAAATCCTTGGTTTTCATCCCGTTTTTCCCGCCTGTGTCTCCTCAGGGTGCGCACCGCCGCCCGGCGTGCAGCACGGAGACCTGCTGAACCAGACGGAGGCCAACAGGGGCTCGTTCCCTCCAGGGACCCTGCTCACGTACGGCTGTGAGCCCGGCTACACCGCGGATGGTCCCACCAGCATCATCTGCACCAGCTCTGGCGCCTGGTCCCATCAGCCGCCGCACTGCATCCGGAGCAACGGTGAGCGCCAGGATCACATGACGGGAGCTTTGGTGCATGTCATTCGTCGCTCATTTGTGTGTGTGTGTGCATGGGGGTTTGATACTGTGCGGATATCTGGTTTCAATTGATTTGTTCTTTGGTATTTTTGTTGGAAAACAGCGAGTAATGGGAAAGATGAAGGGGAGGGATCCAGGAAGACGAAGGATACATTTTCAGATGTACTGTATGTTGCTTCAGAAGGATAAAAATGCACAGTCACACACTGCCTTTGTCGGTATCTGCACACTGAGTCCTGGGGGCCAAGCAGGGGACTCTGGGAAATTGGACTTATAAAATGTAAACCGTCGAAACCACAGGAATCAATAGTGCCTACAGGAAGACGTTTCTGCCGGCTCAATACCTTTACCGCCCCCCCCTCTGCCTCTCCCCAGTGTGCTCCCCCCCCACCGAGCCAGAGAATGGGGGCTACCGCTGTCACCCCTCCCCCTGCCACCGGCTCACCCAGAAGACCGTCATCGAGTACTTCTGCGACGAGGGCTACGCTCTGAAAGGAGATTACAAGTTCCTCACCTGCCAGAACGGCGAGTGGGACGCTCCCATGCAGATTAGCTGCCGCCTCAGCCAAGGTCTGTCACCTCAATTTAAGGTCTTCGCTCTACACTCCATAATCTCAGGCTAAATCTGTGCCCCGGCGGTACATTTAGAAGCTTTTAGAGTATAGAATTCTCTCTCATAACTGTCTTCTTCTTCTTCTTCTCGTCCTTTTCCTCAGACAAGGAGCCAAACTCTCCGCTGGGTATACCAGCTCTCTCCATTGTGGCGTCCACAGCCAGCTCTGTGGCCCTCATCCTTCTTTTAGTGGTGTTGTTTGTCCTTGTACAACCAAAACTCAAGTCCTTCCATCACAGTCGGTAAGACACACACACACACACACACACACACACACACACACACACACACACACACACACACACACACACACACACACACACACACGCGCACACGCAGGCATAGGCAGGCATAGGCACGCATGCATGCACACAGACGCCTCACCCAACCATAAAACACACTATACCACCAATTTTAAGGACGGCTCTAGATTTTCTTGTAAATTCCACATTAATTGGTTTGTTAAGCAAAATTGCGAAAGATTCTGGTTTCTTACGACCTCAGTCCAGATTTCTTTGTTCTGGCTTTTCCGTTCTATCAGTTCCTATAACGCTCTGTCATAATGTTTTGCTCTAACTTGCTAATTTTAGAGATGTTGTGACGCAGTGAGCTGGAATCCATCAGAGCAGGCGTCACAAGCAGTCAGACTGGTTTATACAGTTTCAACTTATGATCCAAACAACTTCTTTACTGAACAATGTGGACATCTTAAAAGGATCCATAAATAAAAGTCACATTCTGGGAAAGTCGTGAAAGCTTTGTTTGTTTGTTTGTTTTATGTCCTGTTAGAAGTGGAAATTCATCCTTGGTGCTGCGCTGTGTTTCAGTCTGCAGATCTCTTATTATTCATCCAATGTGTTGGTTGAACTTAGCTATACGAGATAGTGTTTGTGTTAAACACACTAGTAGTTCTGCAAGTCAGAGCAGTTTAGAAATAGGAGTAAAAGTGTAAAAAGAAGTAAATCCCTGAACTGCTCCCTCTGTTGTCCTGTGATGGGAATGCCAACACTCTGGTTGATTACATACTGGGCCTGAGGGTTTAGTGCCGCCTGCTGTACAATCATCTCTAATCACCTCCACTTGTAGCCTCTGCTGTGACACTTAGCTGCTGCGTTCCTTCAAATCTCAGCCTATTCCCTGATCCCGCTGTCTCTCTCTCTCTCTTCTTCACTCTGACTCTCCCCTCGGTCAGGAGGGAGCAGGGTGTCTCAGGCCAGTCCAGCTCCGTCATGGTGGAAGGAGTCCAGGTGACGCTGCCCTCCTATGAGGAGGCTGTGTATGGTAGCGGCGGAGCCTGCAGTGCCGCTGCTACCCCGGCTCCCCCTCCCTCTCCTCCTCCTCCTGTGCCGCCGGAGTCTCGAGTCCCCATCGTGCTCTCGGAGGAACTCCCTCAAGGAGCTACGGGAGGACACGGCTCCAGCAGGACCCGTCACCACAGAGACTTAGACCTCTGTCTCCCGTCTACATCTTCCTCGTCACCCTTCTCCTTCCGCCGTCATGCAGAGACGGTGCTGGTTCACCAGGCCCCCTCCTCCTCCTCCTCCTCATCATCATGGGCTAGAGAGCACCCTGGGGGTGCATGTGCAGCCCCTATCCCCCTCCGTAGAGACTCTGAGAGTAGCGACCAGCACAGTCTTCTCTCTGTCACCTCCACAGATGACTTTTCTGACGGTAAGAAGCGACGGTCACAGATTTGCTCGATCACCTGATTGATTTTGTGGAGATCAGCTTCATAAGTCGCTACGTGATGTCATTGCTCTGCTTTGATTTGATCCGTTTCTGGCAAAAGAGCTTGTGGTCCATATAAATGAATATGAAATGTTGAAACTATGCTGCTGCACCAAACATCAAACCTCTGTTCCAACATTTCTGCTCTGTTCCTCTGCAGATATTCCCCTGCTGAAGGAAGCATGAAGCCTGCCAGCCTGCCATCAGCATCAGCATCAGCAGCAGAGCCCCCCTGTCCCCCCCCCTCTCTCTCTCTTAATGCTGACCAGGACTGACTGTGGCTGACAACCTACTTCTCCAAATCCCTCAGCAGCCGGCACAGAAAAAGACTAGAACTATGCCCATTCCCCAATGCAACCACCTCTGCCACTGCTACACACACGCTGCGAAACCAACAACCAATACTCAACTTGCACCCGAAAGCAATGATGGAGCATCACCGGGGCCCCAGATACTGGATCTAACACAAAGCCACACAAAAGTGCTGAGAGCGCAATATAAATCCTGTAGATCCCCATGTGTATGAGAAAAACATGTAACGAGTCATGGTTGTATACTTTAGGCTCCTCCAGGTTGTAGTTCTCTTATTACCATTGCTCACAGAGGCTTGATCAGCGAAGGCCATAGAACCTCGGGGCACGTCGAGTCTTTCTGGGATTACCGCGGGTTTAAAAAAGAAAATCTCAAAACTGGTGATGTTTGCTCCCGCTGCTGTGGCGTACAGAATCCGAATCGTCTTCCCACTGTACTTGAAGCTGGGTTCGTGAATGCTGCATGTTTGTTTTTAAGTTATGGCCTTCGCAGCACCGCGGCTCCCTTCTGAACAAACGCATGACGCTCCCCTCTCTCACTTTGTCTCTCTCTCTCTAGCTGTCTGTGTGTCTGGTCGGTGTTGAGCGTACGGACAGCTGGATTGAGCGCTACTACACAAGAGCTAAAACCAGGATGCGGTGTTTTATTGCACCATATCACAGCTATAAAAGAGAAAAAAAAACCCACAGCTTTCTTTTCTGTTGCCAGCAGCCCTCAGTATCTGAACGGCCCTCTCACTCGCTATGCTGCCTGACTGATGATTGATTAGTATTTGGCTCCAAAGGGGGCATCATTGCCCGTGGAACCGTGCTAAACATCTTGCCTGCATTTGTTTGATAACGAGAGGGAGACAAATGTGACGTTGGGTCCGAAAGCGAACCAATGGAGTTGTCGACCTAAGCTGGCGTTTTTTGGCACACGTCCAAACTTCAGGATGGCTTTGTGTTTTCATTTTTATCGTTTTTTTTTTTTTTCTCCTTCCTGTTGTATTTATTGCTTGGCGTGTGTGGCTCAGTTTGGCCTGCTTTGGAGTTGCTGAATCAGTGGTGTGTGTGTGTGTGTGTCAGTGCATGTATGCGTGCGTGTGTGTGTGTGTGTGAGAGAGAAGACACGTCACGACATGTTCGGCCCCCGAAACAGAAAAATGAGCCATTTCCTGATTTGCCTCTGTTCAGATCACAGACTGGATTAACAATGCACCCCCCCTCCCCACCCCCACCCAAACATCTTTCACCATAGGAAAATATTCCTCTCAGCGTAGAATGACTCACACGAACAAAACGGTTCAACAGAACACAATGTTTGTATTTCTTATTGTTAAAACCAGAATATTTATCATTTCTGCTGAACGGGTGGAAAACGCAGGTTTCCTTAATGGGACTTCTTCACATCCGCCTTCATACAGACTCGACCTTTGTGCTTTATTGACCCAACTGCAACTGGTTGCAGTGGAAAAAAACAAAATGTTATGTTGTATATTAGCTTCACGCACACACACACACACACATGAACACAGACCCTCCTAATGCCGGGTGCAAAATATAAGTCATCCTCTGTTTCCATTAGCTGTGGAAAAGCATCAATGATTGAGCTGGTCACCCTGGAAACTGTGTGACTGATGGTTCCTGAGAATAACATTCAAAGCCCATCTGCTTGGGGGACGAACAGAACAATCTGTCAGCATTTCTGTTCTCTTTATTTCTCATCTGTGGCTGTCTATCACCGTCAACAGCTGCATTATTAATGCAAACAGAGAATGTTGCCTTAGACTTGTACATTTCCTTTTTGTTGTATAATAATTAAGCCTCTGCGTTTGTTGCTTTACAATATTGCAATGTGTTCTGTTCCCCCCAATGGCCTTACTCTGTTCTTTTCTATGCATAAAAACTGTCTTGTGTATTTATCAATGGGTTCACTTTTGTTGTGGACATGATTAAAGGAGTGTCCATCCTTCTCTGTCCTCCCCCCAGGCTTTTCCAGCTACTGTGATGGTGAAGAACCTATAAGCACCTATATTTCATTATTCCTTTGCTTCTCTTTTGCCCCAAGGCATATAAATATGAAAGAGAAAGAAAAAAAAACCTAAACTAACTTTACGTTCAGAAAGCACTGTTGTACGGTGTTGCTTCCCTTAAAAATAACAAAAAAAAGTACACATTCTGATTAAATTTCAATGCTTTCAGCTTTGGTTTTTTCCTCTGTACATGGCAGTGGGTGTGAAGATAGTAATTTAATATTTGTATAAAATTTAATTTAATTTTACAGTGTGTATATAACTTTTTAATTAAAGCTTTCTTTTGAAGTGTGTAAGATGATGTGTCTTTTATTCCAGCCCATGTTTGACCCGCTCTTCCTCTTCAGAAAGACTTTGAACTCACTAGCAAAAGGTTCACGTCTCCATACCATCTAAGAAATATCAAAGAGCTTTTAATTAATCGAGGCAAAAGCTTGAAAAAAAAAGAGCCAGCCTACTTTCTGACCCCATTTTAACCAGAAGCCACAATAATGTTCCTAAAGCAAACATTAATCTTCTCTCAATTACCCCTAATGAAAGAATATTTTTAGAAACGGTTTTGCCAATTTATTGACAAAAACTGAAATCTCTCATTTACATAAGTATCCAGACACTTTACTTAGTGTTTAGTTGAAGCACCTGTGGCAGTAATTACAGCCTGGAGTCTTCTTCGGTATGATGTGACGAGGGGTTGACCTGGATTTGGACATTTTTCTCCTATTCTTCTCTGCAGATCCTCTTCAGCTCTGTCAGGTTGGATGGGGACCGTCAATGAACAGCTATTTTCTTGCCCCTCCACAGATGCCTGATTGGGTTCAAGTCTGGGCTCTGACTGGGCCATCCAAGGACATTCATAAAGTTGTCTCTCAGCCACTCTCACATTTTCTTGGCTGTGTGTTTGGGGTCGTTGCCCTGTCACGAATCTTCGTCACAGTTGGCCAGTCAGTCCAGAGCTCAGTTAAGAGATGACAGATGGTTTCTGATGTTATATCTGGTCAACGAGCCCAGAACCAGAAGGTCAAAGGTGTGAGACTCTGGATGTTGGGGGGTGGAGGCTGTCACACTCAGACGACGTGCTTTCTCCAGCAACTTTATGTTGTACAAGCAAAGTTCATTCCGTGTGACGGCTTCCATCTCCTTCGTGCAGTTAAATTCACATTTATTAAATCGGCATTAAGAAACGACTTGCTCGGTTCAGGTCCATTAAACCAGCTGGTCAACCGTCATGGTCACGTGTCTGTTATACTGTTGGGCTGGCCTAACAGACAAGCGTTGCATTGTATGTGTGTCTGCCGTAAGATTAGATACACATCTTGATTGCTGAGCTGCTCTTGTTTTTCCTGAACCATAAACTCCACCATATGATTACATTTATTTTACACAGCACACAAGTCAGACATTTGTACACTGCTTACACTTCTGACAATGACAATTTTCAGACTAGACAAGTTTTTAACTGTTTTATTTTGTAATAGGTAATAGGTAATTTAATCAATGAACAACAACATGTTTGCTTTTATCAATAAATGATTTGTTTTATTCTTCAAGTAGGGACTACAAAAAAAGAGTCAGCAGGAACATTGTTGGTTATTTGTTGCCACCTACTGGTTGATTCACTGATGACAAATTGTGCAGTTACAGTATGTGGCTGATCTGGCTGCATGTTTGGAATGTGAGAGAAATAGACTACATACAAACAGACTTCTCCACAGACAGACAGGCCCAAAACTGGACCCTCATCTTGTTTTGATGCCTCTTTGTTAACCACCAAGCCAACATGTGGCCCCTCCTGCATTTCTTGAACCCCTCTTCCCCCCACAGAGTGAATCTTGGTTGGGAATTGGGGGATGTGTGGGGTGCAGATGACCCTCGATGCTTCTCCTTCTTGAGATGTGCAAGGCAAACAACCAAGAGCTCCGAGACTCAATAATGTCCATTATTCAAAGTAAATGAAAACATATGGCATGTGGTAGTCCATTTTGCTCATCCCAGTTTATTCCCTGGTAGCTACATTTCAGTAGGATTATACAAAGCATTATAAAGATGTACATGACAAAATATGGGAACAGTATCTTTATTATCTCTTAATGAGCATTCAGCCGTGCGTGTTTTATTCTTGTTTGCCCTGTAGCAGGGGTGGGGACCCGCGACGGTGATAGGTTTCATTTCCCTCCTGTTACACGCGAGTGTTTCTATCTCTAGTCTTCTATTTCTTTTGTGGACACGCTGCTTTTATTCTCAAGGACTGGGACCGGAAGTATTATTAATGGTCACGCTTCTTCTCATCGCCAGGCTAACCGCGGCCTTTCTCCAGGATTTACCTGAATATTAGGTTGGATAACTACGGTTTACATTTCCCTTTGCTTTTTGGAATATGAATCAGCTTTAACTTACTTGGGCAGAACAAAACAACGCAGACTAGTTATTGCAAAAGGTGATAATTTAATGAACTTTAATTAATAATTAATCATTCATTATTGGATCGTTATATTGAATTAAATTGAATACTGATACTGATCTACTGCATATGTTTTTGTACTTGTATCCAAATGTAAATGGATAAATGGATTCTTATTAGCGTACGTTTACTGGCGGCTTTTATTTTGTGATGTGCGATGGCTGTTTCCTGTTTATTTTAGTAGAGCTTGACCCCAGTGTTCTCAAGAGGAACGTTTAAGCGTCTTTTCCGGGGAGGAAACACAGCGTCCATTTTGTCTGTTTTTGGGGTTTTCGTCGTCGACAGTTAGCGTGAAAATACGTTAAGGAGCAGTTATTAGGTAAGGTTATGTCACATTATATAATGCTATTGTCGTTAGGAACCAGAAATATAGCACTTGTTGTAACAAAAATAAACAAACCGTCGCATGCACGCAGCGTTAGCCACATTAGCTCAGTTGCTAGGCTGCAGAGTGGAAAGCTAACGTTTTGTTTTTCCCAGCCAGATCAACGGAAAGCAGCAGGATGAGCGGTTGTCGTATATTCATCGGCCGGTTGAGTCCTTCAGCCAGGGAGAAAGACGTGGAGAGGTTCTTCAAAGGCTACGGACGAATCCGAGACATCGACCTCAAGAGGGGATTCGGGTTTGTGGTGAGTCAGAGGCGCTACATTTCTGCGACGGTATCGCCCCCGAACAGCATCCAGACTCCATTGCTTCACTCCAAACACACACAAAGCCCTCACTAATTTACTCTCCCCTTCCTAAGTAACGATGTCCTCGTGTGTGTTACCTGTTCAACCAGTCAATACTTACACAAGCGTATTCTTTGCCGGCCGACATTTAGGGCCTGTAAGCGTTCTTAGCAGCGTGTAGAGATGGGTGACGAAGTAAACGGGAAGATTCAAAGCTACACAATGAAACCAAGTGTGGGGTCCATAGAAGCAACAGGACACACTCGTTCCCCTTTGATTGTGCTTTTGCAAATACTGGAGGTGTTTTATGATATTCAGCCCCTTAATGGTGGACAGAATATCGGATGCATCACCGTCCAGTAGAACCCTGCTTCAAAACACAACCTCCTAATTTTAATTTAAATATATTCAAGTTATGTTGCTTGGTTAAATAATCCACATGTAGAATCTAGGATAATACGCAGTTATTGAGAAATACCCATGTTCACAAGAGGTAAAATAATATCCTAGTTTGGGATCTATGGTAGTCTAAATATCTCTCTCCTCTCTCTCTCTCACTCTCATTTTTGAGTTGGTTACAGTTTTTCCTCATCACTTTGAAATATGAAAGTACTCAGTCAGATGTATCTTCTTTAATGTTGTGTCTGTGTGTGTTTGTTGCAGGAGTTTGACGACCCCAGAGACGCTGAGGATGCCGTGTATGAACTGGATGGCAAGGAATTGTGTAGTGAAAGGTAAAGAATTTTAGTTTTTAGTCAACAAATTTGTAATTTGCGCCAAGTAAACTTGAGATCACACAATTTTCTTTAACAAAATAAATGTTCAAATCATCCAGGGTGACCATTGAGCACGCTCGGGTGCGTCTGCGAGGTGGCCGGGGCCGCGGCGGCGGAGGAGCCGGCGGCGGAGGAGGAGGACGTTTCTCCGACCGCTATGGCAGAGGATCCCAGAACAGTCGGAGGTATCAAAAGTGTTCACATCCCCTTTCATTAAACGCTTCAATTCATTACCAGACGTTCTGTAAGCTTAGAGAACCTCATTCATGAAGAAATCAAGTTTGCATGTTAAGTTGCTTTTTCTCAACTGCATTATAATGAAGATGTAATGATCAAACAAACAGGAACTTTGGAAAGGCCTGGCTAAGAATAAAATGCAGCAGAAGCATCCTGAAGATAGCCAACACATTAGTTTTGCCATTGATGAGCAGCGGGGTGTCCTGTGGCGCCACCTGAGGTCAAATCTCCGCTCCCGTTCGCTGGTTCCTCACGTGTCTCATTTCCCTCCCCGCCGTTTCAGTCGGAACCCTCCTCCGATGCGCACAGAGAACCGTCTGATCGTGGAGAACTTGTCCTCTCGTGTCAGCTGGCAGGTTCGTTTTGCCCCATCACACTTATACACACAGGCAGCCTCTGATCGCTGTAACACCACAAATGCTTTAATCAACTGCAGCAGCCTCCTCCAACTGCATACACATGAAACTGTACTGTAGCATTTTAGTTTGTACATTTTGGAAATCAGATTGATAATTATTCCCAGCTAATATTTATCACAAATCATGGCTGTTTACCAATTTGTTCTTTCAAAAAAAATGGATCCTTGCTCTTATGTTCCTGCATCTTATGCAGCTAATTACTAAAAGAAAGAAAGAGCAGTTAACAGAAAACAATAAATTTGTACCTGTTTTCAAATTGTAACCAATTCTTCACCCCTTTATTTGCCAGCCTGACTGTTGTGTCATATGGAAGAACTCGCTTATGGTGGAGTTAACCCCTTCTGGGTCCTTCTGTCTGGGTTGAGCCTGTGGTGTCAGCCAGTCTGTCCTACTCCTAGTTGATGCCTGCTGGTCATTTGAGCGCTCGCTCCACTTCGCTTGCTCGATCACAACGCCCCCTGTCGAAGGCATGGGGGCGCCAGGTGTGTGGCTGAGAGCGAGAGAGAGGAAACAGAGTTGGCAGAGAGAAAGCAGAGGAAAGAGCGAGCGAGAGTCGATGGTGACGGTGGTGACGTATTGATCGATGGTTCGTTAAATTGAGGGGCTTCGATCGATCGATATCCCCCCTACCCCTCCCCCTCTGGTGTTCCTCACACATCGCGAGAGAGCAAGAGAGAGAGTGATTTCTTCCCAGGTGGCCATGGATATAATCTGCTGTTATCCCGAGGTTATGGTGCGGCCCGCCCAAAGGGTTTCACTCTCAGGTAGTAGTTTCCTCTCTTCCACCCTGTTCACTCTCTTTACTGAGGTGGGGTGCCGAGACAGGGCGGTCCCGGTGCAGAGCCCTGTACCCTCTTAGCTGGGGGACAATGGGGCTCTTAGTGCCAAATGCTGCCCGGGCGGCGCCACTGCAGTTCAGTTCATGCAGGTGGTGTTCACCTCACTGTAGCTGTAATGAGCTGTGGGTCCAAGAATCTCAGAGCTGTCAGAAACACACTCCCATACCACCGGCTGCACTTTCCAAATTGGTTGGTGTCCAAATTGACGCACACCCGTCCTTCATGATGGCGGCATTTTTCCTAAAAAAACGCCGTTTGTTGAAGGGCGGGTCACTTGATTGAGCAGGTGTCTGACGGTTCTTGGACTCACCCTTTTAGCCTGTAGTCTTATCTAACATCTCTCTCTTTGGGTAAATCAGTCCTGTCTTATGCCTCATCCTGTGCTCGTACCCCCGAGCGTCTCCATAAGCTGACTCGTGTTCACGTGTGTAGGATCTGAAAGATTTCATGAGACAAGCTGGAGAGGTTACATTCGCTGACGCTCATCGCCCCAAACTCAACGAAGGGTAAGTGCATCCGATCGTAAAGCCCGCGTTCAAAGATAAAGGAAAAATCATTGTTGAATTCAGGAAAAATGCCATTTGAAAGTTTCTAAATCCTCACATCTCCATGTTTACAGGGTTGTTGAGTTTGCCTCTTACAGTGATCTGAAAAATGCCCTTGAGAAACTGTCTGGAAAGGAAATCAATGGCAGGAAAATCAAGCTTCTTGAGGCAGCCAAGAAGAGGTGAGTTGTCTGTGGGAACTTTAGGTCCTCGCACAAAACACAATGTTAACTAAGCAAGAGTCTTCCATTCATTTACACGTCCTTCCTTTTCTCTTTCTTCCCCCCCTTAGATCCAGAAGCCGTTCCCGGTCTGAAAGCTCCTCCCGTTCCCGGTCCCGTTCTCGCGGTCGCTCCCCGTCCCGCTCCCCCAGGCACTCCCGCTCTCGCACCCCCATCAAGGCCCACAACCGCTCCCGCTCGCCCAGCGGCTCCCCCGGCGGCGCCGCCTCCTCCCCGTCCTCCAAATCGAAGGAGCCCGGCAAGCGCTCCTCCAAAACGAGCAAGTCCGGCACGCCTCCCTCCCCGCCACCAGCCCAGCGCGCGTCCGCCTCGCGATCTCGCTCCCGGTCTCGCTCCCGTTCCCGCTCTCGCTCCCGCTCCCGTTCCCGTTCCCCCTCCACCGACAGCCAGCGTTGAAAGGGCAAAGGTTTTAGAGGACCCCGCCAGTAGAAACTATTTCGGTTGTTAAATCGCAGCAAGGAGTCGGTCCGCTGGAAGTCCTGTGAACCTTTTTTCGGAATGCCAAGAGAGTCGATCTTTATTTTGTTCTGTTCATCGTAATTACACTCAAAAGTTTGATCATCAAATCCACAGATGTATTGTCAGAATTAATGTGAATATTTTTCAGTTACTCAAAAGAATACACATCAATGCTGCTTGTTCCTCCCCTTTTTAGCAACAGTGACCATTTTACAAAATTTTTCAGTCAAAGAATTTGAGCACAATGTCTCGTCCTCGTCCCTCCTCCCCACACACACACACACACATACACACATCAGTCCAGAGGTGTCTCTCCCCCCCCTAAACATTTGTGTGAACTTTCTGTAATTTAAAATGCCTGCTTCTGTTTTTTTTTGTGGCCCTCAATATTTTTGACTTGTGTCAGTAAATCTTCTTATTTTTTTTAGCTTGCCGCTGAGATATGACACAAGGTGATAATTAGGGCAGCTAGCAAGCGGAGAAAGTAACTGTGGATACAGCGTTAAAGGTTCTGTGATAGCTGAGGGGAGAAGTAGATCCGCTTATAGTACAAAGCTTCTTTCCCTTTTTTTTTTTTTTTTTTTTTTCAACACCTCAGAATAGTATGGGTTACATAATTCCTTTTTTTCCCCAGCTTGGTGGTTTGTGTGAAGCGTTGCAAACTTTTGTGTTGCTGCAAAAAGAATTCCAAGAACACTGCGAGTACTGTGACTGATGTTACTGTGGTTCAGCCAACAAGACCATGGAAAATGGAGCATTTTGTAAATTATTTTGTTTTCAGTGAATTTTGAGGGACTTTTGTAAGGTGTTGAAAGAAAATGGACTGAAAAAAATAAAAGTTTTAACAGAATTCTGAATTGTTTGTGTTTATCAGTACTTTAATATTTTATTTCTTTCAGCTTCTGTCAACGGACGAGTCTGAATACGGGCAAAGCAGTGATGATGCATAAATGTAAACGTATGTCTTTTCCATTTGTTTCAAGTATTGCAGCAGTCTTCGGTCAGCTGCATGAGTGTGTTGCAAGAGGTGTTCACAGGCTGAGATGCTCACACTGAGGTCCAGCCATCATGCAGACGGATCGGTGGAGGCTGCTGGCTGATACGTCTCTGTAGGAGAGCAAAGAAGAGAGCAGATCACATCCTTAGGTTTCATCTTGAGTCAACAATGCTGATCACTTCCGTTACCTATCATGGGATCAATATGCCAGATCTTTGACATCTGTGACTGATGGCTGATTCTTCTAAAGAACTAAGAGTAACACCAGGCTACCAGGAGGGAAGGTCTTCTAATTATGTCTCTCTCCTCTCACATTGAAGGGATTCAACAGGTTACTGTGTGTAGACCAGGATCCAGGAATTCTGATGTGAGCTTTGAAACGTATAGGCCACAAAAATGGTTATAACAGCGCCACTATCAGACTAACTGGTATCAGATTTGAATGGGTTCTTCCTTGGATCATGTCCAACCTGACCTCACCAGGTTCCATTGACATTGGTTCATAGCTTTTTGGAACGTATTGATCAAAGAGATGGAAAGCAACCATCAAATCAAAGGCCCTCACACTAACAACTGAATGGGTTGCAGCATGTATTAATGTCTTGTATTGATCTTGTGTTTTTCCTCATCCATCCATCCATTCATCATCCAGCCTACCTTTCTTTTTGGCGCAGAACCTTTGGTGACACCTGAACAGCACAAGGAGTACCGCGGCCTCCATCAGCTGGAAGCAGGCGTAGACCATGGGGAAGAGGAAGAGCGGGCCCATCACTTCAGGTGCAAACGCCACTTTCAGAATAGTGAGGCACAGCTGGATGTTCTGACAGCCTGTTTCCATGGCGACGGTCCTTCGCTCCCTGAGGAGGCAAAGTCTTACTCACGACTCATACATAAAGAAAGGCTCATGATTCTTTAATACGCCTCATAACTCATGCAACATAAATCATGCTCTTGAACAGAATATCTATCAGAACCTGTGTTTACCAGCTGTTAGATGCTTGTTAATGTCTTTGTTGATGATCAGATATGTGATACAGTGATCTATTGTATTAACACTGAGACCTACGATTGACTGAGGCTGAAGATGGAGGACAGGATGTAGCCAAAGGTGTAACCAATGAGGGGCATGAGAGCAGCGGTGGCCATGAGCTGCGGAGACAGCACCGCCAGGATGGAGTCTCCAATCCCGACGCTGACCAGGATGCCGATCACCACTACAGCAGCCATCAATATAGAAATACCCACCTGGAAACAGCAGGACAGGGGGGTACGTGACACTCCAGGTAGACATGTTGCTTCCTCCTGACTCCCAATAACCTAATTAACTCCTCTATCCACAGAAAACAAAAAATCTGGGCGTTGTCCATCCATCCATCCCCACCCCCATCCAAGTCACTCCTCACACACCACCTCACCATCTGTCTCACATGATACCTTCACCATAGTCTTCTAACTTGTCTCTTCTTCTGCTTTCTTATCTTTCTCCTCAAAAACTAAGGTTTTCCGCAGAGTATTTGCATGTCTTCCTGACCTTCGTGATGATGTTGGAGTACTGCGGCCTGTAGTAGTTGATGAGGATTCCGATGCCGCAGGGAATGAGGATCAGGACCAGGCCTATGATGATGTCAACATAGGGCACAGCATTCTGCAGGTTGGTGAAGCCCTGACAGTACAGGTAGAGCAGCAGCGGCATCATAGCCAGAGCCAAAACCGTGGAGCAGGTCGTCATTACAATGCTGAGGAGAGAGATTAAGATTGAATTCAATTAATTTGACACAATCATAAAATATATAATATATATAACAAAGAAACTGGTATATTTGTGGTTTTGTCCAACGTTGTCATTCAAGGGTGTAATTCATATTGTATCCTCCAGGGGTCATAGATGGGCCTATGTACTTACATCTAAATCTGATCCTGTTAACAAATAGCTTGTGAGATGCATGGAGCTACAGCTGCAAATCTCCTGCAAACAACGTTTATGGCCGTTATACTGCTCTGTTACATAACAGCTGTTTGGCAACACGCCGCTGTGACCTTTACACTCTCATAATTGCTTCAATGCAAAGTGACAAGAAGGGATTTTGACTGCATCTGTAAAAATAATATCATACTTCTTGTTTGTGTGTGAACTCCAAACCAGAATAGTAACTTTAAAAAAAAAGAAGTATTCTTTTCCTTCTGTTTCAGCCGGCACCAGTGATCTGTTGAAGTGAGCCTCCATTTATGCCCTCGTCTTAGCTGTCAGACTGTCCTACTAGGCAAAAGGCCAGATAAGGTCCTCAATCATCAGAGAGACGTTTAATGTCCTGAGGAACAACAGCATTGTTTACAGGCCTGGCTCTGGGCAAAGGAGGAACACTGGGTGAAAGGCCTTGCAGCTACAACTACAAAGGTATGGGGTGGGAAAAGTTTGCACCTCATTGTAATATACTGTATTATCACAGTTTTATGATTGAGTGATGTCCTGCAGGTCATTCAACTCTAATAGTAACAGAAGGAATTGCCCATGGCCATTAGACAATACATTGTGTTTTAATATTTGTGAGCACATGGGCTGGGGTTATTGAACTTCATATCATATACTGTATCTCACATCCAATTTCCCCTGGATTACTATAAATAGAAAGGAGCACTAAGTTAATGAACCTTACTTGATTGTGTCCACATACTAAATCCGATATCTTTTTTGTGGTACGAAATTGCAATGCCGTGATTTGTCCTGATAAGTTTTACTCTCTTGCCCATTCAATACGGTGTTTGTGCTTGTGTGTGTGTGTGTACCTGAGGTTCATGTCGCCCTGCAGAGCCAGGGCCAGCAGGTTGGACAGGCTTCCTCCAGGACAGCAGCCACAGATCAGCACTGTTACAGTTGCTATTGGACCCAGCTGAAACACCTGCAGCATAACATTTACATGATTTTATTATCATATTTTTCCACCAAGGGTATGTTGACTGTGCGTTTTTTAACAGTAGTAGGAAATAAAGATGTGCAGTGCACGATCGGTATGAGGTGTGGGAAACCATGGCAACAAAGATGAAATAATAAAGAGCTCATTGTAAGAAATTGGCATGTAGAATGATTATTTATTTAATGTATTTTTGTTATTAATTGTGCACATAAGGAATCTATACACCAACAAGTGACATGTGATGACTTATCAGTATCATCGTCATCATCATCAATCTTTACAGAAGAAAGATTCATATCTAAAAGGTTACCAAAAAAATCATTATCAAATCAGATGCAGTAACGGAGCTGAGCTGCTGCATTCTTGCAACATATGTCAATTCTGAAATATATAACAAAGTGCAAAACATCATTTAACTGTACAAAATGAATCTTTTTCCATTATTCTTTACACAGGTAGGTCAATGGTAACCAGCGGCTGACGACAATTCACTAAAATCAATATTCTAAAAAAAGAAAAAAGCAGTAGGTCTGAGCCCCCTGGAGTGCAGCAGCATCGGTGCCCACCTCCTTTGAAAACTCTTTGTTCATTAATCATGAATATCGCTTCAGTTGTGCTCCTTATGTAATGAAATAAAGCTTTAATAACCGTAGTTGCAACACTTACCTTGGCGAAGCAGAAAGCTGTGAGAGGCATGACGCCGTACTGGGCTACTACTGCAATGAGAACCCCCTTTGGTTTCATTATGTGATGCTGCAAAGAAGGGAAATCTTTATATGATTCATTCAAGTTTACCTTTATATACTTCATAAATAGAGCTTCTTTACATCTGACAGAACTCTATAGATATAATGTTGCTAAAATCACCTTGATCTTGGACACCTCCATGGTGCAGCCTAAAGATACCATGGTGATGAAGAGGACGATTATCAAAGCGATGTTGATGGATTTGTCCATCACTGAAGGTAACATTGGCGTGAAAGCAACTGAGCTGGTGTTTGCTGCTGTGAGGTTGTGCAGGTAGCTGTCATCTTGCAACAGATCTGGATTGGAAAACTTGTCCATTTTGTATCGTGTGAGGTCGTCAGCTTACGTGCAGCACGTGGGATGTTGTGTTTTAATCTTGTGTGAACACAAACGGGCGCAAACACCGACACAAAGCAGGGACAGAGAAGAGTGTGTGTTAGTTTTCTTGTTTCGCGATGCAGCAGCAATGCAATTCTGCAAACAAACATTCAGAGGAGCATGAGAAATACACAGCACAAAAGCCAAAACATTCAGTCTTGGCTCGACCTCTGCTTTACTAAGAAATGAGAAAATCTCGCTTAGCAACAGGCTGAGCAACAGGCTTGAGCGCAGGCGATGTTTCATCCCGTCCGTGCTGCAGAGAGGGATTTCCACTCAGATCATTAAAAAGAACTCTCTGAGGTCCGAGGTTCACACATCTCAGAAAGCTTTTATATGAGTTGACATGCCCTCCAGAATACACTGCAAGAGCTCCAACAGAACCAAAGACTATAACTGAGCTTTAACACAAATTCAGCTAAGTGAGGAGAAGTAACTGAGCAGATTCTCACAGTTGAATCGTCAATAATAACACTGAAAAGTTAAGATTTATTCTGGATTTTCAGTGGGTTTACAGTTTATCAAAATTTTTAGTGATATTTCTATTTGTATTCCCATTTTTTCCGGATAACCCCTGACTTTTCTCTTATTTCTGTCGTTTCAGGGCGAGCAAGGCACCAGAACATTTGCACAAAGATATATTTTCCAACAGTAGTAATGGAAATCCAAGTGAGTGTTTTGCAGTAAAAATGACATTCACAAGTACACACACGTATCACAAAGACGCTGCAGGGTCCCAGGATTGTTACTTACAACACTACGCTGGGTTATTTGCAGCTTCTGAAGGTGAGAATTGCACAGGTATTCTTAGCAAATAGAAGAAAAACCCCTGGAGGATTCCACACAAACAAACGTTTACCTCCTGATTTAGTGACAGCAGGACGGAATCAGTGTCATGTTTTCATACCTTGTAGGCTAGAGGCTCCGTTTCTCTTCTCCCTGACAACAAAATCTACAACTTGTGTGTGGTCCACCTCCTCATTTCACTCCATGTTGAAGCCTGGCTAATTATTATCACATATATGAGCGTAGATCCACCTCTTATCTGTGCCGGCTACAGGAGAGATAGCCATTTATAGGCAGCAGGTCCACTTACAATGGGCTCATCAGGGTCATATATGTTGTGAATAGAGAGGAAGCTTGTAAACACGAGTAAATACTGCATATTTGTATTTATATTTGGTTCGTGGCAAGGTAAAGTCACATCAAAAAGGTTTAATTCATGTTATTGCACTGGATGATATTTTAACAAAATCGGAACTGTGACTGAGCATTTATGGCTTCTGATATCTTTCCAGGTACGCGCCGATGACAGATTGAGACTACAAGCTGTGCAGAAGTGCCATCTAGTGCACAGAATGGACAGAGATAAAAGCAGAAGTTCCAAAGCAGCATAGTAACAATCTAAAATTGCTTCAAAAATTACCTTCACTACTTTAAGTGCATGTTGGCTTTGCTTGACTCTTAATTTGAGAGCATAGTGGACGTCGCCCACCCCCTCTTCCCTTTCACAAGTCAAGCCACGACAATTACAATGGAGACTCAACACTGGGGCCCTTCCAGTGCAATCTGCAATATGCCGCAAAAGGACAAAAGGAGGGCATTTTAATGGTTTAACAGACCAGCTCGGAGGCCGAGGGGGAGGGGAGGGCCACTCTGCCTGGGCTGATCAACCTCTGTGTAATTACAGACCAGCTTTTCCTTCACATGCCTGCATTTTTACTACCTCTTCCTCCTTCAGCCACTGACTGTGTCAGCCAGAGCTAATCAATGTCTAAACTCCCCGCAAAAGTGCTCAAACACTTCATAACTCAGCCTGTCCCGGAGGGTGGAAAACGTTCCCGGCTGTGACAGAAATGCAGATGAGAGAACAGCCTGTAACAGCAGCCTCATATTTTTGTTCAAACGCGATCCATTTCTTGAGGTTATTTAAAAGCAATTAGTGCTGGAATATAGCCCAATCCTTCCATGGTGTCATTGAGTAAGAAAGAGGGTGAGGGTATACTGCAGGGGATGCATTATTAAAGCCTGGCCTTATTGTATTGTCATCCTTTAAATAGGCTGCATGGTTACAGAGCATATTTCTGGGTGACCCTGTTTGTCTATGCTGCTGCAGGACATACTTATATCTATCATATAAATGGAGGGGAGGGTGAAAGGGATGATTCAAGAGAGACCATCAGGCTGCTGAGTGGTTGAGGAAGATTGAAGTAGAGATAGCAGGATGAAGGTCATTACAGGTCTAAATAGTGCATGAGGGCAGGGTGTCGCCGGCAGCTGCCGTGGCCTCTTGACCTGCGGGGGGCGAATGGACGAGGCTGCCCACGGCTTGTTTCTACATATTCACTGATCCTCTGCTGCTGCACAAATAATCCACTGTGTAAGCTCCTTATCCAGCACAATTACGCAAAAAAAGGAAGACCTGATTATTCATGATTCCATGTTCAGACCAACCCCCCACCCTATGAGGCAATGTTTGTTTGTTTACTACAACTAGAAAGATGGTTAGTTGTAAATGGACTGACTGTGACAATGACTGTGATAGGTCTTGCAGTTTTCAGGGTCAAGTAATATGACTTTATAGCTGCAGAGAGAAGGAAAGAAAGAAAGAAAGAAAGAAAGAAAGAAAGAAAGAAAGAAAGAAAGAAAGAAAGAAAGAAAGAAATAATATCACATTACAGCTGCATGATGAGCTGAATGATCTGATTGGTTCCCACTGCTCCAGTGTGTAAGTTTGTGTATGTTGGGTGTATCCTCAAATCCACGTGTCTCAGCCATGGCCCTAAATAACTTAGCTCTGACATACAAATACATCTAAAACTACTATTCCCGCAACTAGACAAGAATGACGTAGCAACGAGGCACGCTGCCTTGTGGATTCCTGGACGTTGTAGTTTACAAACAAAATGTCGGTTGCAATTTAAATTATATTGATGCAACTCAGTTATATCTTCATCATAAATCATTTAAAAGTGGGTATCTATTTAAATCGCTTTATATTGGAAATCAACGAAGAATGTTTGTTTTATTTTCACCGAAACCGAAACGTAACGTGTGATACTACATCTCCCTTGGAGCACCGCGGCATCGCACATGCGCACAGAGCCTCGGCAGTTGCGCGTGTATGTGTGTGGAGCGGAGTCACGTGCAGACAGTCGGTAGGTCCACCTCGGGTTTCTGTCCAAACACACCGTCAACTGCTAGCCGTGTGTGTGTATGTCTGTATGTGTGTGAGTGAGCTGTTCGGCGTTAAAGTGATTCATGTTGTTTTTTAAGTCACCCGTCCCTTTAAACTAAACATTTTTTTCGAAGAATGAGTGATATAGATGACATCGAAGTCGATAGTGACGTGAGTATGAACGCCCTTAAGCTTTTGAACGCGTTATTCTGCTAGCTGTCGGTTCTAGCAGAACTAGCTGCTCGGCTAGCGTTAGCCACCGAAGAGCTAGCTTCGGTTTTTAGTCTAATAACTGCTTTGAGCTTGTCGCGATTCTGACAAGTTTACACCCGCGGAATGTTATCTTAACACACTCACAGGCATCGTTTCAAAGCAGAATGTTTTATTTGACACTTACATTAGCGAAGTAAAAAGGTTTTTTGTACAATTGTGGCTACATTTGTACTTTTTGTTCTGTTTCTCTGCAGGAAGAATCACCGAGATATGGCAATGTGGTGCGTAAGCTGTCAATTTGGAAGACGTTAAACTTATCTATTGTGAATTGCTTTACTTCATCCTGCTTTCCTTGTTTTAATGGCTGAGCTGAGGTGTGTAGGTTGGCTGGCTGGTTTGTTGTTGCTTCGGGGAGAACGTGAGAGCACCGCTGCTTACGTTTAACTCCGGATTCCACATATTTTGCTGTTGCACATTTGGTGAAGTTGTTTTACGTGTGTTCAAGCTGAGGACCGCGGCACTGCAGGGTTTCCCCCCAGCCTGTGTACGCGGTGACACAGCGTCTATATTTAGACCAAAGCTCAATCCTGCTGCTGCAGAGGACGGATGGACGAGCGGCTCGCTTCATGTTTTTATTTCCCGATCAGACGGAGCGGACGGATCTTGGCTCACTGGCTGCATGTTGAGCCTCCCCTATCGCTTTCACTTTGCGTGTTAAGACATGTGGGGGCGGGGGGGGTCAGATCGTCTCGTTTAGTATCTGCTCGGGTGCTGTTGCATGCGCGGCCCCGGCGGTGAGGGAGGAGACGCGGGGTGTTTTTCCGAGCTGCAGCCGCCGATTTCGTGCCATCTTCCCCCCGCCAACAGGCCACTGAAGGCTGCAGCCTCAGCCAATGACGTAAAGCTGCATGGAGGAAAAAACAGGCTGCACAACATGACGCCTCAGTACCGACACACACTCTCTCTCTCTCACACACACACACTCACTTACTGAATGCAGAACATGCAGATTAATGACATCACAGGAAGATCGATGTCAGATTAGATCAGGATGCCTTACTGAGGACGAGCTCAGTTTTGGCTGCTGGTGTCCTCCACACAGACCCCGAGCCTCCCTTTGATCACCGTAGTAACTGTTCACGTTTAACTAGATCAGCAACTAATTATGATTTACTTAAATTAATCACAATTGTTGTCATGGTGAAAATTCCCCAGAGAAAGAAATTTTTTTGTCAGAAAAGCGTTAAAAGGCAGAAATGTATTGATTTGAGAAAAATTTAGATGCTTGAACCGACAATCAACCATCAAGGAGTTGTTTGAGCTCTATATCTCTTGATGGATGCTGTAGGGAATTGTTGATTGATCAACAATTCACTGATTGGTCAGTGCAGACTTAATGACAGATCAATTAATTTTCAATTGTTTTACTCATTTGTTTGGGCAGAAATTCAAATAAATCTACAACACTATATATGTTTTAAATGCTTAAACCAAATCACTGTGAATGTGTCCCTATAGGGCAGCAGGGACTTGATGCTTCAATCAGATTTCTTTTGACAGTTAAAACAAGTGCTGCTCAATCAATTGTTAAAAAAAGCTTGTCAGAATAGTTGTTATCTGATGAATGAATCAATCATTCTGGCTCTTCATCTGTAGGCTCGTCCAGGTTTGCAGCCATAGTTGCCCCAAAAAAGTAGTCACTCCTATTTTCCCATTCCAAAAACAAACTGCTTTCCCGACACAAATCAAACTGTAAAACCCTCCTGCAGTAATGACAGCCAGTCAATCAATCTTAAGTTAGTAAGGCAGTCTCGTGTCAGAAGATGGAGGCTGTAGAGGCCTCGTCGTCTAGTCTGCACGGCAGCGTATGATAGAGCTGAACACACACTTTTCCAAGTTCTCCCCCCACCTCATGGCTGCACGTGTCACTCAGCACCTGGAGCTGTTGCGTAACGCTCAGGTACGAGCGGCCCGGCTCGGTTTCAGCCTCACCGTGAACTCCTAACCGTTACTCTCAGGTAATCTGACACCCACGACAACACAGAGAACTTTTAACAACACCAAACAGAGCCGGACAGTCGGGAGGCAGCAACACTCGTCTGTTTGAGAGGAACAATCTGGATTTTAAAGAAGTCCATCTGAACAGGGATAAGCAGTTGTGAATGGAGGATTTCTAGGCCCTTACAGCCTCAGATCCTATCAACGTAAAACAATCCACAAGAAGTAGTATTTCCTCTTCAAAACGACCCAAACGCCCGTCGTGTGCTGTGATCAGAGTGACTCTGGCATTGATCGCTGAGCTCCAAACACCTCATTGCATTGCTTTACACTCGGCCTAAGCTCCAGACAAACACGTATTGAGTGAGCGACACAACCTGATTAACCTGAATGAATCCAAATCTTTGTCTTAATGACGGGCAAATCATAGTGCCTCCGCCTGAGTGTGTGTAATAGTGTATGAGGAGCAGCTGCAGGGTTCCGCCTCCCTGATTATAGCTGTAATAAACGTGACGCTCTGTTAAAACACGCTTCCACGTACGCTTCAGAGAATTCGGAGAGCAGTTTTTTCTGTTGTTGCATTACCAAACCAAACAGCAACAGAAGGAGGATGTGACGTTCGGTTGAAGACTTTATTTAAATGTTGGTCCCTGTCCTGTGCAGGCTTGATCATCTCCCTGCCGTTCACTGCAAGTGAAAATGGCCGCCAGGCTCATAACCGTAAATGTGTTGCTTCACGCCGCGGTGAGAGGAGTCGGGGGCCCACGTGGATCTGCTGGATCTGGATCCTGGGCGGTTCTGGTGCAACAGGCTGCCAGGCCAGCTGTCACCATGTCGGACAACCCCAGGCACTGTGTAATATAAGAGGCATTATGGGTAATATGTGGTTTAGTAATTGAGGTGGAGGCGTTGCTCGGTGGACTGGATGTCGTAATGCCGAAACTGTTCTGGGCTCGTGCGCGCCACAGGCCGGCTGTTGATCTTGTGTCGTGGCGGTCGGCCCTCCTCAGCGCCGTGCCTTCACGTGATCCAGAGCTCCTCTCCCCCTTCACAGACGTCCCGAGTCGCTCTGCAGACCTGTTTGAACCTGCACGCTGCACGCTGGAAATGACTCAGAGGTCGCAGGGTTTCCCAACTTCCCAAACAATGTCTTCTTGGCGACATCGTGCCGTTTCAGCGTCGGCGTTGTGGTTTTTATCAGAAGCCACTAGGCTGATAGGTCGCCGCACCCGAGTCACGTGTTGGCCATGCGTTATGAGACAAGGCCGGTTTGCCCTCAAAAACAAATTGAACCACAGCAGACTGTGGTCCGGCCTGACTCTGGTCATGTGAATACAGCGGCCATCTTATATCCAAGATACATTTAAGTGGAATGATGGATTCTTTAAAGTTTATCAGGCATCTAAGTTGAACAGTAACATTTGAGTATTTGGTGAAGCAAACATAAAGATAACGCAGCTCATGTGTGCTGCCGTGCTGAAGGAAGGACATAGATGCATTGTGGGTCAGCAGGGGAAACAGCCCCAGAATTGAGTCCCAATATGGAATATGGCTCAGTTTCCCAAGTGGACTTCATGTATCTCTGTCTTCTTCTTCTCTTGAACCCCCTGTGACCTTGCCTGACTTCCCTGAAGTCGCTCAGCCTGTTGTTTCATTTCCTCCTTCATGTCGCCGTCGGCTCAATTTTCCAGTTCACACCTAACCTCTTTCTGATGCCAGCTGCACCTCCAGCTCAGCAGGGGGGGTTAGAGTGTGTGTGTGTGTGTGTGTGTGTGTGTGTGTGTGTGTGTGTGTGTGTGTGTGTGTGTGTGTGTGTGTGTGTGTGTGTGTGTGTGTGTGTGTGTGTGTGTGTGTGTGTGTGTGTGTGTGTGTGTGTGTGTGTGTGTGTGTGTGTGTGTGTGTGTGTGTGTGTGTGTGTGTGTGTGTGTGGAAAACCTGATCAGTTCATCTGTCCTGTTCCTGTGGGGTTTGGCAGCAGAGCGGCAGTGCAGGCATGCCCTCTGTGGTCGCCGCTCTGCCGCCCCCCTGAAGGCCTTGTGTCTCTCTCTCTCTCCCTCTCTCTCTCTCCCTCTCCGCAGGCAGACAAACGGGCGCACCACAATGCGCTGGAGCGCAAGCGTAGGGACCACATCAAAGACAGCTTTCACAGCCTCCGAGACTCGGTGCCCGCCCTGCAGGGAGAGAAGGTCGGTGACACCAGGCGGACAGACGTGATGCTCTTACTCTTACTCTTCTCTTAGGATGAGTGTGTGTGAGTGTGTGTGTGTGTGTGTGTGTGTGATGACGACTGGAACAGCTAAGAAGTCTAGATTTAAGAATGTAAATGCAGCTGAGACTCGTTGTTTTCAGACAATGTAACCTGGATGCTGTGGCCTCATTCATCTAGATGTTTATGCTAAAGTGTAGAAGAAGTAACGATGCACCAGAGGCCCTCAGAATAAGTTCAGACTACAGTGTTTGTTCTCTTTAGAGCTGATTTGCATCTGGTTTTAATATTATAAAAGAAAGCAGAGGTTCTAAGATATTAGATTCAAACTGAAGATAATGATCACTATGCAAAACGGTGCTGCTGATGACTTGTGTGTGTGTGTTGTGTAGAGCTGTAGATTGCTGAGTGTGTGTGTGTGTAGAGGGAATAGCTGTAGGGCCAAGAGCGTGCAGATGGAGCAGAGCAGCAGCAGCAGCGCCGCCGTCTAAATACTTAGATCAGCTCCAGGAAGTTATTATGAGGAAATGCAGCTCTCTTCCTGTTATGACATCGCCGACATTGAGGGTTTTCGTGTGTAGTGTCTGGTCACCGCGGCGACACAGAGGGGCGAGGACGGTGTGAGGGTGTGTGTGCTGGCGATAAATAGAGTTAGAGGTTATAGCAGATTGGATTAAAGTGCTGTAGATGTGTGAGTACGTTAACTTGCTCTCAGTCCTCTCCCCGTGTCTGTCCTCCCTGCGCCGTCCTCAGGCGTGGACGCTTGTAACTTTCCAGTCATCAGCGGTCGTGGGTCCAGGTTTTTGCCGCGGCGTTCCTTTGATGAGGAACAATAAGGAGCGCTGAAGCCGATTGTCTCAGGCTGAGGATGCTGACCCGCTATTTGTGTTCGCCGCCGTTACAAAAACAAGCGCCTCCCTCCAGCTTTGGGAGGTTCAGAGGAGAGGGAGTGTGCGTGTGTGTGTGTGAGAGCTCGCAGCACCGTCCCAGATTTCGCCGTCGTCTCCTTTAGGTGTTTGTGTTGAGTGGGATTTGTAGCTCCGTGACAGAATCAGGATTTTAGTGTGGGTGTGTGAGAGTGTGTGTGTGTGTGTGTGTGTGTGTGTGTGTGTATGTATGTTTAAAAATGTGATGTGTACAAAACAACCACTGCAATTGTGCGTCACTCCTTCAATTTTTTGCATGTGTCACTAACAGCAGTCTACCAAACAGGCATCTCGAGCTCAAATCCTAGACAAAGCCACAGAGTACATCCAGTACATGAGACGGAAAAACCACACACACCAGCAGGACATCGACGACCTGAAGAGGCAGAACGCTCTACTGGAGCAGCAAGGTACCTCTCACACACACGCTCACACACACACGACGACTGTTAACCACGATTTCATTTACTCTGCCCTCTGTGTGTTGCTGCTGTTCATTGTGTTTTTGTTCCTCTTGTTCACCTCCCTCTGCTCGCTCGTGTGTGTGTGTGTACGTGCACAAGCAGTCCGTGCCCTGGAGAAGGTGAAAGGCTCCGCCCAGCTCCAGGCCAGCTACTCGTCGTCCGACAGCAGCCTGTACACCAACCCCAAAGGCAGCGCCGTGTCCGCGTTCGACGGCGGCTCGGACTCCAGCTCCGAGTCGGAGGCCGAGGAGCCCCCAAACAGGAAGAAGCTGCGCGTGGAGGCCAGCTAAGAGAGAGCACACCGCCCCCAGACCCCACACACCCCACGTCCCCCCAGGCCCGAGGAGGGGGCGGGGCATTAAAGCGACCGCGAGAGGAGCTTGCGGCCTTGGAAGCTCTTGCAGCTCATCGGCTCCCCAACAACAACAACAACAACGACAACAACAACAACCACCACCTTCTCCTCGCCGTCCTCTTCATTCTGTCCTCCATCTCTGGGTGGGCTCGCACTGGAGACTCATGACTGCTCAACCCCACCCCCCTCCTCTCCCACACACACACCCACCCACACACACACCCTCAACCATTGTCTCTCAAGGAAAGGAGGGAGGAAGTCAGCAGAGTGAACAACAGCGACGACGACTCCTTATATTCATCTGGAGAGCTTAATTTCCCCCTCTTGACCCCCTCCCCTCCCTGATCTCCTTGTTTCCTCGTTCTCCTCCTTTGGTGCCCCCCCCTCCAGTAAAGTCAACAATCCAACCCCCCCAAAAAAAGAGGCAGCTTTGGCTACTTTAAGGACTTAATGCTGTTTTTGTACCTCCATCCAGCCCCGTCTCCTCGGGTTCCTTTGGTTTGGGGTCAGGGGGTCGGGGGGCTCGTCAGGCTTACGGCTCCAAGCACTGCTTATATTATATATATTTTTGTTTTATTTTTGTTATTCTTGATAAGAATCCTGTTTAGACTTTACACACACACACTCACACACCCCCCCTAAGACGAATCACGGAGGCAGTTTACCTTTTTAAACGAAAGCAAAGCTCAAACGTTTGTAGCTACTTTTTCCACGTAATGAATGTGAAGACGCTTAGGAGCAGATGTTAGAGTGAAACCCACCTCAGGCCCACCGGATCGTTTGTGTAAAAAAAAAAAAAAAAAAAGAGAAGAAGACAAAAAAAGAGAGCGTGCGACTCCTTTTGTTGAAATCGATGTTTTGGAAAAAGGAGAATAATTCCTAAACTTGTATCGTATTTTCGTCCTTTAGCTTGAAGTAGTGAATGACTTTAGGTGGCTGAATACATTAGGCATCTCGTTTTATATATTAAATGCATTGATTGGATGTTTTCAAGTTCTAAAGTATGTTATGCATATTGTAGTTAATCTCACAGATCATTTGGAAAATGCCAATTTGTCACGTGTAGAGATCCTTAAGGGGATGAAATAGGTATTGAATGTCAAAACGAGTAGCTCCCGTCTCCTGCAGTACAAAGGAAGCAAAAGACGTCCCTGTCCATGTGTTGTGCTTTACACAGTAAAACTCAATGTCGCTGATTTCCCACCAACCCCACCACCCCACCCCCAAACAGAGCAGGAAGCATTGTGAGTGTCTAGGAAACGTGTGTGTATGTATATTGTTTCCATTTGATTTCCATTTAGGAGGATATAATTAGTGTAATAGCTCTTTGTTTGTCCGATTCCATTCCATGGAAATTACAAGTATGTTGTACATACTGCCAACAATTGTCTTGCAAGTTGAGGCCTATACCTTTACTATGAGACTATAAAATAAACTATTTTATCCTTTAACGCGCTGCTTGTTGTCGTAGATCTGTTGGAAAGAATCAGATCTCAGGTGCGCCGATACGTACTGTACGTGCTAGAACAGGTCCCTGAACGCACCGGCATGCACTGTGTGTGTGCTCGGCTGACAAACACAACTTCAGGTTTTTCCGGTTCCTCATGCTGGCGTGTGTGCGTGTGTGCGACCCGAGGCAGAATGATGGCATCGGTTTGTGTGATGATGTAACTCGTCACGCCTTACCTTTGTGTTCCTCTTTACTCAGCCACCAGACTAATGCGCTAAACAAACGTACTATTCTACAACTAACAAACAATAGTGTTTCTTACAGGGACATAAGGTGAGTTTGCAGGTTCCTCAAGTTTTGTCACACTTGCAAATATGCCACCATAAAGGATTACAGCCCAGCCCGGAGTGTGTGTGAGTGTGACTTTACATTCTCACCTAAGGAAACCAGTGCGGATGAAATGAGTCATTGTTTAAATTAAATCGGTTGCAGCACGTTTCTGCAGCGGCTCGCAGTTTGTTGGACCTTCTGTGCGTTTCATCATTCGCCAAATTGCAACACAACTTTATCAACTTTTTAGTTTTATTTATTCAGAGCATGGAAACCAAATGCATCGCAAGCAAAAACTCGGCGAAATGCAAAGCTTCCGACCTTCGACCTTTACTTGGGTTTGACCTTTTCAAACGCAGAGGGTCCCGTCGTCTTGACCCGCCGTTTTTGGCGATTCCGCGTTAGAACATGATGGCTGTTTCGGGTTCGAGTCCCCGAGCGAGGACATCAGGACTAGGATTGCTCGCTTGCTCCTCGTTGCCGGTTGTCTTCGGGCACGGGCAGGCGGAGGAAGTGTTCCAGAGCTTGAGCCACCTTCTCTGGACAAATGTTGTAAACCGGATGGGTCACCGCCTGGAGGAGAGAAGAGAGAACAGTTTTTTTAACTCCCAAACTCCCAGATGTCCTGAAGTTACCATGACAACACAACCAACTCTAGGGATGCTGTGTTCTTCTCTTGTGTCGCTGACAGTGAAACTTACTGTAACACAGCGCGAGTTCCAGTAACACAACAGGAAACGGGAAGATAAAAAGCAAACGGCTTCACCACATCGCTCAGCCACACCACATCGTGACTCATAACACATATCCAAACAAACAGGGATCGAAAAAAAAATAAACCCAGCAAGCCGAAAGACAAAGACTCTGATAATCTAAATATTAAGCCTGATGAGATTTAACAGCTTAGTGACTCAACTTTGTCAGCCAATTACAGCAAAAGGAGAAGGAGTATGTTTTGTATTGATCTGTGATGAAATGAAACTATTCGGATTACACTTAACCAGCCAAAACAGGCTTTCACACGCATACACGGATCACTTTTTGTTCTCAGAGCTGACACAGATATGTACTGATGCAGCTCTGCTAACTTGTGTGAAGCAGAATGTGACCGACGTCGGAGGTTGAAGGCTCGTTTAGGGCACTTTGCTTCATAATGTGCTGGAATTTTTTCAAAAGTAAGTCATGATGCACTGATTGGGCTCTTAAGTCTGTCTTGTTTAAGGAGATTCCATGTCTAATGCTGATGGCTAACACACTCTCCTTCCTCCCTTTCTTTGGCCGTGCTGCAGCCTCACCAATCTGTTCTCCTCCCTGCCCAGGATCAGCTCGTGAGGGCCGTCCAGGCTCCCGAAGTGCTGCGCCACCGACAGGCCGCTCAGGCAATAACACGTGTGGTAGAAATCTCTGGACCTGGATGCAGAGAGAGAGACACAGAGCGGTAAATACTAGTGTGTGTGGAGAGGGTATGTGCCGCCGCTGCCAACCCTTGTGTGTATGTGTGTGTGTCCAGATGGTGCGGTACTGACTTGCCAGGTTTATCCAGAAGGCCCCCCGTGGGGTTCTGACAGCACAGGAGGATGTACTCCTGCAAGGCCTGCTGCTCGAACATCCACTGCTGCCGACTCAGCGTCGACTCTCCTGCACGGCCGTGACACATACGTGACTTTACACATCCTACAAATCGCTTTACGTGGATCTTTAAAAGGAGTGTGAGAGCCTGAGGGTCACATTAAGCTTTGTGACTGAAGACTTTAAACATCCAGGGGATCAAACTTGGGCGATAGATGGAGAATGTGTGATTGTTTAAACGCTATTTAAACATGAGATGTGACTGAGGACAGTAAGGTAAGTAAGCAGTAGTGTGAAGCTGTGTGTGTGTGTGTACCGTCTTTGAATAAGGCTCTGTGGAGCAGCGGCAGGAGCCCCGCCTGCCAGAACGAGTAGCAGCCGTCCACCAGTTTGTTGCATCGTCCCTGGAAACCTCCCTCGAAGCGCATCTGTCTGCTCACCACCCACCGCTGAGGAGGGGACAGAAGACGAGACAGACCAGACCAGACGTGTGTTTAACGACACACACATTTCTGACACCTTCGCCGTCAGTCCATAATTGTACTTAGAACCCGGAGGAACGCCATCACGGAGAGTTAACAGGAGGGAGGATTAGGAATGAGTATCGTGGCAAAGAAGACAAATCTGTGCAGCTTTGGGTGGAGTCACCCTGGATTTGGGCTTTAATCGTCCAAACTAAAGTACAGACGATGTTCAGCTTATTGGCTTTAGGCCCCAGATTCGCTTGAAGTGTTTAAGTATCAAACGGAGCCAAAGTCAGAATTAATCCTGATGATAAAAATCAGGATTAATGCAAACATGTAGAATGTGAGTCCACTTCTATTCACACTGAGTCACGTTGACCTGCACCGACCTTTGAGGCCAACAGGGTCAAGTAGTGGAGAATATTGCAGTTGTAGTGTTGAACAAACGTCAGACTGCCAGTGGCTCATCCGCCCCGTGTGTCCCTGTGTGTCCCTGTATGTCCCTGTATGTCCCTGTGTGTCTCTGTGTGTCCCCGTATGTCCCTGTGTGTCCCCGTGTGTCCCCGTATGTCCCCGTGTGTCCCCGTGTGTCCCCGTATGTCCCCGTGTGTCCCTGTGTGTCCCCGTATGTCTCTGTGTGTCCCTGTGTGTTCCCGTGTTTCCCTCTCCGTGTGAGCTGTGGATCCTCCAACCGTTTTTGCATATTGTTGCTGAGGTCAGCGTAGTTTGCACTTTGCACACAGTGTTGCTTCCTGTTGCTTTTCCACAGGCAAAGCTGATCACATTTGACTGAACAGGTGACACACTGACCACACTGACAGATTCTGACATCAGCATTAACCGCTTCCATGTTTTTGGCCGAGAAGGAGCAGAAGCGCCGCCACCGCCGCTGCTCACTATCTTCCCTCGGTTGCCGTGCAGAGGAGATGGCCTGAGGTGAGACGTGTTGCTCAGAGGCACGTCAGCAGCTGTTGGGATATTCTGTATCTGGGGGTCTGATTACCACCAAACACCGACTTGGCCCCATCCGACACCGTCGCCACCGCCGACACGAAAGGTTAACCGCCCAGATGCGAAATCCACACGCCGAGGGGTCACGGGGGGACAGACGGGGACAGGGGACACCATACAGGCGGTTTAACCCCGAGCACGTCACTGCTACACGTTAGATTCTCCTCATCTGTGACTGTTGGCATGAGAGAAACCAGCTCTTCCTCGCTTCAATCCTCCACCTGACCTCTGACCCCTCCCTCCCACTTGATCAAAATCTCCCTCTGGGGTGTATCGGAGTGCGTCGGTGTCTCTGTTATGACTGCAGACTGATGCTTCTTTGTACTTGGAGGGATGTAAACAGTGCGTTCACTTTCTATCTAACGAGGACAAACTGCGGCGGCGTTCTCTCACCAGCAGTGCCTTGAGGTCCAGCATGTGCTCCTTGCCCAGGATGACCATAGCAGCCATGCCGCAGAAGGTGTAGCCCCCGTGCGCCTCCAGGCCCGGCACGCCGCTGAGGCCGCCCTCCCAATTCTGACACCTGCGGACGGAGACAATCGAGAAGCGGGATGAGAGTGGGAGGGGCTTGTAATGATGGCGTGCGACGATGCAACGACATTGGGCCGCACCTGAGGATCCAGCTGGTCGTGTCTTCGAACAGTTTGGGTGTGAGGATGTTTGTGAGCGAGGCTACGGAGGCGGCGCAGTACGCACTCCTGCAAGAGAAGGGTACAGATCAAACGGTCAGACGCCTGCTTACATCATCTCTACAAAGGTGTATTTTGAGAGCAGCACCGCCGTGCGTTTGGCTTTCGTCCCCTCCCACTGATGAGCACATGTTTGGTTTGTTCTGCTGTCAAGAGAATTAAAACCATATATAGCAACTACACACACCAAAGAGCTGGTGTTTGTCATTTGAAATGCTACGTAAACGTCTCGAGAAAGAGGCGACTTTTCTGAAGTTTCTTTGTGGAACGGGAACAAAGATGATGACTCACAAACACACCGGCCCACGATGCCGCCTGTGCTCTCACACACACCTTCAAAGTTCTCTACGATGGATTGTTTCTGTTTTATAAACACAAAGATCAGATGGAAAGTGTGTGTGTGTGTGTGTGTGTGTGTGTGTGTGTGTGTGTGTGTGTGTGTGTGTGTGTGTGTGTGTGTGTGTGTGTGTGTGTGTGTGTGTGTGTGTGTGTGTGTGTGTGTGTGTGTGTGTGTGTGTGTGTGTGTGTGTGTGTGTGTGTGTGTGTGTGCCCTCACCTGACATCCACCTCCCCTCCTACATGCATGACGAAAGACCCATCTGGCTGCTTCACTGACCACAGGAAATCGAGCAGCTTCTCCCTGAGGGCAAGGTCAACACAGGGAGGAGAGGAAGAAGCGGAGGATGAAGAGGAGAGAGTAAAGAAGGAGGTGAGAGTCAGATGGATTAGTTAAATTCAGGTCACAGAACTGTAAGATGACCTCCTGGTTGTATAACATCAACAATAATCTAATACAACCTATTTAAAAATGCAGTAAACAAACAGATGACATCATTCCCAGACAGACTCGCACTTCATCAACAGACAAATGAGTCCCTTGAAATCTCTCCACGAGTGCACCTACACCATCAAGTGGCAATTTGAGTCAAACGGCAACAGTGACTGAGCTGCAGGTGCATTTATAGGGTTTGAGAAAAAACAGTGACACCTATTGGTCAGACTGTGTAGTGCAGGCAAATACAATGATAGACGATAGAGTGAGTTTGAGAAGGGGAATTTCTACTTTCTTAGTGTGACAGGGAAAAGGAGTGTTTAGTAATTGGTTTATTTATTTAGTTTAGTCTTCTTTATCATAGTACAGAGACCTAAATGTGTATCATCTTTGTTGCCCCTCTCCTACATGTGTGTGTCCCTACTACGTACCGGTTGATGATGCTATACGCCTCTTCTGTGCCGATGATGCATAAGGCGTTGACGGTGGCATAGGTGGGCGCCAGGTGGGCGTGCTGACCGGGCCCTCCGGCGAAACCCCCAGACGAGGTCTGACAGCGCGCCAGGAACTGACACACACTACAGGGAGAGGGAGAGAGAGAGAGAGTGTGCGTGTAAGTGGGACGAACAGGTTGCATTGTAAGAAAATCCTTGAACGAGGCCTGTGTGTGGGTGAAAGTGTGTGTGTGGTGTCGTACTGGCACAGGACAGTGGCAGCTGGTGTGTTGGCACGTCTCACTGTAATCATGAGTGTGTGTGTGTGTTGGCTGCCTGGCAGAGCTACAGGGCGTAAAGAGTCTTACTCTGAGCCGACATCGCTCTAATAAACTGACCGTCATTTTGGTGGCAATCTTGAGATTATGGCTATGTGTGGGATATAACACCAGATAATAGTGATGATGCAAACGGACGGCTGTGTGTGTGTGTGTGTGTGTGTGTGTGTGTGTGTGTGTGTGTGTGTGTGTGTGTGTGTGTGTGTGTGTGTGTGTGTGTGTGTGTGTGTGTGTGTGTGTGTGTGTGTGTGTGTGTGTGTGTGTGTGTGTGTGTGTGTGTGTGTGTGTGTGTCTCTCTCTCTCTCTCTCTCTCTCTCACTCTGAGGCAATAGTGGAGGGAATGGGCTCCTCTAGCAACTCCAGACTGTGAAGAATCCAGAAGCAAAGCCACGGTCTGCTGGCATCCAGACACTACACACACACATATGTCACATGGTCAGATCAGGGGCATCAGAAGACCAATTATAGAAATAAATGAGATATAGAGATCAGTCAGATGGGACCTGGCGGAGGAGACAGGCAGGCAGGCAGACAGGCAGACAGACAAACGAGAGGCCACAGGAGGGAAACGACCGGAGCCACATGGAAAACTTTCAAACCTCTTACATAACATCACCATTCCAACCGTTACCCTGAACAGTGACGGTGTTGTACAACCAAACACACACACACACTCACACACTGTAGCGTTTGTGCAGCTTTCTTCAAGGCCGGATTGAAATCAAACAGCTGGTCACAGTGAAGAAAAACACACTCGCTCAAAGAGAATGACTGAGCAGCTCAAAAGTCAGATTAATAAGTGTGGCAAAGAGGCGGCAGTGTGTGTGTGTGTGTGTGTGTGTGTGTGTGTGTGTGTGTGTGTGTGTGTGTGTGTGTGTGTGTGTGTGTGTGTGTGTGTGTGTGTGTGCGCGTGTTTGTTCTTCACACTCGTACCTCATAAGCGTCTGATAAGTGACGTAAGCCCTTCTTCAGGTACTGGTAGTGCTGCTCCCTCAGCAAAGTCGGCCTGCGGACACAGAAGAGAAGAAGAAGAAGAAGAAGAAGAAGAAGAAGAAGAAGAAGAAGAAGAAGAAGAGATCCATTATAGGAAACCAAACAGGAAGAGGCTCGACCGGAAAACAGAGGATGAAGAGGAGGCTTCCACACTCGCTCCCTGGGTAGATACCTTGGTCCAGTCTTGATTATGAAGCGGAGAAAGCCTTTGGTTTGCACCTTTGGGTGAGATGGGCGACCTCACGACAAACAAACCAAGACAAAGTGCTTTTATCTGCCGTGTCAGAGTGTTTAGAGCAGCCATTTAACTAAAACGACACACAAACACACACAAATAGACGCTGTGGGTATTTGATTTCTACACTAAATGATCTTGTATTCATTATTTTTATATTATTATCTATATTAGTTTTCTTGGACGGCTTTGTCAGCTGTGGGGTTTTCATGTTCTTGCCATTATTATCTTACATTTTGCACTAAATGCATTTATTTACTGTGGTTTCAATTAAAATCTCAGTGAAAATAGTAAACAAATCAATAAATATATATATCAATAATCTAACTAAAGACTGGATGAGGTCAATAGGATTGGTAGCACAAACTCTAATATCGTTTATGGTCTTATTCAACCTGCATTCTGGCTCAATTTGCAGCTTCTTTGTAGATTGTAGATAAATAACATAAATAACTGAAATATCCAGTATCAGCTGAGCCCTACTCCTTTATAACACCATTAGTTGTGTTGTAGAGCCCAAACATCTCCTCCCTTTGGCTGTAAAGCTTCTGACGCGTATGTCCAAAGCTGTTGTCATAGAAATGGATGAGTCACTCCATCAGATGCAGACGGACGGAGTGTGTGTGTGTGTGTGTGGGCCGATCAACACGTTGCTAGATAAAAGCCATCGCACAGCATCTGCATCTGCCAACAGCAGGTGTTAATGATCAGAAGGCACCGCAGCCAATCAGCAGCGCCGACGGTAGTAAACACATGCGGCGTGATGGGGGAGCACACACACACACACACACACACACACACACACACACACACACACACACACACGAGTCATTAAGATGCTGATACAACATCTAAGCCGCGGATGCTGCATGTTTTCTCTGCATCCCATTTGTGGGTTTAACGCCTGTATGAGCTCTGCAGATGTGGACAATTTTGCTACTAATCATAATTTTAATCGCAACACTAAGGATTTAGAGTTTATATCAACCCAAGAATGGGTCTTAAAAACAGGCCTTTAAGGAATGATGGCACAGTAATAACCCACTGAACAATTTGTTTACAATGTCATTTTGCATCAAGACAACGTGCAAACACAAAGATGAAGCGTCACCCTGCGTACTCACTGTGGTATGTTGTGTATCTGCTTGTAAACACTGGTGACTTCTTCAATGCTGCATTCAACCTTTTTCTATTGGTAAAAGGAGAGGATACAGCGTGTTAGTAGTATTTTGTCAAACGTACGGAGAAACACAATGAATGTATTAGGACATCACTTCAATGACGTCACACAACAAACATGAAGCGACGAAGAAAGAGATGAAGCACTAACTCATCGGTTTGAAATGAAACTATTTATATCAAAATATAAAGATCAGACAGGTAAGATAAGATACAGATAAATACAAAAGACACATTTCAGGAATATATCTTGACAGTTTTTTTTAAACATTATTAACCTATTAGGACTGTTACAAATAAGGAATAGATGAGTTTTTTGTTATAATCGTGTATAATAGAAGTTAAATGTATTTAAACAGTATTGTGTTAGTTAGGAATGTAATTTGTATTGGTTATAATAATAAAAAATACAATTTCAAATAATGTATGCATCTAACACGGACTTCTGCTGACATGGCAAATTGACAATAATAAAGAATCTTAAAGCTTTCATGGTTCTTTAATTAAGTGTAGCACACAAGAGGATTCAACCATATGAAACATTATTTAGAGTGTTGGAGTTTAATCTCACACTAAGAATCCTGTTGGGAGCTATTTACCTACCATTTAATTAGCTTATTCGAACTTAATCTTATTATGTCTTAAATATACCCAAAGCTTGGTGAGCTAAAGCTGAAGCACACTCGTCGAGCTAACGCAAAGCATAAATCAAATATATTAAAATACTACATGTCGTAATTTCCTCCGATCTACGCGTTTTTTTCGCCATATATACCATACAAAACATTCCTTGTATAAATGTATGGTTGATCACTTTTCCAGGCACTCAACAGTCGTGTGTCCGTCGTTAGCATTAGCTGCCGGAGCTAATAGGGATAATCTCCGCCTCATCTCACCTGCTCCACAGAAGTCACCGTTTCTGCCCCGTCATCTGCGAACTTTTCTGCCGCATGGTGCTCACGGAAGCACCGCAGAGGCGTCGGCAGACCGTCCATGGAGCCGCAGGAAGCCGTTATCTGAGCCGGTGCTGAAGCTGAGGCGGCGGTGTTAGTTTGTTTTGGTACTTCGCTCACTTTCACGCACGCTCCGCTCACATCCGGGTGAGGTCAAAGTAGGCGGGGCCTGATAAAACGCCCTTGCGCATACCCGCTACGGCAGCTTAGAGTAGACAAAAAAAGTCACCGTTGCTTACTTGTTGATGCTCCAATGATGCATTTTACTCCACTTAATAAATCAAATTTGTATGACGTGTTTCCAAAAATTTGTTGTTCCAGCATTATCATTAAAAAAGAGCATTGTTTGCAAAACAGAAGAAAAGCTGAATGAAACTGCAGTGCCCCCTATGGACAAAAGGCAAACCGAATTGTCATTGAATGAAATCTTATGACAGTAAATATACCGTAACTTTTCTAACCAAATAGGTATTAAATTTAACATTTTTATTTTTTATTTTGTGTGTGTGTGTTTTTTTTACAGGTCTGGGTCATCATAATCATCATAATAATCAAACTGTTAATTAACTGTTATCGTGTTTGTCTGATACTCTCCCTTTAACTGGTATTTCGTTACTGACGTCTTTAGAAGCAGGTGCATAATATGCGTCTGGATGAAATTGCAAGTTGCCAGTTA
The DNA here is from genome assembly GCF_046128005.1 of Genypterus blacodes. NCBI lineage: Eukaryota > Metazoa > Chordata > Actinopteri > Ophidiiformes > Ophidiidae > Genypterus > Genypterus blacodes. Next base: position 48,196 of record NW_027466827.1, read on the forward strand.
AACAAGCTAAAAAAATAAAACATTTGCTCTCCAGTGACTTTAACAGAATTTTAAGGTATGTGATTATTAATTTTACCTTTCAAACTCTTGCACTTTCATGTATGCCTTATTATTTTATCGTTCAATTATTCCTTTGAATAACATAATGTCTTTGTGACTGGACTTTTTAATGCCACGTGTCTTCCAAACAATAATTGAAATACACGTTGCCTTTTTCTTTTATTTTGAAAATTGAAGCCGGATCCCTCATTTTCCTGTTTTATCAGCAATTGACTGTGGTCCACCGCACCCACTGGAGGAGGCTGGAGGCTGCCTTGGGGAGCAGGAGCATCCCCACTTTGTCACATACGGACCCAGCATAGGCGAAGGAATAGGAACCCCTGGTCAAAAAGCTCCACATCGGACCGGGGAGCAGACATGGGATGCAGGCGGACCGGTGCGGCTCATCCATCGCTGAGTTAGCTCGCTGCTCGCTGCGGCTCCTGCGTCCGTCACCATGGCGAAACAGTACGATGTGCTCTTCCGACTGCTGCTGCTCGGAGATTCCGGGGTTGGAAAAACGTGTTTATTGTGCAGATTCACGGACAACGAATTCCACCCGTCTCACATCTCCACGATCGGTAAGAATCTGCAACGTTGTTTCTTTAATCTTGCATTTCTAGTGTTAAATCGCAAACGTGCCATTGATCTGACTGGTGTATCAGCTTTTTCTTTTGATGTCACAAACACATCGACCTGCCCTTATAGGTTGAATATTCACTTTACATTCATTGATTTTCCTATCAAATTTCCATCGAAATGAGCCATTTTCTGCATATGGAATAAAGAGGGATAAATGTAAAAATCAAATGACTGCACTGGTTGTAAAAGCCTTCAGTGGAACCATGCAAACAACTACAGAAGTCGCAGGTATAGATAACGAATCATCTTGTAATGTAAAAAAGAAGACAAAACCTGTCAGAAGACTTTTATTCAAGATTACACCCTGAGGAGAAACAAACCCTAAAATTCTGCTCTGTGCATACAATTTAGTGTCGCATATAGATAAACATATTATTTAGATTTCGTGTGTGAATTAAAATATTTTGCTCCTGATTGATTCTTGTTTTGACCCAGATTTCTTCTTTATTTGCTGCATTTTGCACTAGAATCAAGAAAATGTCGCTTGATTTGGGATTTTTCTCCAAATTCCTTCATTATGATTATATACATATACATGTCTAAAATGTTCTTTTATGTTTCACTCTTGTCTTTTCTTTATGCTGCATTCTATGAACTGCAGTGTATCTCTTATTTTGAAGGACTTTAAATGGATTGTTTTGGTGATACTGCACACCAGTCCCTAAGCACTGATGTGTGTAAAACAGTGTCATGCATACAAGCCAAAATCACATCTATGGCATTGTTTTGTATATGAGACCAGGCTGTGATTTAGTCAGACAAACTAAACTGTCCAGGGGCCTCAGGGGTCTGTTCGGGGGCCTCATGGGCTTTCCTGGTGAAAATTAAGAATAGTTTGTTTCATTAGTATGTCACAAGTTAACAAAAAGACTCCAGTTACCAGATGTTTCCAGGTGTACTCCAATAAACAAAAGGCTGTTGTTGGGTAAAAGATCTGGGAACTTCTTACCCTATTTCAATTCTGCAGCAATGCTCAACCATGCAAACTCTCTCCTTATAGTTAATGCACAGGCAACAGTATCTGCCTCCATAGTTACCATTCAGAGTGCAGAGCGTGAAAGGCGCATTATTGTGGCTTCACGTTGAGGCCAGAGGAAATGAGGCTTTACAGTATAAGAGCTGCTTCTTACATGCTGCAGCAACGTGTCTTATGCGGTGACTTGCTTGTCACTTAAAACGCAGAAGGTTCTAGTGCTGATGAAACAACTTTGCAACTTCACTTGATTCAATTGGTTGCATAACAAAACACGTGTTTGTGTTGGATAAGTGGGTTTTCGATTGATAAGGAGGAATTAATGATGTCTAACTGCCAAATTAATTCAAGACAATGAATCATGAAATCAGCATTCAGCCCATAACTAAACACATCACACAACCATGACTCTATAATAGATTAATACTTTTGAATCAATTTCCATGCTGAGTGATGCTCACACTGTCCTCTCCAGTCTAATCTGAAGTGTGTGTGCAGCATTATCAGATGTCTGGAACAAAACGAATGTGGTAGCATTTTCTGAGTTTCTGTTGCAGAGCTCAAAACCACAGCCGGTTGCAATAGCAATCTCTGGTGTCAGCGCAGGCAGTGCAGCCACTGAAAGAGCCATTGTGGGCAGCAGTGTGTGTTTCTGAGCCTATCAGGGTGGTGTTTGGTGGGCCTGCAATAATTCAGACTTCCCTTCTCAGGCTCAACAAGCCCACGGAAAAGAGAGACAGACAGATGAAGAGTGACCACCAACCCCAACAGTGTTCCCCTGCAGAGGATCAATAAATAATTTCCCAGCCCTCAGAGTGATGGAGGGATATAAATTGTCTCCCACGTCTCCCTCATGGGACCCTCCATTATTTATCATGAACCCCTCACAGGCCACTCGCTCCCACGTCGGCTTTAATTATGTCAGAAACTGCAGGGTTCCTCACCAAAGTTCAAGTGTTGACATAAGAAGAGAACACATTAGAAAGAGATGATTTAAAGGGCGTATTATGTTTTGATATTTATTACAGAAGGATTACAGACGAAGGATTACAGACACACGTTAATGTTGCAAAATAAACATTGGAACAGCTGGAATTTCCCGATTGAAAATTCAGACCTCCAATCCTCAGTCACTTCACGAACGCAATGTAAACTCTAGGTAAACAAGAAGTGTCATGACATATTTGACTGTGTAGTTTCTCTTTCAATGCTCACAATGATCAAGTTTGAGTTTATTTAGAAGCCGGAATTCTTAACAGTAAATTATTTAGCAGTGTACTTGAAGACAGAAAATGAGATAACCTGGCAGTGAATCATCCGTTTGTCAATTTTATATTGCATATTAATAAAACAAATGAGGTTTCCAATATAAAACTTATTATATGACAACACTGAATATAGCAAATTTACTGCACAAAATGACATTTAGGGTGAGAAATCTGTTAAACGAAGTTGATTTGTATCAAAATAATTGCAACATGCTGTCAGATCTTTGACTTCTTTGCATAGAATAAGAAGAAAAATAGACAAAGAACTTGATGGAGGCATTTTTCCAGCTTAGGATCAACAAGCAAATGGCCTCTTTTTGTTCCCCCTCCATATTATCATGGAGGGCTCACACTTCTTAATATACCCTCACTCGTGGTAATGTTCTACTATATTTCATCAGGTCATTCTGTTCCTCATAAGACTTTCATCCGGTCCCTAGAGTGCCCATTTTCCTGGCACAGAGCGGCTGCGGAGATGATTTAAGAACAGTATTCAGTCACAGTGCTGAGTTTAATCTCCACTCGGCTGCTCTCCTCACAGCTCCTGGCCGTCACGCACACCACCTATGAAGTGTGAGCACAGCCGAGCCCTATATCATAGCTCAATAAGCAGCTGTCTTCACGGCGGTGATCTCAATAGGTTCACTCGCGGCCTGGTCATCCACTCAGCCACCGCATATAAGGAGAGCATTAATCCAAACCAAAGGGCCGGGCAGAGATCAAAGCCGCTAATCATACTTTTCTCATAAAGCAATTACCCGGGGAATAACGGTGTTGTTAATAACCTGACTTTTCCTCCCTGTCTGAAAACATAATGTGGTTATTATGTAGTAGTATTAACATGGGCTTCATTTCAGGGATTTCCCCTGCAGACACACACATCACTCACTCCTCTATGCATTGATTTGGTGCATTTTCAGGCACACAGAGGCCACTGGAGATTCAATTTCTGCCTCTGATCTCAGCTTTCTGCACGTGTCAGCCTTCTGTACTCCACTGTGGTTGTGTGGTCTACAACTCCTGATGTAAATATCAATACTGGGCATCATTTGTCTTAATCCAAATGGGAACACGTTGTAGTGGAAACATTTGTTCTTTGTCCTCTTTTGCCCTGAAGACAGCAGCTGTTGACACCGTGTCTTTTCCTCTGGTGGTGCTGATAGTGACAGATGACAGACCTGTTCCATCCATCCATTAGGTGCCTGTCACCCTTACCTGCATCACACTCCGACATGTGTCACTCCCTAATCTGTCTCGTCCTGTTGAACACACATTCAGTCTTTCTGGTAATTAGTCAAGTCAGTTTTTACATGGTTTCACCCTGCTGATTGCATAACGGCTGCCATGTTAGATTAGAGGCTCACACATCCAGCTGTCACAAGCTGAACCGCCTCCTTTTTACAGCCGGAGTTCATGTTGTAAGATCTAAATGCATCATAGATGAATGTTTAAACGCACTAATAGATAGCGGGGGGCTGCCCAGAGACGTTTTCATCCACTTTGCTTAGTGGTGCTGCAGCATGACTGAGTAGAAAAGGATCCATGCGTTTGTTTTTTGCACATCTGTACGTTTCCTTTACAAAAAGACAAGTTTTATTTGCAATTATAAGATGACGCATTACACAGGGGACAAATGTAGAAGAACCACACACACACACACACACACACACACACACACACACACACACACACACACACACACACACACACACACTATGATAACAGTCTGCATTTTCTACACATTTTCTCTTTGGAATGCAGCAGGCATGGAGCAAATACTAGAAACACCCGAATAAATCTCATGAATGTTGTGTTAATAATAGAGCCGCATGCTGCCTCCTTTAGTGTTTGTGACTTAGGCTGCACCTGCCTCTGTAAAATGGCCTCATTAGCTGTTACAAATCAATGCAGAGGGATGCAGTGATTGCCCATGACATTGATTGTGATTTGGTCAGAGATATTGTCTGTTTAGGCCAAACTGTATATCACACTACATATCCAGTCCCTCTGATCATCTCCACCTCCTACTACACACACCCATTGTCACATATTGTCTGCCTGACCCTATGTGTCACCGCCACGACGACTTGGACAACGACAGAGGAAGTAACCGCCTCGTTTTCTTTAACCCACTCGCTCTCCAGGCCTTGGGCGAGGGGAAAGCGCTGATTGTTATTCTGACCTTTCAGGAGCGTTGGTCTGGTTGCTCTCCAGTCAAAGGCAAAGGCTGCTTCACTGCACAAATGAGGCCTCACACTGTCGAATCAATGAGCTCCAGCCTCCTCCAGAGCCTTTACCCGCCTCCCGCCTTCTGCTCGCTTCCAGCAAACACACACTGTTTGCTTGTATTCAAATCCTTTGCACTACACACCTTGTTGAAATATGGCTTTAGACTAAACTAACCATTTGTTGCAGTTCTTCTAATCGATTGGAGTCAGTAGCCTTCTTCGCTGAGTCGCTGTCGAGTGTCAGGTTAATTGGGAGGAAGCAGCGATTGATTTCCCAGGGATTAGAGTTGCTTATCGCCGCCGAAACATTAGCTTTTAATGCACGACTCTGTGACTATCACTGTGTTATCATTTACAGACAGACACAATATAGATACAATATATTTTAATTTGATTGTATCAACCTGTATCAATACTACACAGGTTATCCATGAGAATCTGATCATTTCTCACCGTGCAGTAGGAATTTATGTTATATCCTGGATGAGTTACAGGTTAATTTAAAGAGATAATGAACACCAGGACAAGATTTTACCGACACAGCTCCACCTCAGGATGGTTGTAAACCCAACATAAGTGAAATCCTGTCAGTAATACATCTTAGTAATACAAACCAGCCGACCAACAATTTCACACTAAGGTTTCTGAAAAAGGTCAATGCCAATGTCAATGCTCCTCCCCCTCCCATCCTGTCCTTCCTTTAAACCCGTCTGTCTCTCTGCTGCGTTTGTTATGCAGCGCTCGGCACATCATTTCGTCCTTCACCACGCATGCGATCGATGCAGAGAACTGAAGTAAACCAGGACTCGGCTCACTGGGGGCAGACGAGCCGCATTAGCTGGATCTTCTTAATAGGCCGATAATACAGTGATGACGTGGCTCTCGTAGTGTTAATTCTCTCGTCTGATGTGGCAAAGCTTCAGCGGATCCCTGTAAAGCTCTGCTTGTCAGTAAGGGCATGCTGGGGTTAATTGATTTCTAACCATCTTCCCTCTTGCAGGAGTGGACTTCAAAATGAAGACGCTCGTAATAGATGGTATCAAAGTACGGATACAGATATGGTAAGACGGTGATCACGCTCACTGCTACTCTCATATAATGGCATAACATTCTATTCTAACATGTGCTACAGATACTTTGTGTGTTGTCTTTGTGTCTTTGTAGGGACACTGCAGGCCAGGAACGATACCAGACCATCACTAAGCAGTACTACAGACGAGCACAGGTAACACACAGGCACAGTACAGCAGCTGATTTCCCATAATGGCATTATTATAATGAAGTGGCATTGAAATCATCTTTTAGTAAAATTCATTAGTTGCAGATACACAAACATTTTACCCTGAAATGTCTGTATTTCTTCATGGATCGCTGTTTTGATGACGTCTGGCTTCCTTCTCACATCATAACGTGAAAAAGGTGATAGAATGTCCATCCAGGAACATTATTCATCTCATCTAACTGACTCATTCCATCAGCTCATCCTTTAATGAACTTGTCATCGCTCAGACTATTCCAGGGTCCAATGATTTATGATAGTTCCTGTGTCAAAAGGAGGAATTCTCATCTTGGCTTTTGAATGTCTCGTCTCAGGGAATCTTCCTGGTCTACGACATTACAAGCGAGCGGTCTTTCCAGCACATCATGAAGTGGGCCAGCGACGTGGACGAGGTGGGTGGATGGATGGATGGAGATCAGAGGTGTCACAGGTTTGAGAGTCAGAGATGAAGCGGGCACAGTGGGATATCGACAGGCTTTTTATTTCCCCGTGGTGTAAAAATGGGATTCTGCACAGAGACCTGAAGGCTGAAAAAGAGCAGATGCCTCACATGGTTTTATATAAACCATCCTAACCTGATGATTACTGGTCTTGTTGTGTCTGTAATGCTCCATTGTCATTGTCCAAATACCTGTCATTATATTATTTTTAAATCCTGAAAGGAACCTGTTTTCCCTCTGGCAGCTCTTTTTCTAATGGAGTTTAATTCATAAAGCGCTCGTGTCTGCCCTGCTTCCCTTCGTCATTTCCCACATGATTAAGTCATTACAGACATAATTTCCTAAATGGCTCTGTCCGAATGTGCTGGCAGGCTTCCCACCCTTTAAATCTTGCCCTTGTTTCCTGAGCTTCGTTTTTCCCCCTCTTGACGTTTTAATTCTCTTCCTCTTATCTCTCTCTGTGCAGTACGCTCCTGAAAAGGTCCAGAAGATCCTTGTAGGGAATAAGTCAGACGAGGTGGACAAGCGACAGGTGGCCACTGAGCAAGGCAGCAAGGTGACTGTCTGGATCTTTCTCCACTAAGAGAAAGCTGTTGAATAATAGTCTACAAAAGCCTTTATGTAGTCATGGCTGTAGACTGCATTGTGTGCCATTGCGATCATTTCAAACGATTCCTCAAACTCGAACCGCCATCGTTTTTTTTGTGCAATGCAGATTTTCCTCACTGTGCAATCTCATTTGTTGCGTGTCTTCCAGCTGGCCAAGGCGTATGGAATGGATTTCTTTGAGACAAGTGCCTTCACCAACCACAATATAACAGAGGTGAACATGAACAATAGAGGTTCCCGGCTCAGTGGGAGCTCAAAACGTTTCACTTTCGCAGAGTAACAGGACAAAACAAATGCAAACTGAGTTATACGATCAAATGAAATGATTCCATAATTGACAGCTTGGCATCTTGTCTCTCCCTTTTCTTGTTTATTGTTCAAAAGTCTTTCACTCGATTGGCTGAGCAGGTTTTGGCAGCCAACAAGAAGGACCTGGATCTTCTTCGGATGTCAATCAATGACGAGCTCGACCTCGCTGCACTGGAGGAGGAGGAGGGGCTGCGTGACGGCGCGGCAGGAGACCAAGGCAAAGGTTGCTGGTGTTAAAGAAGTAAAGTCTTTAGTTGAATTTCTATTGGGACAGAACGTTCATTGTCTTACTTCCTGTTCAGTTCAGCCTCTACTGTATCCTGATCCAGCAGTTCACATCCATTTGAAAAAAGCCTGGAACTCAAGGCTTTAAGGCCCAGATAGGATCAATTAGTTTACCTTGGATGAACTCTGTTACTCTTCACTTGCCCATCAACTTTTCTCCGTTTTGTGTTTAAAATTGCTTTCCCTGATATTGATCATACTGCTGTATACCTGGCTAATGAACAAGAGGATCGATCAACCTTCTTCATCGACTCTTTTCCAAGTTGTTATTTTTGTGTGAATTCATTGATTCCAGTAGATGTAGTTTAGGATATTACCACAAGAGGGTGCTATAGGCATTGCAAAAAAGAAAAGATGCCAGGACACAGTGTTGTTTTCTTCTTGTTTTGTAGCTGCAGTGTCTGTCTTTACCAGGATGAACGAATGCTAAATATAAACGCTGACATTTGTTTTTTGCGGTTGCTTTGATAGGTTGAAGCATTTTTATCATCTTACAGATCAGTGCAGGACCACAGGTACACAGAGCATTTCCCATATACCATCATGGTGTTCTCAGTTTATCAACCAAACAGAAAGACTGAAAGGAAAATGATTCTTTTACCATGTAGCAGAACTGATAATGAAGATAATGTTAATTTTATGTTTAGACTTTCTGTTCAGAGCACATATGATGGTAATGACGGTCGCTTTGATAATTGCCCATTGCATTGTATATACCAAGTTTTTCAAAGAATCATAGATTGATAGAATCATGAGCATATGCCATAAAGTTAATGTATTAGTGCCATTAGAGGGCTGTGTTAAGCATCCACATTGATATTACTAGATGGTCCAAAATATTCCCTCTGTGATTAGAATAATGTCTTGGTCATTCCGTCTGTTCTGGCTGTTTCGTACAGAGTAATGTGGCGAATCCATTTAAATATGTTTTTATTTGAATTGTCAGACATAAGAGAGAGGGACAAGCAAGAGATTTGCATGAAATCATTATTTCCAGTTTATTTTTAATTGCAACTTCAGTGAAGTTAATAATCACCGTATGACCGTAACTCAAGTACAGCATTTGCCCAGAGTTGCCTGTTGGAGCCTGAAACAAATCGATCACAGTTGGGTCAAACTTTGGTGACATCTTTTGCAACTTGTTTTTTTCCGAAATGCTCAAAACATTGTTTATGTGTGCAAGTGAAAGTATGTTGTACCGAATGATATTATGGACTAGATTCGAGATACGCAATGTATCTGTGTTGTTTTCAAGAATGAAGAATTTTCTTTCCTTTAGACTTTAATTGTATTTGTGGAACTATATTACATGCAACATGTCAAATGCAACATGTTATTCTTGGAGAAAAGATATCGAATGTTTGAGTAAATACTTGCAGATAAATGATTTGGTGTCATTGTGTTTTCCTTGAGAGAAAAACACACACAGGAGATGGAGTGCAGATTTGTTACCAAAGTCTCTGACGTGTCGCACACAATAAATAGGCGAAATATGTTTTGTACTACACAAATGTCTGACAAGATGTTATACCACAACGTATAGTGTTATGTATAGTGTTAGGAGGATATCAAGCCAAAATATCACTTACCACTAGTATTGTTTCACATTTAACACCCATCTATCCAAGCTGTTTTCTTTGTTATTATAACAGCTGCTAAGGAAAGTATTAGTATCAGTAGCACACTGGTACAGTCTACCATGCATATGATGTATTATATATGTTATATATATTGTATAACAGTGCATTATAGTGGCATTGTTGCTGCTCAGAAGGGAACAAACAACTGGAAATATGGTTTGCATGATGTTTGCCTACTGGAGCACCATAACACTCATCTTCCACACTTTCATGGTGAGTAAAGACTGTAAAGTGATGACATAGTTAATTTGGTTATGTCATTTTATACGAATAAGCCTGCAAGAAGAACTACTCTAAAAACAACAGGAAGATAGAGCTGAATACTAAAGTGTCATAATGTCACATACAACTGCAGCAGGAGATAACTTTGATTATAAACTGCAACACATCTGAGTCACATCTTTGCTTGAAAGGTCAAGGACTTTCCAGTCAATTCCCATTAAGACAATTAGAAGTTGTTTTTGAAGCGCTACAAGGAAACCAACAGTTTTATAGAGACAAAATCAATACCTTAGCTTAGAAACATAGAACCAGCAGGGATAGCTCACACGTCAGACACAGAGAAACAAACAAAGTGTATGTATGTAAGAACATCCCTAAGAAAAGTAACTAGTATAACAAGACAAGGTGAATCATCTGTAATTATCTCTCCTACATCTGGACAGCTGGACAGGTTTACAATAGATGTCTTCAACTCGCAGTGTTTAGTGGCAGCTGTTACACATGGCGGGGGGGCTCTAATGCTATGGGTGGCTTTGCTGTGTGAGTCATTCTGCTCGCTAATTGCATTTGCGTTCACCAGACGAGGAACCGGAAGCCATTTTACAGTATGAGCTCCAAGCTTTAACTGGAAACAATTTTCTATTTAAATGTATTATTCTCGCCAGATTACTAGACTTTACTGTTTTTTCCTCTCCATTATACTGATGTGATGGCAGAAGTACCACCATCAGATACTATCTCAAAGCCTTAGAGCATAAATACACAACTGCACGGCCACACACTCGTAGCTGAACGGTGATTTGGGTGAAATGATCCTTAAAATCATCTTTTACTTGTTAATTTGACTACTAAGTGACTGATTTGTTAATCCTTCCTCCTTAATTAGTGAGAGAGTATTTGCATCACTAAACAGCAGTGCCAGTATGTCCTGTACTGTCTGTACATCGATGGTATTGCCATCTGTTACTCACTTTACAAGTACAGTCGCTCCTCATTTTCTTCCTCAAGCCTCCAAAAAGCATTTTAATACTGCAAAATGCCACAACACACATATTATCATACTATTATCATACATTATTAATATTATTATTTCCAATGTGTCAACAGGCCCCATTGATGGGATTTTCCAAGTATGAATTGCTGCAAAGAAGCTGCGAGGCTTTTGTTTATCACCTCGTCTGAGTTGTTAATGTTGTGAACTCATTAAAGCCGAGTGGAATTAACATAATGATGAATATGCATGTCGCTGTTGTCTGGTTGACAAATATGACAGCTCAGGATCACCGGGCAGAGTGACACGCCGACACACGTACAGGATGACAAATCGACTTGCACACTCACAAGTATCGCCCACGCACACGCATGCACACACACACACACAGGCACACACACACACACACACACACATATGAGCATACAGTGTTGTTGCTCTGAGGGGATGTCGTCATCCTCATCATGATCATCATCATTCTCTGTTACGACCCAGCTCGTTAGGGAAAAGGGAAGCAACATAAACCAGGTGCTCTTGGTCAAATTTGAAGCTATTTATTCCAAGGTGCTCAGGTGAGGGAAATTACAGAGAAAAGATGCTGTTGAAATAAAAAAAAGGGATAACAAATCCAGCGGAGCTATAAGACTATTTTCTCTGAACTCAAAATAAATGGAAAATAGAACCTCACTGATTAATCTTCAATTACTTCCCAAATTCAAAAGCAGCCAAAACAGCAGCCCCGCTCCTAGTATCACTAAAAGAAAGAAAGAAAGAAAGAACACTTTATTGATAACTCCTCGTAGCCGCACCACATACAGTCTGAGTGGAGGCCCTTAAACTATTGACCACCGGGGCCCTTTTACAGGCGCCCACTCCTAATCCTGAAATACCTACCTGGAGGTTTTAATTAAGTCCTTTAGCACCCTGCTAAGTCAGTCGTCAGTCTCCGACACCTCCCCATCATGTCATCCTCGCCAATGCCTCCGTTCTAAATCAAGCTCAAGGTTTATGGTCATAGCAAGCCGGCAAATCTGAGAAGAAATTAGATTCTAAATCACACATTCAGATGTAGCTGTGTGTGTGTGTGTGTGTGTGTGTGTGTGTGTGTGTGGAGGGTGGGGGGTGGAGGGTGGGGGGGGGGGGGGGGGGGGGGTTCTTGTCTATCCAGATCTAACACTGAATCATTTAGTACTGCATCTTCACAAGCCACCTGTGCTTTTGAAAGTGTTGCTGAGATCCTCAAAACCAAACTGGGTGAGATGGGCTCCTCATTTTTAAGCAGATGGTCAATATGCACGATTATACTTGTGCACTTGCTCTCTGTCCTTGTCTCACACACGCACACACACTCACATAGCCTGCTACTCTGAAACTGTAAGACCCCATTCACACTTCATCTCATGGATCTCATGGATTTGACTTGCTGCAGACAGAACCAGAAGTTAATAGATAGCAGACACTAAGCAAGACTCCACACCACAATCTCAAGTTTGTTTGTGAATATTCCATAATTCATCATTTGGTTTTCCCTATATAGAAACTTTAAGCAAGTTGACTCATTGAGCCTCATGTACAAGTCATCATAATGCTTGAAGGGGGACATATTGTGTTCTTTGGCCCGAAGAGGAGCCACATGCTACCTCCATGACACTTGATGCCAGGGGAGTCCGGCTTCCACAGGTCTGACCCGGCTTATGTTATCCCCCCAGGTCCTGACCTCCTCTGTGGAGGCTGTGACCCCTCTGCCTGCTGCCCACTCATGGACACAGCCAACACATGGATACAGCCAACTGTGTCCAAGCCAGAGGTCCTGCTACTGGGAAGCAAAACCCATATGTGCTGAAAAATATTTATGTGTATAAGTTGACAGAAACACATTGCAAAGATTTTAATTTTATCAAGAAGGTTTGGTGTCACTAGAGCCAGAGAGACGCAAACAGACATGCATGCTGGACTTGCATATGTTCTTGTATATGAGAGCTCAATGTCGTCAAGGTTACCATGGAAAACATTTTTGAGCTTTCCTATCTAACCCCTCTGGTCAATCACCTTTCCGGTCTGTCTGTCGGCATGCGTCCAGCAGGAGGTGCTGCAGTCTGAAAGATGACTAAATTGGTCATTAATCAGCTGCAGTCGTGACAATTAGACCCAGCTGCATTCGATTGCCACTCTGTTTACTATCTAAACAGACATCCAAACCGGTTATTCAGTCTTAAAAGTCTCGGACAGGTTGTTCTGTAATGAAGCTGTAAATGCAGCTGATTTCTCTAGAATTGTGGAAATGATGATTGCATGTGCGCTTGTTGGATGCATCATGAAACATACTTCTGTTTGTGAATCACCTCCTCAGCAACTTGTCTCACGGATTAAGCCATAATCCATCTTTATACCTTTCCATCACATTAGAAACACTGAGCGTGGGAACGTGCTGTCATGCCAAGCTCTGGAGCTGTGCCAATGCAGGAGGGGCATACAGCTCTCTCACACACACACACACATACACTCTGCTTCTTAATATGCATTTTTCACTCCTCAGCCCTCAAATCCTCTCAAAGCATGGCTTAGCTCACTGCTGGCTCCTATCTTCCCTCTTCCACCCCAACTTGGAAACCACATCAAAAACAACTCCAATGTTTCCTCAGGAAATAACGGTGTTATTTCTGGTGAGGGTGGGTTGGTTACGTGTGTCTTACGTGTGACGGGGGCAGTCAGTGTGATGGAAGGGTAGAGGAGGGGTGTGTGAACGTGTGTGTATTGGTGTGTTTGAACGGGATCCAACTCCAAGGCACTTGTTCTTCTGCAGGGTGCTGTGATACCATCCTCCCACCTCTCTGCCGTGTTTTCACACCAGCGTGAGTCACGTCGGTCCAGCTCTGGTTGTGTGTGTGTTTGTGTCTATGTGTTTGTTTGTGCATGTGTGTGTGTGTATACAATGCTAAACAGGTACATATCAGGAAGCAATCAGCGTCTGACTTTTGTCTCCTCTGAATTTTCTATTAAATTTTTACATTAAATTCAGACGTGAGTGAAAGGTTTCACCACAGGGGGCGCTGTGTAAAGTACTTCCTGTTGTTGCTGAAACTACAGGCTTTATACATGCTGGCTAGTGCTGCACATGATCAATAAACTCAATATGATGCATAAAATTGCTCCGCCATTAATAACTATAAATATACTCCCCACTTAGATAAGTAGGTTGAAATGATCAGATTGTTAACCCTTTATATCCAATAATAACTAAGAAATCACATTAGGGAAAAATGAAAGAAAGCTAATTATAGAGATTATTGGAATAAAGTTTTTTTTCAACCAAAACTAAATAGAAGAAGAGAAGCAAAAACAGAGAAATGATGGAGGTATGAGAAGAAGAAGAGGAAACCAACCCCCTGCACCTCTATTTTCCACTTGTCTCTGACGTTCAATGTTCTTCTGTCTGACAGCAGCTACACCCACAAAATATACATACACCAAACGGTTAATGATTAACCCTCCTTCCGGCTTTGTCTTTGTCAATGTTTGTCTTAGCAACTGGCATTCAACTTGGGGAGCAAGAGAGTCGAAGGTGTGTTCAAATCAAGCTGGTTACACCCACACACAGGGCCTGCAGGCTGAAGTGGTTTATTTGTGTAAATGTAAGTGCTGCAATTCAAGAGCGGTTGAGCCGGCAGTTTGCCTGAGGCCACTCACTCACACACATGCCTCAAGGAGGACCACGACATCATGTACTGTATAGAGGTCCCATCATGTGCGACAAGGCTGGGAATGTACACTGATTACAATTGCTTTAGTGTTCATTTAGATGATTTGATCATATGAAGCTTTGTGGTCTGGAGTTACTGTAGTTCAGTGTTATTTGCATTCTTCTCTGCCTTTTTTATGCACATGATAAAAGGATCTCCTTCTTTTCCCTTATTTGAGCGTAAATCAGTTGTCTTTCTCTTCTTGTCAGACAAATAACCGCACCACTTGATCCTCACAATAACAACACGTAACCAAACTCTAATTACACACATGCATGCACATACTGTATACACACACACACACACACACACACACACACACACACACACACACACACACACACACACACACACACCATTGAAGAAACACCACCCCCACCACTTATGAAAAACAAGCGCATCAAATTCTGTCTATTTTCAGAGCACACTGTCTGCATTACGCCTCTTAGTAACGGGACAAAAGAGCCAGTGTATGCGAAAACAACTTGTCGCCTATCTTTGTGTCAATCTCTATTAGTGTAAGAGCTCTGCTTGAGTTGAACTTTGTGAATGGGGCCCATTCTTTCATACCAATGATTCCAGGGGCAACCGAGCCTGGAATTCCATTAGTCTCTCTGTCTCTCTTTGGGCTACTGTGGTCATGTACCCTATAGGTGGTCGCCTCATGTCCGACTTCACATTTTGACATCTTAATATGTCTCAGACAGAAAGCAGCGCACACTGTGTCGGCTCCTGCAGGAACATCAGCGCATATGATAACATCACATGCTAGGATGGGGTCAAGGGTCAAATACCGAACTTCAAAAACAAGCATTCTCTATAAGATTTCTTCTGTCTGCACAGTCTGGTCGATAACACCACTAAGAGAGCAGATGAACCAGGCCCACTGCCCCATACATGGTGTTATGTACAGTATAAATTACAAAATAAGGCCAAAAATACCCCCGGGAACTCTTTTAGTGACAAGTACAAACTGCAATCTCATTAACTTTGGTTTGATGAGTAGAATATTGGGGATTTCAGTCACGCCGCAGAGACTAAGGGCTGGAAACTGAGTTTTGACAGCAGGAAATGTCAGCAGCTGGTGAAGTGATTGGTTGCATCACTGGCACACACACTCACACAGCAACAAAGGGAAGGTTGGCATTTTAAAAAGTTGCAGCAACTGTCTCTGCTGTGCTCTCCCGCTGAATGATGGCAAAATCTGCCTTTCATATTTTAAGTTAATGAAGCAGGCGCAGGATTTGAGGACATTTGTAATGAGAATAGTCAGGGCCCTTCTTCAGTAACACAGGCCTCTTTATTCCACCGCTGGATGAATCAAGTCACCTCAAGGTGTCGGTATTCTCTGCAGCTCAGAGTGATGCCACGCGTGTATTTAATTGGCATAACAAACAGTATGGTGTCCCTCTCATTGGAGGTGGGAGATGAACGTTTTCTCTGCCTTAATCCATAGTGAATCTCATTCTGTGGCTAAACCAATTAGGTGCTCAAACTAATCCCAGGGGGGCAGTTTTTCACCAGAGAACAATGCTAACCACCCACACAAATATCCACCCCATGACAGATCCGGGTGGGTAGTGTTAAAACCCATGAAGCTATACTGGAATAGAATGGCTTAATGAAGGTAATCTCTTTTTTTCCTTGTCTTTATTAGATTCTTATGTAATCCCGGGCGACATTTTAGAATACTGATAGCACAGACGAAGAGGGAACGTGAAGGAAATGGAGATGATATGTGCAGAGAAGATGATTAAACTGATGTGATTGTCTGAAAACTGCTGTGTGAGTGTGTGTGTGTGTGGGAGATTTAAAGAGACATAATTCAGAGACGCAGATTGTTACTAATCACCGGTGGGTGTGTGTCAAACAGAGATTAATTTCTATTCACTAACTCTTGATATACCTGCTGAGCACCTTTAATTAGTGCAGTGTTCTTGCTATGATCAAATTAAAATTCATGGCGTAATAAAAAATGCATGTTTAGAAAGCAGTTGGGTTGATTTTACAAAGCTCGACTTAGAGCATGAACGTAATAATGTGATTTGAATAATTCATATTTGTTCTGCAGTGGTCCACTGTTAATGAAGATAACATAATAATGATCCATTTAATTACATCTCCTGTTCGGGATGATTGATGTTTGTTAGGAAGGATGAAAGTGTGTTTATGACTGTGTGATGTTTGGAAAGAACAGACGTAGGTGGAATTAACAACAACAGCCATGATAAACTTTGAACATGGAATAATTCTGTCTAAATTTGGGCCAATTTCCAGCCTCCTAGTTGACTTGATGACTGAATCTAATCAGTCAGTCGATGAGGAGGCGGGTCAATGAGACAGGAAAACTGTTGGGTAGCAGGTAGATTGAGAGAAAAACAGCAAAAGAAAGGTGAAGGTCAAAAATAGCAGGGAGGCTCAAGTGAGGCTGTAAAAATTATCTAATCAAAGTAAACCGGCTGGTGTTGGCGGTTTACTGGAGGCTTGATGAATGAGCTGAGACCAGAGTGAAGGAGGCAGAAGGATCAGGCTGAGTAGGGAAATTGTGGGGTGGTTCAAAATGCCAGGCTATAGAATGACTAAGACATGAACTAGATGGCAATCAGAGAGGGGATACCTCCGCCAAGGCCGACTAGTTCTCTCATGTTGTGATGCTGTCTCTAAATGATGACATGATGACCCACGTCAAAACAACAAACTTCGATGAACTGTTCCAAAGTTATATGACAAAGTAACTTTTGATGGTGTAAAATCAAAATAACAACATTTTTTGCATGAGTAGCAACTGTTACTAGCTATGTTTGGTGACAGCACATTAATTAATACAGTTCAAAAATTGTAGACCAAAACATAAATTGGTAATTACAGCACCATGACCAAGTTGGCCATATTCCAAAATAGATCCTGTCTATCCAGATCAACAAGTTTTATTGAAGTCCCTCGATAACGTTTTGAGATATGCTGCTAACAGCCAAACAAACAGATGGCGGAGGTAATGACAGGAAGACCACAGCTGCAATGTAATCATGTTACAGAGATGACAGAATAGGGTCAGAACTGGCTATCTCCATGACAGCATACATGTATCTGCAGATCCTTATAGATATCAAGCTGCTCGACGCCAGCTCACATACGGGGATTCTATCATTTTAAATTCAGGGAAGATTAGAACGACCACTAAAAACTATCTGATTCTGTTGCCACAGCAACGCTCTCCCCGTCTGCCATCCTTTCACCAGTAAACTGCTCATCCGCTGCTTTTTTATCGCGAGACTACACTTGCCACTGCTCGCCATGTAGTAGCGTTCTTGACAGCTGCGGTGCCTATCGCGAGAGTTGGTGCCGCGAGGAAGCTTGTGGGTGGGTGGCGGTGAACTCATCCACGTCGCGGGGCGGAGCGAACCGCTGCAACTTTGGCTGAACTTCTGAATTAACAAACCGAGAGAGGCGAGCGGAGGAGCCCGCGGACAACAACACAGACAAAAGGTGACGAGCCCAGAAGCGTCTCTGCGCTCCAACGTGCTCGGCTGCTTCGTTTTGTGTGGCGTAAAGGAACCGTGACGGTGTGTGTGACCGGAGCGTGTGTTATTTTTCCCTCCGAAAACGCCTACAAGGTGGAAATTAATAAAGGTGAGTGTGTGCTGCTTTCTCCCCTCCGCCGCGCGTCCCGTTAACACACACAGTCGACATTTAACTCGTCACTCTATCATCCGCTGCAGCCGCTTTCTCCTCATGTAAACTCGTTGTCTTTGCGTTGTTATATTCTGATGGTCGTAGTTACCGTGAAGGATTTTCAGGTGACGCTACTTGGGTTAAACTACAGTGGAAAGTTGAGACAGCCTAAATCATTTTCCCCCCAGCTATATTAGTTGTCTATTACCGAGATTTACCTATTAGAATCTTATCCGAGTCGGCCGATATGACAGTTGGCGTTTAAATAACGCTCAGTTGCTCCTAAACAAACAGGAAACTCTGCAAAATGCCCATCTGATATTGGTAATTGTTTGTTTTGAGATGGTTGTTATCACTGTGATGACAAGCGGCCGCTCTGCAATAAACAGTCAAGTGGAGATGATGATGGGGAAATGTTGGGAAAGGCATCTGGTAGATCTCAGTGGAAGCAGGTCTTTGCCCCGTAGGATCTCGATTGTTGCGGTTTGCAATCTTTTTCTGACTCTAAATGTTGTAGTCTAGTGTGGTTCGTCTTTACAGAGATCTGCCAGAAAGGTGGCTCTGTATTTGTGTGTGTGTGTGTGTGTGTGTGTGTGCTGGTTGCAATGTGGAAAGTTGTCTATAGAGGTTACAGAAAAGATAAATCATCTCACATCTGTTAGATTTTCTCAGTCAGACATCAGATGAAGGTTTCTCTCCCACCCAGATCTCTGTCAAAATCAAGATCATTAATCAAAATGGCTGTCTCTCTCTGTGTATGTGTGTGTGCAACCTGGTCGGAACTGTATGGGGATCAAACATAAAATCCCTCCAAATTGAGCAAACGTGATTGTGAACATGTCTTAATTCAGGCCTGTGGTCCATGAGATCTGTTTGACCTTAATAGTACCAGAGGAGGAGTTTTATTGTAAGTGGACCCCTGCTGCTGCTCTGTCTTCTGTGTTATTGGTGCCATCTCCACCTGTGGAGTATGGCCTCAGGCTACCAGCTTCAACCCTCCATGGGGCACACACACACACACTGATTCCTCCTCTGACTAGCACCTCAAAGAGATCCTATCGCTATTCATCGGGTGGTTGGTATGGGTCAAACTCTCAACTTGGAGCACAATAGCAGCATTAGAGTTATGTTCCGACTGAGAAGCAGCATTCCAGACGCTTTGTCCGCTGCTGTAGTCACTGATGTCACACCCCCACCCCCACCCCCAGAACTGAGCCCGTTGAACGTCTCGTGCCGTCGGACGTTTCCTCCTCAGTCCCCGCTGAATGCCAAGGCTGGGAAGATACCGGCGCGGCTGTGTCGCATTCACAGTATCAAGTAGGCTGCCGAGTGTGTAGGCGGAGGCGCGCATGTTCTGCAACACATGTAGCTGTCGAACTAAAGGGGAGGTGGGAGAAAAAGGGAGAAAAGGAACAGAGGGAGATCAAATGTCACGGTCGGGGGGATTGACAGTTGCAGGATTGTGAAGGGGCTTCTGTAGGTGCATCCGGATGAAGAAGGGTGGAGATGTGAGAGGAAACTGGAGGATTTTGAGAAACAGATCCAGTTATCGCCATTGGAAGCACGTCACGGCCTCTCGCATGAATTCCTTTTGTGTCGCTCCATTATTACTGTTTGCAAACAAAATGTTGAGATTTCACTTTGTGTCAAATCCACTGTGACTAAGTGGCGGCCAATTGTTCAGAAACCTCTAACGTGCATCCTAGGCTAATGTGGAACGGTCAAGGTTTTTGCCAGCGTACACGCACCCCCACACACACACACACACACACACACACACACAGACACACGCACACACACGCACACACACACACACACACACACACACACACACTCAGATCTTGCAAATTGAAGTCCTGGGGAATAGGATAGTTAAATATCTCACTGCTCCCCTGCTCGTACCTTTGATGCTGGCATAAATAACACTGACAGGAGCTGAAAATAGGCTCTCAACTTGTGTGTGTGTGCACCCTCCCACATTAGCCTCAGCACGTGGATCCCCCCTCTTTACCCTGCTTCTTCCCTCGCATCGATTCTCCCCTTCCGTCTCGCTCACTGTGGCTCCTATACTTTCCACCTCCCACAGCAGCCCCCCCCCCCTCCTTTCACCCGTCACCGACAGTTCCTTTTCCTCTCATCTCGCTTCCTTCCTGTGGTGGAAGCCATGCCAACACTGACATTCTCTCCATTTTTGTCCATCTTCCTCACCCTTTTTTCTCCCTCAGCCTCTGTCTCCTTACCCCCCCCCCCCCCCCCACTTCTCCATCTGTCCTTCTCGCCCTCTATTCTGTCTATCTCCCTGCAAGTTGGACATTGGAATGCGAGTTCCCACTGCTGAACTTCTTGGGGTGGGCTCTCTTTTGAGAAATAACAGAGTAAGAAAGTCTCCCAACGCAGATAAATCACTCTGCGAAACAGAGCGAGCTCACAGAAATATGTGGCCCTGAGTGGTAAAGTGTGTCTTATATTGTACATGTATTCTATATCAGACTATTGATTTAATTTCAGGGGTAAGACATATTCTGATGTGTCATGTTACACTCTCTATATTCTCTGGTGCCATTAGTGTGATATTGTCTAATTTTTGCAGTTAAATTCGATGTTTTTCAGGTTTGTCTTCTACTTCAGATCCTTGCCCGCTGTGATATGCCAGTGTTCTTGTGTTACGCTGTGAATATGAAAGCAGAGTATGAACACACCACCAGCTCCATGTTGCGTTGGTCTCTTAAAACTCTTCCTTTGATGACTGGAGAGTAGGATGTCCTCTGCTAGCCTGTTTGTTTATAGTTAGCATGCGTACGGTTTGTAGTGGCGTCACGGCTTAGGTCACTGCTCCACCTAACAAAGGAGAGAAGTCCAAACAGATGTCTCGAAAGTATTAATTTGGTTTAGTGATTAAATAGAGGCAACCTGGGAGCTTAGGTTTGTATTGTAACGTCTCACACATCAGAAGTGCATGCGAGCCCATGCAGTGTTTTCCCTAATAGGCCTATAGTGTGTGTGTGTGAAATGGCTTCTCTTTTGATCCAGTTCCTGAGCAGAGGGTAAATAGAAAACCTGTCAATGCTCTCAGCGATGCACCGTTGGGTCCTTTCACACTAGACAGAGAGGGAGGTGGAAGCAGTTGAGTTATGCCACCTGAAATTAATTAAAAATGTGTTTTTCCTTGTATAGGATCCCTCTCTCTGTCTCACTCTCGCTCTCGCTCTCTCTCCTCCTCGCATTGACGTCTTAACTGGGACACTGGATTATGGCAGAAGAATGCATTGAGGTTTTTATAACTGCTCAGATTTCAGTTATGACAAATGAGTGAGAAAGCTATAAAAAAACACACACACACATACGCCATGAAACAATGATGACGCTGGCTAATCCATGCAGACATAAACAGAAGGAACATATTGTACAAATGGGCCTGGAGAGAGAGAGAGAGAGAGAGAACAGCTTATATGCTAAAAGAACAAAGCTTAACTGCCGTAAAAGCAACGAGGAAGAACGTCTTTATGTGGGAGTTTAGCTTCAACTCAATATTTATTTGTGCAGTATCCTCAGTGACCTTCGATGACCCTGCCTTTTGAGTCGGGTGTTTGTGAGCCCGCACACGCTATCTGACCTGGATTTGTGATTCTGATGGTGTCGAGGGCTCGCATGGGTCTGACCTTGCCGGGCTTTGATGTGAAAAGGTGGAGAAGGGTTTCAATTATGACGATAGGAGTACTGTTCTGTTACTATACACCAATTGCACGGTTCTGAGAGCTCTGTAGTAGATACTGACAACACCTTCTAGCATCTATCTCATACAGACTAATTGTGTACTACGGGTCATTAACTTTATATGAAGTGATCCTATAATACAACAAAACTAAAGTTACTGGCCTTTATTAAGTGAACTTAACTCAATAACTCTTGCATATCTTGGGATTTTGAACAGTTATGTGATTCAGCAGCCTGATATTCAAAGTCAAGCACACACTCAACATACTCTCTTATATCCTCCTCATGTCCATGACGATGTCCCATGAAAGTGACATGAGAACTGTTATTCTTCATCCCCGAAATGTGTATGGCAGCATTGCCGAAATTCCCACCAACTGCCTCACCATCTGTTTACAAGCAGAAAGAGTTCTCTCAATTTTGTCCCGCTGGCTGACTGAAAAGGATGTTGCTACTCTTGGCTCCCTAGGCTGGTATTAGTGATTGATGTGCTTCTCTGACCCTTTTCTGGCAATTTGATAATTGCCGCTGTCTCTCTCCGATGCCATTTTTGGAAAACTTGCGAGGAGCTGGAACCTCAAATTTATGCAAGCTATTAGTCAGGAAATTACATAGCTGTTTGAGTGCTGGAGATGAGATGTGATCCTTGCGAATCTCTAACCACATTGCTTTTGTTACGCTTAAATGGAATTGATATTTGGCAACTTGAGCTTGGTCTCCTGCCTAGAATTAGTTGCATTTTACAGGGTAGTTGCATTAGCATGTCAGGCTGTCTATTGTGGTGTAATGCTGAAGATGCACTTTAAATACTCTCACAGTGAAAATTAAAACGCAGTCGTAGCTAAATATCTGACTGATGAAGCCTGGGAAGGATTTTCATGCCTGAATATCGCCTCAGGCCTTGCTGTGTGGCGTTTACATGTTCACCACGTGTCGGTGAGCGTTCCCCCCCCAAGGCGCTCCGCTTTTCCTCCCACTGCCAAAGACGTGTAGCGTCGGGCGTATTGGTAAACCACAGGAACGACTTCGCCCGTCTCTGTGAGTTAGCCCAGTGACGGCCACATGTCCAGGGTGTCTCCTGTCTCTTGCCCAACGGCCACTATAATAGGCACCAGCCCCCTGCAACAGGATGAGCGGGGGTAGAGACTGGATAGATGAACATTCCCGATATTCTTGTTGCTTCGGAGTCGTCCCTATCTGACAGTTATTTACCGGTGAGGTATCATGGGTGTCAGTGACGCACCAACCACAAATGTATCTGCGTAGTGTGACAGAGGGCAGAGTGTAATGTACCATCAGTTATAAGGCAGAAGTGATCATCAAATTAGATGACGGACTTACTTCATATTCACGATTTGTCACTGGCTAGTCTGCCCTCTGCTCCCATTAGTGATGACTTCACAGCACTCAACCTGGTTTTAAAATAAAGGATCCAATACGTATCTCAACGGTGTTCTGGACACATTAACGTTTCAACATTTGTTCGCGCAGAAGGAAAGTGGAGCAGCGGTCAGCAACTGGTCCAAAACACGTCTGAAACCATGGCAACAATATTACATAGTCTATCTAAAGTACTAGCCTACCGCAAATCTACCTTAATGGATTGGTAAAGAGGTGCTAGAAGGATTAATATGTCTTTGCTTGTCTTATTATAGCGTTATCAACTTTGTACAGGTTTCAATTTTTGGTAGTTAGGTCAAAACTATAATTGTTAACTGTTGTGACAATGCTGGATCTAATTCTGTGTTGTTCGTGCTGTTTTTGGATGAGCCCCAAAGATGAATGTTTTTCTAGAAAAGGCCTTTTCCTTTAGTCACGTGCCGCTGTGAAGAACTCTTAAGTGAAGACTGACACACAAACAGAGGAAACTGAAGCACGGGATTAAAGGAAGATGCATCCTGGTCATTGTTCATGCTTGGTCAGAGCTGCCTCGCCGCTCTGAAAGGAATTGTTCATTCTTGAATCCGAGTCAAGCTGCCATCTGTTTGTCCCTTTTTTTTTTAAAATGCAGCATATACTATATTTGAAGTCGGCTTGATAAGGGATGTTGTCTTTTTCCTTGTCACAGCAGATGAAGAGAGAGAGTGTGAAGAGAGAACAAACTGGCTTGAAAGTCAGTGGGATCTTTAGTAGTTGCGTTGCCTTGGAATGGATTCATTAAGTGTGGTGTTATAGGCCGTCTCTGTGATTTCACTGTCACTTTAAATTCCCCTCCATAGCTGTTATATCCCACTGAGCCTCAGCAGACCATCTTGTGGCTGTGCTGATGTTTGTGGTAATGCGGCTGCTTGGAAGGGGGTGTCTGTTAAGAGACTAGAACACACATTTAAGACGGCAAGGTGGTTAAGCACTCGGCTTGCTCGGTACCATCACTTAATGCAGAAAAACTTGGTGATTTTTTATTAAAGTAGAAAATTTAAACAAGTATGAAAGGATATTTTTGACTGAAAGACTGAAACTAATGTCATTGTTTGATTTGAACGGGGCTCAAAACACTG
The DNA here is from genome assembly GCF_046128005.1 of Genypterus blacodes. Lineage (NCBI taxonomy): Eukaryota > Metazoa > Chordata > Actinopteri > Ophidiiformes > Ophidiidae > Genypterus > Genypterus blacodes. Next base: position 72,745 of record NW_027466827.1, read on the forward strand.
ATCCACTTAAGAGTCGGCACTCAATTCTTCAGCTTTGTATAGTTTTCTTTTAGCTTGTTTTTGTTGTCACACTGTGTCTCCTGGATGTCTGTGTAGCCTGTCGAGAGAGCGTCTAAGCCACAACAAACAGATAACCTTTGCTTGAGTTTGTCCTGGAATATTTCGTTCCCGCAGGTCGTCAAACGCTTTATGCTGCTTGAAAATACTTGAAATTGAAAGTTCTATCAGTACTAATTGTGATTTCCTGATAAATATCATGGATGTTAGAATATTGTGATTGAATTGTTGTCATCATCATCCTTGTCACTGGTGTCTTTTAAGGTCGGCAAATGCTGACTGAAACTCCACTGTGCCAATCCTCATAATACAAGACATCTTGGTTGGGTTTGTGGGTTTCAAGGAGGTCCCAGCTCTGTGCCAGTGCTGGTAAACACATGGATCCATCTTGATTTACTGCGAGCAGCGGCAGCAGCAGCTTTTGGCTGACCCCCCGAAACTCTTCCTGCCGTGCAGATTCATGTATTGACACAAAGCCAGAGAGAGGAGTGAATTCTTTTACTGTCACCTTGAGTAGAACTAGAGTATGTCCATTTATTTGAGGTTCTGTTGTTTCCAGTGGCTATTCCGTAGATGCACATGAACTAGTATTACATTACATTACATTACATTACGATCATTTGGCAGACGCTTTTATCCAAAGCGACTTACATGACATTACCACCCTTCGCAGAGAGGGGGGAGCAATTGAGGGTTCGGTGCCTTGCTCAGGGGCACCTCGGCAGGGACTCGAACCGGCAACCCTCCGGTTCCCAAACACAAGCTCTACCCACTGAGCTACTGCGCACTGAGCTACTGCCTCCCATCCATAGTATTGAAAATACTATAAAATAATACTACTGATGATTTGCTTCTAAACCAGAGAAATAGGTCACAGTGTCTAGATTTTCAACATCTGGCTTGCAGGTGGTGGAAACAGACAACCAAAACAGGAAAGTGGGCTTTTCGTGATCTGCTGTGCTCACTGCAACCTTTCAGTTCACTTTGCTCACCCAAAACGGGGAGTGTTTTGGCATCTAAGGTGAAGGCCTCACAAGCCAGAGTGGAGCTCCCATACTCAGATTTAATGGTTCTCAGGTTTAGAGTTTGCAAAGGCCAAAAGTACGGTAAAGGTTCATTACTCTTTCGCAGGGTCCATCCCATCATGGCGTATGCTGGGCCAGGGGGGGGGGTGTATGGCATGCAGCGGGTTGTGTGTGAATGCTATGTGTACACAATAGGGATGACCTCATCGTTTTCAACTTTAGCTACGCTTAAAATGCGAAAGAACAATGAAATCAACCCCCCCAACCCCACTACTCAAGCCACCCCTTCCTTGCACCAAGTGTGTTTGTGTTCCTGCCAATGTATGTGTGTTTACATTGTGGTTTGCAAAAACTCTTAAAATATTTACCCGGGGCTGAACTGGTTAATGATTATTTGGACAAGCAGCATCGGACGTGATGGCTGTCCACATTTGGGCATGTGGTTGCAGAGCCACCGACTCCGAAGGCTTTATTGCTGTTCTCTCTTAGTGAATGATGAAGGAAACCTGCTCGTCCTCTGTAGATTAGATACTGCTTCTTTTATAACCCTGTGGGAAATATGCATCATTTTCCTTCAAAAGGGTAAAGATGGTCAAATGTATAGAGGTCTTTCATGGTGAAATGTTTCTGTATTTTTCTTTGTCTGGTTTGTAATCATTCTTTTTTTCCACAAATTCGACTTGAGAGCAGCGTTTCTCCTCTTAGAAACTTTTGCCAAACTGCAGTAATGTTGAAAAAGGTCACGACTGGGAGAAAGTGATTGCGACCTTTGCTTTGAGAAAGCTCCCCTTTTGCAAACGCTCTTCCCACCCTCTCGCACCTGTCGCCGCACCATCTTCCCCCATCACCACGAGCTACAGTGCTCACATGCAGCGAAGTGAGATGAATCACTCACAAGGCTGCGGCTGTCTTGTTACCCAATCACTCAAATGGAGTGGGCTGCTCCATGGCTTCAGAGTGCTTTAAATGGCCGTTGGAGGGGATTTATCACACGGTGCCTCGATCTGTTCCAGTGGTGCTCTGACAGTGTTAAGCCAAAGACTCCAGTTGATTGTTCCAGCGCTGAACAGGAAAACCTGATCAGTGGTTTAACCAAGCAGCTGTTTTTCATTAAAAAGCAACTAAAGCAAGACAAGAGATTTGCCTGCCAACCATAGCTTCTAATGATGGCAGCCCACTTTTGCACTAAAGCGACTTTGATGAGGACCCTCAGAGTTGTTTTTAATGAAGTGACTGTCTGCCTTAAAGCCTTTAAAATCTCATGAAGCACTTGTCCCTGGGGAAATTGGCCACAGTTGCCAAGGGGTTGAAAAGGAGAGATTCACTTTAGCTTGCTTACTTTGATTGTCTTTTATTATGGTCGCAACAATTACTGTTTTGAACAGAGGTGCTTACTTAGAATAACAAATGTTCTTGATTAGGCTACCATTCATTATATGGTATTACTGCAAGACAAATGTGTGAAGTGTTTTTTTTTTGGATGAGATGATGCCTCTGAAGAATGCAGTTCAGAGGTATAATTGGAAATCAAAGGACTTGAATATCGTCATTGTAGTTGGACCTGACAGTCTGTAGCCACAATGAAACGACAACTGGGTTGCAGCTCAAAGCACTACAGGTTCTCATTGCATCCTGATATGAGATTCAGTTAGCTAATGTTGCCTGGCAACAAGTGCAGTTCTACTTTTGGCAAGTATTGCTTAGTAACAAAATTTGGTTCCAGGACGTAAAAGCACAATCACTGTTGATCATCATTGATCAGTGAGGTAAACAAACCTGGAGCAGTAAAGTAACCTAATGAAGGATTTACTCCACACCACAGATGAATTCATTATAGGAGTACAATGTTTTATGGTTTTGATAGTTAAGACTATTATTAAAAGTTGCTGAAGGTTTAGGCTCATATGTAATAAGATATTTGTAAATTTGGACTTCTTCACATATCTCCCTACCATTTGTGCCAGCGCTGGAACACTTGTGTCTCTCACACAGTGCACTTCTGCCTGCAAATAGCCAGTGGTGAGCTTGTGGGAGGCAGAGTGGGAGGAGGAGAGTGGTGGTGTGAAGAGGGCCTGTGGGGGTGGTGCTGCATTGCATAATATTGGATGAACCCAGCTGTGCTGTTGTTTAGCCCATGGGTAAAGTGGTGCCAACTGCTGACTGATGCGTCCACCTGTGGTAGTCAGAGTGGGCTCAGGATTGGAGGACAGTCACACACCAGACTGACACTGTTGCAATTTGGATGTATGTGTTTGTAAACATGCATTTTTATCCTGACCTCTTGCTTCTCTTGTTTGTTTTTCTTTTGCATGATTGGCATGGATGAGTCGCTGGTAATCCTCTGTACTCAAATTAAAATCGGCTTAACATGACAGGGCAGCCACAATATCTCTTCTCACCACCCCTGCATCACCATGGCAGCACAGTTGCTTTGTAAGAAAGCTTGTAGTGTAATGATAATGCAGGATTCTTACAACGTAATTAGAAACCATTTCCTTTCTCTTTTTTTTTTAAAACAACACCAGCTTCCTCTTCTCTTATTACTACAGCCGCTTTTCAGTGAAACAATGCACCAAGAATAAATATTCTTTCATCATGACCTGCAAAAATGACAGCTGAGGCCAGTACCAATCCACATTATCTTCTCTCCTCGTGTTGGCTGTGTGCTTTAGTGTGATCTCGCAAGGGAATTGTGAAGCAAGTTATTGATAATTTTTTCGGCAAGCTAACATGTTTTTTTGGCACTTGCTTGCCGGCTAGTCTGCATAAGACAAAGCCAGAGATGGAAGAAAACACTGCAGGTGTCTTCCCAGACAGAGCCTGTCCACTGTACGGAAATCTCATATCGCAGCCTAGATCATTATACGCTCATCTTGTGTCCCCCTAGACACCTGCAATTGGCAGCTAAGTATCAGGTTGTGCTCTTTGTCTCTGAAGTGATATTACAGATAGACCGAAACACCAATGACAGACTTTAACAAAAACTAATGTCCTCTTGCATGTACCTCATAATACTTTGTTTGGAGGAGGCACAAACCCTCCAAAATAATCACACAGCCCTATATTAGATTATCATTCTCATTGTGGAGACTTATGAGACATAATCAGCATTGGCTTAAAACTTCATTTTAGGCTTGTGATCATAATTTGTAAGCATAAATGCAACTATGATGACCACAAAAAAGATATTCAACAAAATTTACCACTCAAAACCTAGCTACAGGTATTTCACAAACTCTTTTTGGGAGGAAGTGCACGGTCATTAGTAAGAGTGACCAAGCACAGAAGCCCCCAGAAGTGCCACATCCAGCGTGTGTTCTTTTCAGCGTGAATGGGATTGTCAGTTTGGGATTATCCCCTCGCAGTTTTGCAACACCAGCCGTTTGTCTCGTGTTTACATTTGCACCATCAGCACAGAATCCAACCAGCTTTTATTTCCATTCATCTAATCCAAATTTGTCCATTGAGGAATGAATGTATTCAGTCAGGGTACCGGCGTGAGCATAAGAGAGCTGTGGCACAGATGAGGTGGTTCGCTGGCAACCCCATCACGCAAATGCCTGATATAGATGGCTGCTGTCTGTTCACATTTTCTTGATCCCGTTTCCTGTAATACTGTGAGAATATTTGCATCTCAAACACTTTAGCCACTACAGATTCTTCACGATTTTTATTGCAGCCTATCATTTATAGTTGCCCAGTGTAAAATGTAGTTATATATGTATAAGTGTTTACCCGCATTGTAGATGGTTTAGTTTAAACCTTTTGTATTGATGACATTTAAGACTTATTGATGTATCAGTTTTTCCCACTGTTGAAGTGAGGATTCAATAGTTGCCTGTAGACTCCTTGTATTTGATAGGACACCACGTTTTCATTGGTTCATCAGGACTCTTGTGTTTATCTAATGCTTGCTCATTACATGTCTTCCTTTCTTTGTTTTTGCTCACAACTTTGATTCCTGTTGCACACCTGGCTGTTTGGGAGAGAGAATCTCACTTTGAATTTCCACTCCCAAAGTTTCTTTCCTTTTTCCTTATACGGTACTGTTCTTTGGAAGTTTCTTCCTAGGATTCCCGGAGAGCCTCGGGCCGGATCTGGAAACGTTTGTCATCTGTAAAACTCTTTGAGGCATTGTATGTGATATTGGGCTATACAAATAAACTTGACTTGACCTGATGACGAGTTTGAGGCATTTGAATTGTGCACGGTTGATTTTTCTACTGTATGTGGGTGCACTACATGTACGGGAGAAACCCTGGACCACACAAATGAGCCCCGGGCCCTGTCCCTTGGGTGATGGATTGAAGAAACTGTGTATGGGTCTGTTAAGTGCTGAACTGAAACACTCAGCAGGAACTCCTCTTCTGTCAGCTGGCTCATGTCCGCCCTCTCCCCACTATAACCATTTTTGGCCCCTCCAGTGGGAGAATGGTAGAGAACCGAAGCCATATACTGCATTTCCTGTGCAATTTCATTGTGTGAGGGAGAAATTAAAAAGTAAGATGAGAGAGTGGAGATGGTGAAGATAGAAGTAGACATAAGAGAGGCTGGAATAGATATAATTGTGAAAAGGTTGACTGGTAGTCATTAACAAGGGGAGGTAAAAGAGAATGAATATCAAAAAACATATTGGGCAGGACGTATAAGGAAATACTAGAAGTATGGTCAAGGTTTATTAGAGAGACGTGAGGGAGAGCGGGAGAGAAAGATGAACCTTTAGAAGACCCAGCCCCCGCACTTAATTGTTTTGTTTTGCCAGGAAAAGACCCAGATGCCTGTAGTCAGGCAACGGCTTGACCCTTCCTTTGGCTTTGGGCTGCGAGTGTGAGGGTACCACACAGAAAGCTTAGCAGCAAACCTTTTATTCAAAAGGCCTTTTCTCTGCTGTGCCCCTATGGGAGGTGCAAAGCCTCACATCTGTCAACGTGTCATGGGGTTTGGTGTCTGCGGCCCTATCTTTCTCCCCTCCTTGTCCTTACAACGGCGATTACCCAGGAATCCCGACACAATGTTTCTCACGGTCATTAAACATGCACTTGTCAATCTCTGTCCTCGCTCAGTGACCTGACAAGCGTTTGCCTCTCGCAAGCTTAGACCAAATCGATACAAATGTAGACCTTCCTAACATGCCTTACTCCCCCCCCTGCGTGCCTTTGAGAACCGCGTTTGCACAGATTTCACCCATTAATGATTAATTGCCAATGACATAAGCTTTCACCTGGTTTGGTTGGACTAAAAAGGGGATTAAGAGCTGTACAAGACAAATGGAATACTTCTTTATAAATGCCTGGCTGACATGGAGTTGTGTGTAAAGCGGTTGTGAGGAAGTTTGAAAGCTCCCAGGTGAGGAGAAGGTTCATTCCTGTTGTTCTCTGGTTTGATTACCACAGTATACAGTATATCAGTGGTACAACACAATGTGATGATGTAACCTCTAAGCCTCAGTACATTACATTAGAGCTCTTCTGTCACCGTGTGTCGCTAAAGCACTCGGCTATTGATCAGTTAACTTAAGCTGTCAAGCCACAAAACCCATCAGATGTTTTCTAGCCTTAGCTGTTAATGGTGCTACCTGGGTCTGTCTGGTATTATCAGGTTGTTTATCGTCAGTGCAACTATGAGAGGAGCAAGAACAAGACTACAGCCTAATTGCTTTAAGTATTCAGCTCCTGTCTTCAGATGTCAGGATTAAAAGCATTAGCCTTCACTTTCTTGTCTTCCCCTCCGACTGCTTGTCAAGGTTGTAATTTGTTCTTCTCCAACTTGGCTGTAGCATGGTTACTCTTGCCACTGCAGGTATTTATTGCGTGATTTAAAAAAACAAGAAGCCATTAAGACAAGGGGGATCAAAAGAGAATGCGGTGTGTTTTTGTTGTCGAACCATTGTGGGCTGGAGGTTTATGAGCTGTGAGGTTGGGGATTTGGTAGCTGTGATTTATAGCTTTCATTACCAAGGCTTTTCCATAGTGTTGCTTCCCCGTAGGCAGCACACAGACCTCCATGCACACTGTGGAATCCTTCACTTTAGTTAGGCAGAGGCGCAGCGCAGTTTAAGGTTTCCCCAGGTGGAGCTTTGACCACTCATTTTTAATGTTAATGCCAATCTGTACCAGGAGGTTTAGGTAGAAAGTTTTGGTAGATGGTCATAGCAAATCAGGAGGCCCTCTGGGTGTTCACACAGGTTTGCCGTGTCTTTGATCTTTGGGTTTTGTGTGTATTCACTGCATGCAGACCTGTAGCACTCTTGAGAGAGTTGTTGTAATGGTTGAACTGTAAACGCTCTTTCTTGAAACGTTTCTGTCCAACTTTATCGTGCTCACTCTAGCTTTCTGTAACACTCTCTTAAGTCTTCGCCCCTCTTTTCCCCCAGACTAGCCCTCTGCTCTCCCTGTCTCCCCTTCCTCTGCCCGTCTCTCTCCCAGATCTGTCAGAGAGGCACAATATGATTTATTCTCTGCTACTCTGGTTACAATTTTTTTCTGCCTTGGTACATTATCTCCTTTCTGCCCCCCCACGCACACATTTCTGGACATTTCTTTTTTTTTTCTTTCTAGCTGCCTTTCCTTTTCCTCCTCGATTAAAATGTTATCTGTGTCGCTGCGATTAAATTTTCAACTTGTCGAAAAAGCAAGCGCGGCAGTTTCCAAATGCACTTGATCCATTCCCGTGTAGACGTTTGGAAGATTGCCTTTTGACTTCACTTGCAGAGACATTTCAGCTACAGTGATGGCTCCTCTAAGGCTTTTGCAAACTGCTTTAGGCTAGTAAGGATCTCAGCAAATTGCTCGGCCCATCGCAACTCACCGGCTATCATTGCACGGAAACACAAGACAGGCGTCACTGAATTGCAGAAGCAGCTAAAATCGAGCCTAATCGGACTCCACACTGAAGAGGATTTACCAAATACCGTAGATTTGATTCAGCAGCTCTGCCAACTTGTATCAGTCTTTTCCAAAGGGTTGAAGACTATGGGAGAAGACGACAGAAGCTTATGTCCCCATGACTGGCAAATGTGAAAAGCGAGCAGCCGAGACACGATGTAGAACGTGCTGGAAGTGAGGTGGCAGAATAACAAAGCTTCTTACGCTGGCTCGGACTGGTTCTGAAATGTCTTTGAAACAGTCCTCTGGGAATTTGACACACAGATTATTTTAGTTCCCCATAGATCTTCATGGAACATTGCACAACATTCCTCTTTGCTCCCACTATGTACAGTACATCTACCTGCTCAACGTGTTGAGTCATTCCTGTAACATGGGGCTTTTTCTTAGACTGGAATGTTAGGTTGGTATTTTATGATCAATTAAAAAAACAAAACCAAAGGTGTTGATTTTATATTGTCACCCCCCCTCCACCCAGTCTTTGCATTTGTAAACCGATGCCAGCTGAGGATTAGAGCGCAGACCCATGTAGAGGGGGGTTACATAAGATGTGTTTAATAGGTGCTAATTATTCTTCCAGGTTATATGCTCCTTCCCTGCAAGACAGGAAGTGAGAAGCTAATGGGAACTGTCTCATTTGTTTGTGTTACGACCGCACTCTTTGCGAATATACTTGGCTTTAGTATTTTATATGAGTCGATTTTTGTGCCGGAGACGTCAGGGTCTTTATTTCCTGCATTGCACAGACACAGATGTGTGTAATTGCACAGGGTCATTTCCATTCTCTCATGTTGCCCCAAACATTGAACGAAACGGCACGACATGGACCTGAACAGCATTTTAATGAGGTAACTGGTGTAGCGTAGTCATAACACACCATGACGCCCTAAAATAGAGGCAAATCTGTTTATTAGTGTGGAGAGAAACTGGATCTCAACCAAACACAACTCCTTAAATAGTGAACATTTCACAAAGTGCTGCATTTTGTTTAAATCCTGCCTCATACATATTTGTCCCATTATGTGTTTCTTTGTGCATTTAAGTCTTTATGTAATGTTCTTAAACAGGGATCTAGACCAGCTCTTATCTGGTGATTCTACTCTTGTCTTTGTGTCTTTGGTGTTTCTATTGTTGTTTCCCAAAAAGAATTGGCCTGTAAATTGGAAGAACCATGAATCTAGCCAGACATCTGGACATTGTCTGTTTTTATGACCGTAACCTTAGCTGTAACTTAAGCTAATGCTCTGTCTAGGCATAATATACAACAGCGTTATTTGTAGTCAAGCTTTCTCTTAAAAAAAAACTTGCCAAACTACATATTCTTCTTAATAGTCATGTTTTCCCACATTGCAGTTCCTAGCCAAAGCTAATGGATGGAACATGTGCCAGATCTATTATTAGAGTGAAATGTAAAGGAGAAATCACCACATGCTTGCATTGTTTACTTTCTTTGTACTTTATCTTTTTTCACATTGATGTCCAATTTTACCACACAGACATAATCCAAGATAATGTAAGTGTCAAGAGGCCAGACTATGCGATAATCTCCTAAACGAAACGGACACTGAAACTGGACTAAAGAAATGACCGCTTAAACAGCTTTCACATCTCCATTGTTGCAGAGCGTAAACAAGGTCAAGGGCTAGATACGTCTATCCTTTGGTGCATGCATGTGTTCCAGAGTAGAGCAGGCTGCCCTGTGCCTGGCTTAAGGGGTTGGTGTAAAAACATCTGGAGAAGCTTGAGATTCTGGCCTAAGATATGGGATATGCTGCCAGACCACACAGTGGATTTGCCAGCTTTGACCTGTAATGTCCTTGCATTTCTGTTTTTCTTCCTCTCTCCCTTTTTTTCCCCACTGCTCTCGGAACCTGTATCTCTTTCCTACATCACTCATGTGTCTGAAACTCTTCTTTCCTCCACCATTTGAAACAAGGCCCACAATCATTAACTAGTACTATTAACAGAAACTGCCGGGGCATAACTAATGGAGGGGTTCCTGTTAGATTGACCTTGCTAAGCCATGCAGCATCACTCTACCATCACTCAGCAATACCGTTTCACAGTAAGGAATTGATCAGTGAAACAAAAGGTTGTCCTATGTGGTTGTTGGGCTTTCCACTGACCTATATGTTCCACAATTTGATGTTGCAAATTTAAAAAAAAGCTAATGGAAATCACAAATAAGTTGTTCTGCTAGTTGAAGGTGGATTTTTTTAGTCGATAAAGAAGTAATTCACAAAACTGAATGAAATTGGTGAAAAATTCTCAAGGATAGCAAGAGGATGTGCGTCTCAAGGTTTTACAAACCGTGGCAAGTGTCATGCTCCAAATGGAAACCCCATTGGTATTCCATGTTTGGATTAGATTCACCCTCTTAGTAGTTATTTAACTGTGCATGATAGTAGGGAGATGGTGTGTTTGTATACTGGGCACATGTATCTATGTCAGTTTGCATAAAGAAGAAGTTTTCACCCAGATTGGCGCGGGTGGACCATTAGCAAAACTCATTAGGCTGATTGCCAAATGCAGAGACTAGGGACATGATCCAGGTCAGCTGTCTGTGCCAACAGCACAGAGTATAGAGAGATGTTAACAATGCCTACTGGTTTAGTATTTGGAGTGTGTTTGCATATTGGAATCAGAATATTAAATAGTGTTGACCCAAGTGGACTCTCGGGATGTCACTTGACATGGCTTTTTTTTCCTGCATCATTTCCTACAGAGACACATTTCTAGGTTCCGTTGATGCTAAGAAACTGAAGCTGAAGACACGCTAAGTTTGAGAACATACAGTAGACAAATGGAGGTAGATGCTAGTGTATGAGGCTGAGGTCCTGAATGCATCAAGGTTCAACTTCAAAAAAAGTCTTCAGCACACACCTAAATAATTAAAGTTGGAATGTGAATTTTGAGTATTACAGATACGTGGAATGCTTGGAATGTTGGAGGAATACAGTTTTTTTCCTGCGCTGAATGGGGCCCCTAGGCTCATGTTTGCACCATGGTGGTTTCATGGCATCAACATGGACTATAGTAGTAGGAGTTTGGCTTTTTCCTCAGAAGATATTTTACATGCCACATGTCCTCCCTGTGAGGTATAAATTGGGGGCAGTCAAGACAATGAAATAATTTTGCAGGCCCACACAAATTGAACTTGCAAATACTGTCTAAAATGCTGAGTCTCATGCTCCTGAAACGGCTCAGTGTAGCATCTCAGTTGCTGCTCAGTTTTGTGTTGCTGTTGCTCTAGTTCTCCTTACAAGACACTCAACCAGCCTCTGCCCTGGGGAACTGAAATATAGTCTATGTGTTCCAAAACAATTAGATACCTTTTTCAGCTCAGCTTTGGCACCACCGTGTTTACATTCTCGTAAACCTTTGTATTCAACTCTTACCTACCAGGCACTGTTTTAATATGATTCATCCTTTGTGATTTCAGAAAGATCCGTTTCCTTACAAGACGGCTTTAAGCATGATACATGCAAATCCCTCCTGCAACTGTAATGAATGGCATTCATTAGACTGTAGTGATTAAGGCTTGTGCTTCATTATTCTCCCTGATGATTTTCAGAATCTTATTAGTGCCTCTGATGGTCCTTGAACTGAAATTACACTACCATGCTGAGGTAGTCTTTGAAAACCGGTGCTATTTTAATGCCCAGAGGGTTTTTGAAGATGTTTTAAAAAGCCTGAAAGAGTGTGTGTCACCTGTTAAAATGTACAGCTTCACTTCTTGCCCACTTTTAGTGTAACCTATTTGACAAGTTCATAGTAAAGAAACACTTGCTTTGACTGAAACTCTCTAAAAAAAGTAGTAAAGAAAAGAAACTCTCTAGTGCTAAACCCAAGCCATTCAAGACCTAGTGGCTGTGGATTCTCTGAAGTATAATGCAAGGCTTTACATGACAATTTGGGGTGGTTTAGGTTGTCCAAATAAGCGATGTGGACCCTCACATCTCTTACCTGTTGTCTACGCTTTACCAATTCTTTGACAATTCTTTTGTCAGCATCTTTGTCTTCCTTCCACTTCCTCACTCTCCTCTTCTTGGTCGTGCAGTTTCTCCGGCATGGGGTGCAGACATGTCTCTGCCTGTAGCATCAACCCCCTGCAGAATTCATGGCAGCATTCTATATTGGGCTGTTTATTTTCTCCATTAGTTCTCTGTCAGAGGAAGCCTGTCAGCTGAACCCGTCCTCTCGCTGTTGGTGGCAGCGCCTCCGTATGGCTGAACCAGTCTGTGTGTGTTGAAGGGAACTTCATGCGCCTGAAGCTGCTGACTGTAGCATTGCAGATGCTGTGGAGCTTTGTCATTGGGAACATGATGTGATGATGATAGTGAGAATGGGGATGATGATGGTTGGATTATGAGATGATGATGATGATGGTGACATGTGGTGATGGTGGGGTTTATGAGCAATCAGCCCACTTAAAGGATGTTTCTGAAATAAGCAATTGGACGATTATCGCCATGATTTAATGTGATAATGATAATGATGCATGATATTGTAGCCATGCTTTTCTGGTCCAGCTGAAAGCCTGGTTGTAACACCACAGCCTGTGGATTCTTCTTCTTTTTCAGATTCAACAGATAGGCCCTCGTTCTGAGCCATCGGTGCAGTTTACTGGTTTTTGACACGACAGTGGACTCACCAGTGAGTATCTTAACTTGTTCTCTGTGAATTGTGAGGCTGCCACCTAGAAGCTGGTCCTGTTCATTGTTGTTTGAATCAATGTGCCAAACTGGTTCAGCCGTCGTCAAGGTTACTTTTCTGCTGCTGTGGGTGTTTGTTCCTCTCAGGCATTGGATTCTTGTATTGAATATTTGCTACAGGAGGAAGAACAACATTTGTGGTGAAAACATGCTGACGATAGTCATCTGGATACCATCAAGCTTCTTTCTTCAGAACCATTTGTGTTCATTCCTCCAACATGTTTGGTGAAGTGTTGTAATTATCAGGCTGCAATTAGTGATTATTCTTAGTGTTGACGAATCCATTGATTATTATTATTATGGTGAATCAAGCATTAGTCTTTGTAATGTCAAAGAACTGTGACATCGTCTTGTGCATCAGATGCTGCCAGAGTTCAAATTGACGGCTTCACATCATATTTGACATATTTCATTTTTCAATATTGTCTTAACAAAACATAATGGATTCAATTTACAGTTAAAGGACACAAGGAAAACAGAAATAGCATATCCACACCTTTGAAAAGCAAGAACTAGCAAATCTTTGGCAATTTTATATAACGCCTCATGTCAATAATCAGTTCTGAAATAGATGTAGAATACAGATGTAGAAATCCTGCCCTGTCGATTTCTCAATCAGCGGGGCAGGCTTTCTGCTAAATTCACCGCATTGGTTTTATAGCTCATAATGTGATACGTGGGGAGACTCGGCACTTCTATTCCTGAAATATTAATAAAAAAACTAATTTAGTACCAATATACCTGTCAAGTACCCTGAAATGGTGGAAATGGGTAATAGACCTGTTGTTTCAGACCACAGGAATGATATAGATTATGAAATTGTGCAGTAATCCCCTCTCAGATGAAAAGTGGTGAGTAGGCGGCTCTCATCTATGAGATTGAAACTGCATGTTTTGTTCCAGTAAACGCTACACTCCTCTGTCTCTATTCCTCTTTCACCGCTCACTCCTTTTTTCATTCTCTCACCTCCTCCTCCAGTCAGAAATGTTGCTCTCCTACACTCCCACACACCAACGGGGGCGCGCACACACGGGCTCGCGCGCACACACACACAATTAGATTCACATAAGCATGAGGGAGCGAGAGGAAATATGAGTGAGAGACAAAGATAGAGGGAAAGAGACGGTACATTAAAGGGGAAGAAAATGCGATGAGATGAGAATAAGATGGGAGACGAGAGTGAGTAGGAGGCGAAATACACTTAAAAGACATAGAAGTAGTATTATATAAAAGCCAAAGTGATGTTTGGGTTGAAATGAGTAATGACACAACAACAACAAATGGCACTAGTAGAACACATGGTTCTATAAGGGTAGATTGTTTGGACTGGATTGTAAGAGCCTGTTAATGTTTAAAGATGGTTGAAGATTAATCATTTCAAATCCAAAGATTCAAATCACATTACCTTATATATGCAGGCTAAAATAATTGTCACATTATTATTCACGTCATTCAATTGTATGCAGCAAAGTAGCATATGATCACTGTTTGGTGCACTGATAGCAGAGAGGGATACACTGAATAACCAGCCACTGATGGTGAGGATGAAGGCGTGGGAAGGCAGTAGCTCAGTGGGTAGAGCTTCCGCCTGGGAACCGGAGGGTTCGAGTCCCTGCCGAGGTGCCCCTGAGCAAGGCACCGAATCCTCAATTGCTCCCCCCTCTGCGAAGGGTGGTAATGTAATGTAAGTCGCTTTGGATAAAAGCGTCTGCCAAATGATCGTAATGTAATGATGAAAACAAAATTACAATGGCAACATCTGTGTTCACTTTGGTTCCACACATCTGGAGATATAGAATGGAAATGCCCAGGCCTAGGTCGTCTGTTTTCCAGGTATGTTAGGTCCTGGAGAGTAATGGACAGCCTAGTATCAGTTATCACAAGGTGTCATTTGTGTCTGTATTACCATTATGGCAAATCACTTGTCAAGAAATGCACATGGATATTGTTTTAAGTGTTCACTGGTTAGATGTCACTCAGCCTGGCCCCATCACTTCAACGGATGAAGAAAAGAAGGTGAGAGGATAGTTGACTAGATGGATTGACTACACACTCTCTGTAGCCATCTTTCTCCCACTATCAGTCTCGGCATCCCATCTCCTCCCACATGCTCTCACACTGAGTGAGGAATCAATCCTTCTCACTTCCATTATCCCTCCCTATCTATCTCTATTGCTCTTGCTGTCACTTCATTCTGACCATTCGGTATCAATCCGACGCTCTGGCTGTGGGCACAAATGAGTGTGAGTCTCTCAGTCACACGGCAGTCACAGCATGTCCTCATTAAGGCTGTTCCAGGCGCCCGCCGCATCTTGCCTCATCACTTCCCTCCTGTAATTGGGCCACAACCTCGGCTCACCTGTCAGTAGGATCTCCAGTACAAATGCTCAAAAAATTCTCCCATTACCAACATAGGGACTTTTCGGGCAAAATATAGACTTTGACAGTGGAGTTGGAGTAATCGTGGGTCATTGCTATCCAGTGTGTATCCAAGCGTATCACTGCCTATTTAGATGTTATTCAAAACTCCACTACCTTTACCTACCTGCATTATGGATAAAAGCCTTTGATTAAGCAGATGATGCTGCTGCTACTGTCGCCGGCGGCGTGGTCGCCTCACGTTGGAGCTGCCTGCTGATGACGGTTCACATAGGCAAGGGCTGAGAGGGATTCCTAAAATTCCTAAAATTCGTTATTTTTTTTATTTTTTTATTTTTTTTGCGGTGGTCTGCGTTTTGTGTGTGTAAAATGATGCAACACACACATATATACGACAAGAGAGTACACAACTTCTGTTACATTACATTACGGTCATTTAGCAGACGCTTTTATCCAAAGCGACTTACAATAAGTGTGTTCAACAAAGGTAGATAAAATGTTACCACTATTAATACTACTACTACTGCTACAATAGACAATTGAATTCTAGCCAATTTGAAAAGTGCTTTGTGAGGACTTGTAATTGGTGAATAAAGTGGCTGGCGCATCAATTATTGAGTGGTGCTTGGGGGCTGAGATCAGGCTGCTTGGGTCTGATGTATTGATCAGTGGAAAATAATTTTTATTTGTGTTAACAGGCGACCTCAGCTAAGGGTTAACCTCTCCAGCTGGATGGAAGTGTCTGTGATTTTTGTTGTTTAGCCATGTCTCTTTGAAAGCCGAAAACACAGCCGTCCCTCACGTCACTCAGAGTGTAGTTCATTGTCCCTAGAAGCGCAAGTTGGCGAGCAGGATGGCCGGGGGAGCCAGTCTGACGCCAGACTTTAGACTAACTCGCTGCCCTATCTCGGTGCGTGTGGCTCTTCCTCCTTCTGAAAGGTGCAGCAAACCAAAGCGCTGTAGCTCCTCTGTCAGAGCACTACTGTGACCAGTGTCCTTTCTATCAATATCTAGCTGGAATTGGTTGCAAATGTGTTGCGAAACATGCTCACATTGCTCTTGCATGGCATGTAGGCTCCTGGGCTGTAATATTTCACGAAGTAATATTTCTGGCCTGTTGGCATGGAGACTAGTGGTGTTATTGAATGGTAGTGGGAATACTGTTTGAATTCTGAACAGTTAAAACAATGCAATAAAGAAATATCCAACTTCCAACCTTAGATTTAATATCTTATTATATTCTGTCTGTTAGTGTCTATTAGTTGTAGGCGTTCAAATTGTGTCTTAATCTTTAGTGCGACTATCTCTTTCATTCCCTGTCTGACCCGTCACTTTCTCTGGAGGGCAGGAAGTGTCTGAGACGTGCTTCCTGTTGCCGTTTGTGGCCCCGCCTGGCACAGCCCTGAGTTATGTCATACAACAGGAAGGATCCAAGTTTCCCTCTCAACTCTACCGGGTTGCTGCTGCCCTTAACCTTGCATTAGAAACATCTCTTATATGGCCATCGACTTTCCTCTGGCTGCGATCATTCCAATTCCGATCTGTTCCATCTTTAAGTTTGTTGGCAAGAATATATATCTAATTTGATGGATATGTCTGTCTAGGTTTAAGTACCATGTTTTCAGTTTTTCTTCTGTTATTGTGCTTATTGTGCGTGTATCTCTTCTCCACATTCTTGTCATCCTCCATCACAAGAGAGCGACTGCTACAGCACAAGTTAAACCTTGAATATGAACATAGATCAATAACAGACACGTCCTACGTCCATATTATCTACTATCTACTGCATATTTGTACATGCACTCTCCTGCTTGCCATACACACACACTTACACACAGACGCCAATCAGCTTTTCAGATGTTTGTTTCCAGACACTTCACATGAATATCACATCGGGTTTTGCTTTGGTCCCCTCCTTTTCTGTTCTCTAGCAACATAGAAACGGAGCGCGCCTGTAATCAAAATGTGACACAGATCTGAGAGACATCAAAGACATAAATGTGTGCTTTTCCTTTTTTAATGATGTGTGCTTGTTGTTAGACTTGAATTGGCCTTTTATACTTTTTTTATTTCCCTCCCTCATTTGGCATTCCTCTTGTCTGTTACTCTCAGCTGCCTGTCTGTGTCTACCCATCCTTCTCTCGCCTCTTACGTCGACGCCACACATACACAAGTACATCGGAGAGTGAGCCGCTCTTGTTTCTCCGTCCTTCTCACTCCTCTCCTTACTGCAGTGCTGTTCCAGAACATTGTTGCCCACGCAGTGCAGCGCCATTTTGGAAATCTGCAGTTCGTCTCTCCAGACTGCAGTCTTTGGCTCGAGTCACCTGCAGTGTGGTAAAGCACAGCCGGATGTCCTCATTTGCTATCTGGACACGAACCTAAATGTCTCCCATGTAATACGTAGGGGATAGAGCCGTGCTGCCGAAACCATGTTGAGATGTTACTGTGGCTAAAACGTGTAATTATCATCTTTATTTCTGCTTCTGTTCTTCTGCTGCCTCTCTCCGTCCACCTCTGCAATTGCTGTGGGTACAATGTTTTATATTTGCTCGTGTGCATTTGTTGGTTTTGATATAAATCGCATAGCTTGACGTAGCAAAATAAAGTTTCTATTCTTTCTCTACATGACCTTTGCTTCCCCCCCCCCCCCAAATTTTTTAATTTCCTTGAATTCATTCATCGTCATTAAGCTTCATTTCCATCGGCGTTCTTTGTCTACCCGCTTTCCTTTATCTCACTACAGTACATCAACCCCAAGCCACCATGCTAATTACACCACAGTTCGTTTTCTCTATTATTCACCACTCTGCTATTTCTGTCACCCTCTGTGCCATGTCTCCTATTGCTGCATTGCCAGCATGTTGCTAGGGTCTGCAGTGGATGCGGAATGAGGAGGGGAGTGTACCGTGGCCCGCTTCGACAACAAATGGCTGCTTAGCATCATGTGATTGGCACAGATTAGAGGGCTCTCTGTGGTGCGGAGGTGGCTCTCGCTGGAGCCAGGCAGCTTCATTGCTGCTATCAGAACGCAGCTGACTGAACCATCCGCCTGAAATGTGTTTTTACTATTTTAATGAGGTTTGGCTCTATAATAGGCATTGAATGGATGAAGCCAGGAAGTCTGAATCATCTAAAACAAAGTTACTATTAGTTTAGCCGAAGAACTCTGTGGAGCTTTGACACCCTATAGCTGCGGTCAGACCAGTCTGCACAATGTCTTCGAGGGTTCTCTGTCTAGCACTTGCAGCATAATCCTTTTGCCAGCAACTGCCAGAGAGCAGACAGTGGTTCACTGCAGACTCAGAACTGAAGAATGTACTTGCCATTAGTGATGAAACGTCTTCAACAGTAAATAGCTTTGAATTACTATTGCTACATAATGGCTGACATGCATGCAAGAGTATAAGCAGGGCCTTGGTTATGTTCTACAGAAGAGGTCATGAGGAAACTCGTAATTTACTGATTAGAAGGAGATTTTTAGCATTTGTAACAGTGATGGGGTTTGAATTCATCTATTAATCCTTTAACAAAATGGTGTTGTAGTTCACAGCTGGCATGAAGAGCAATGTAGTCCCCGATTTTTCCATCCGCCTGATCCTCAGATAAGACAGCAATTGAGGTTTTCTGTCAAAAAATGCTTTATGCTTTGTGCTTCACACGGGCCTTTACACAATGCATTGTCATGTCAATCCACCTGAACCAGATACGAACAACAACACTGGACGTCAGACTTGAATCGAGCACAGGAGGACACATGGATACAGCTTTTGTTGGGAGTGTGTGAAGCATCCCTGCGTAACCTGCTGCTACATTGTAATGGGGAATGAGATCTGAGCTTACCTGCCACACAAAAGATACAGGAGCAAAAAGAAGGCTTTACTCCCTGTAAATTTTCCTTATTCAAAAGAAAAAAGGGGACATCCCTTCTGTTGTGTGTGTCTGATCTGAGATCCAACATATTTCTGCATGAGCCAAACCGTGTAAATCCTGCACTGATTAGTTTTGTGCCGTTCAGAACAGGCCGAGCAAGCAAACGAGAGCCAGGTGTTGTGTGTCGTGGAGTTTGGCAGTTAACGTCCGTGCTTAATTGTTTTCACGTTGGATGCTCTCACACACTGAACCAGCGTGTACTGAACTTATCTTAAAAGCTTCCTTAAAACGAAGTCAAACTATTTTCCCCTTGCTTCAAATGTTGCTTATCTAACAAATGACCTGCGAACTACCACACACACGCAAACACGCAAACACACACCGTAGAGCAATGCCAGATCTTCTCTTCTAAGTAGCTGGAACTCAAAACAACCCACCATCTGCAGATCAATACTCTTAAAACACAGTGTCTGCTGCTTGGCTCAGTCTCAAACCCAGATGCTTATTTTTAGTCACTGAATGGTAAATGAAATGGGTAGTTCTCCGATAGGACGTGTGTGTGTGTGTGTGTGTGTGTGTGTGTGTGTGTGTGTGTGTGTGTGTGTGTGTGTGTGTGTGTGTGTGTGTGTGTGTGTGTGTGTGTGTGTGTGTGTGTGTGTGTGTGTGTGTGTGTGTGTGTGTGTGTGTGTGTGTGTGTGTGTGTGTGTGTGTGCGCGCGCGTTTTTTCTCTCTCTCCACTGTTTACTTATTCATTTTCGTATGAAGCCACCCGAGAGTGAGCGAGGTGCGATAGCGTGTGTGTGTGTGGTCACAGTAAATGTCAGCAAGTTTCCGAGGACAACACTTTCCATTACGCTTGCAGCACACACTCTTTATTACTATATCACTTTCTCTGTTTATCCCATTCTTTAGTTTGCCACCTTCTTTGCCTCATTGAGCGTTGGCTGTGCTACTCTTGATTGATGATATCCGTCCTGTATCCCAATATAAAGCGTAGCAGAGTAGCATTTACAATTCTAAAACTGACCTTCTTTAGTACCACTCCATTCACATCCATCATATGCTAGACCATAATCTATCATACCTCCAGTTTTGGGTAAAGTTGGATGAGGGAAGCTCTCATTTGAATCAAAACTTTGACCTTTCTCCTCTGCAATTGGTGTTAAAAGTCAATGCTAAAGGAATTCATAAAGGATAGCAGAGTAATATAATAGATTATTGCACAATGTCTTTTGAAAGAACGAGGCAATCAAAGTTGATTAAGTGAATTCTGACGGCCCTTAGTAGGAATATCTAATGTGCCTAATCTGCGTATGAACCCTTGGCATATGCATAACTGGGTCTGTGGTGGTCCTTGTATGGAGTGGGGTGTGATTGGTTGGCCTGTGAGGTAACAGGTAGTTACATCACTTTTAGCAGCCTATAAATATCAGACGAATCCTGCGGGGAAAACCACTCTACCTTTCCACACTCACATCCACTCTGCTCGCCGTAAATAATAGATGGTCCCATCACGGGGGCAATTGGGTGAATAGGCCTGATTCATCAGAGCTCAGACAACCCAGATACCACTGTCCTGTGTGAATGGTTCAAAGCCTACATGACGGTGAAGAGTGCTTTCTTTGTGTTTCGGCTGAATATGGATCAGTGGAGCTCGTAACACGTAACCTTGGTTGAGCACAGATTTACAAAACGGCGGCGGCACCTCTCAATATCTCACACACACACACACACACACACACACACACACACACACACACACACACACACACACACACACACAACCCCATGGTGTTGAACTGGGAGGCTGAGCAAAGACAATAGATTTAGCTGTGCCATGGAAATAGACTGCATTATGCTCCCCCCGGTGTTCCTGTACATTGTGTTCAACTCAATCCGTCATACATTACTGCTCGGAGTTCCAGGAAAATCCAAAGTAGATGTGTTAATGGAGCTCATTGCGCCACCATGGGAGGAAGTGGGAGGAAGCAAATGTGCGCTGTCTCTGAGACACTAGACGGAGTGAAAGAAGAAGCACAACTTGATACATAGGAAGTTGCGGTAAACCTCCCCCCCCCACATACACAATAACTTATTGGTGAGTTTGTTGAATGTTATGACAGGTAATTGTGTCATTGTTAAACACCAGGGTCCTAAACTCCCTACTCCCTATTTTCGCTATCCTTTTGCCATCATCCACATCTCTTTTTCTTATCGCTTCTTTATGTCTGACTCAGCTGCACAGCAATCCAGTTAATTGAGTTGGAATCTTTGAGCTCTGAGCTTTTGCCACAGCCGGTCTGAACTTCACTGCTGCGCTGTAACCACGGGCCTCCTGCAATGCAGAGCTTTGTGCTTGTGAAATATGAAATGGAACTTCATTCAATTTTTGGACTGTGTTGTGTAACCGTATGTACTGAGTTGTATCCCGGCTGCAGCCACTTTAAAGCTTCCACGCAAACAACAAAATACCACAGAAGACATGTATTGACCAGACCAGAATAGAAACTCCCATTCTGCAATTACCCCCTGCCATTGTGCAGCCTTAGACCGTTCAGTTTATGTTGACGTTGTGTCAGAAAGCAGTTGATCCGATTCCATGCTGCGTGTTGTGTTGGACTGCATGTTTTGGAGGAATGCTGTGTACATTGAGAGGCTTTATTTTGACAGTATATTTGATCTGCACTGTTGTTACCAAGCAAACACATTTTTATTGACACTAACATAGCGGAGAGCAATGCGGTCCACAAAGGCACCGCCTGTCCGTTCCACTCTCACACGAGTCAGATTTGATAGTTCATGTGGATAATACTTCTTGTGTTTTCCTATTTATCCTGGCTAGAACAAATTTTAGACAGTCCAACGTTCAGCATTTCCAAAAGACTAATCACACATTACACCAAATTTTCAATGTCAATGTAATGTCTAACCTAGATCCATCCAATCAATGTTAGGTTAATCATTTAAAAAACGAATAATAATAAGCCCCGTAGAAAGCATGGATACGACCTGATCTACCCCGGACTATAGCACTGCTCAGCTTTCTGGAACAGCTGCCCAGTAACCCAGTAAGTAAGTGGCCGGCTAGATTACAGAGCACAGGGAGACACAGGAAAGAGTCTGAAAGCCACGTCAATGTTCAGTCTTCCTGTCGGCGGTTTGGGGGAAACCCAGTGAACCACAGGGCTGAGCCGGGCTCTCGGGTCAAACCAGCAACCTGAAGTAAACCTACACAGCATAATGAGAATACAGCTCATTTGTGCCATAGATTGCGAGAGGAAGAGTAAAAAGGGGAAAGAAACGAAGCTCAGATTAGCCTCTTCTCTGGGGGCGTTGTTGGTGCTATCCTAAACTTCGAGTTGGAAATCATTGCCGAGATCTTTAAATCTTTGAAGCCGTTTAAAGGAGCCTTAAGACAGGACAAGGCGAGAGCTGCTGCTCTGCATGGGAGAGCACACGGGGAGTTCACCAGGACAGGGGGGGCAAAGGGTGGGATGTATAGAAAAGCTTCTTGTAATGAATTATTAATGTAAAAACACAATGATCATTAAATCAATTATGTTCACTAGTCTTGATGTCATTATATCATTTAAAGACCACAGGGGAGAGGGAATACACCATGCAAGCTCATTTATTGTGAACATATTACAATCATTTCTCCACAACATTTTAAACACACATTGCAATTTTTAGATATATTACATTTACCCACAACATACTACAACAATGTTGGGACCGATCTGTGCTGTATTCAGCTGAACCAGTGTTAAATTCCTGTATTGGTTTGTGAAGCCATAGCTCCTTTCCTGTAACCTGCTTCCTCATCATCTCAGCAAATATCAATGCTCCTCTTATCCCACTGCCTGCATCGCCTCACAGCTGGAGATAGGGGACTATGTGCAGTGTTATGCCTCTTTAATGTCACGCTCCAGAGGAAAAGACAACTGCGGCAGACTTCAGAGCACCAAAAAAAGGCCCCTTTTACATTTCAGTAAGTCAGAGAGGAGACCCCACCCCACCGCCGAGCTGTGCAGAGGGAGGGGGAACGGCGTAACGTGTTTATCTTTCCACACAATTACATTTTTCACTTTGAAAATCTATGAGCCGCAAAATGCGACACTTTCGACTGCACGCTGCCTGGCACCATTCAAAGAGAAAAGAGAATCATGTTTGATTTATTTTTTTTCCCTTCTTATCACTCAGTGTCTTGGCGTGACATTTCCTCATCTATGTTCACAGACAAGCTGAGATGAAAAGCTGTTTAGGCTTTCAAGAACAAGAGCAGTAGGCCACTTTTAATCCATTTCATACACAAGTTTATGTTTTATATTTGTTTTTCTCATTTCTAATCACATTTCTATTTTTATTGTTTTTCCGTACACACTCATTCTAAGTATATGAAGTCCATATTTTCCCACCAACACCCACGCAGTCAGGCACACTGAGTCTGAGAAAAGGTGTCGGGGAGGAAAAATCTGATGTCATGCAACATTTCTCATCACCTGTGTGTGTGTGTGTGTGTGTGTGTGTGTGTGTGTGTGTGTGTGAAAAAAACACTTTTGTGTACACTGTCAATTTGAGTCATAATCCGGAACCATGGTTCTTGTGCTCTTAAGGCTCTCTGTTCCCTTACCACATACACAACTGCATGTTGTATACACACACACACACACACACACACACACACACACACACACACACACACACACACACACACACACACACACACACACACACACACACACACACACACACACACACACACACACACACACAGACGGTCACACCTATGCCCAGAAGCATCTTTGCGGTAGGAGTGTGAAAAGACAGAATGTCAGAGTTTGAGTCATCACGTCTCCCCAGTCAAAGTGCAGTGATGCAATGGTGACACGTGTGTAATTGTTAAAGCTATGTTAAGATGAAAAAAAAGTTCTTTCTAACATGTTTCTCCTTCTTTTTCGATTATATAAGTAATTTCTTCTCTCCTCCTGTACTTCCGCTGATGAATAACTATACAGGTAGACACCAGTGATTGTTCAGGTTCGGTCCGTAAGAAACAAAGGTCTAATTAAAAACTTTATCCATCCAGTTACTTTGCACGACAATGCAGGCTGATTAATGAAGACGTAACGCTGTCCTCTGCAATTAAGGAATATTAATTTGCCGTAAATTACAGCATGGGACAATAGAGAAAGGATATGGAGGATTTTTGTGTCATTCTTCCCATCTGTCCTAGACTTATCACCTCTATAGACACAGACACACCCACACATATTTAATTGGCATATAAGAACCATCTGTTAAGCTTTACCTCCATTTATTGTTTTATGTCCTTTGTTGTCGAAGCGTTCTCTGTCTCTGCCATTGGTCCTCCTCTGCTCTGTAATTGTCAGCCTGTATGACTCACACACGGGAGCCCGTTCCATCATCCAGGGCTCATGCTGGAACACCTGTGCCGCTCGGCGATAACATTAAGAATGGAGCAGCGTGAGACCTTGTAAAAATAGTCAGGTGTTCTGTCCTCATGGTAACCCCTTATGTAACCATCATAATGGTAAACTTGATGCACAAATACTGCCATTTATTCTTCAACTATGTGTGTATATAATGTGTTTGTAGCTGCCACAGCCAAGCAAAGGAAATAGAAGGTTATTCTATTGTCGAATATTGAACTTTGCTCCCTTCAGAGAGAGAGAATATAAATCTCAGCATTTCCTCACCATGTCATATTTCTCCCCAGTATAAGTAGCTGTACCTGCAGAGATTCACCTCAGCAGAACGTTCTGTACTTAAAGCCAAAAGATTGAGCAGAGCGGGGAAACTATTCTTATTTTTCCTTAAATTCCATGTTGGAAAGGTGTAGTCGTTACTATACATTTCACAGTAGATCCCCTGTGGTCGTATAGTATAGTTATGAGAACTATGACATAACATACTATTAACCGCTTTTATGAAACATCAGGCATGTATCTGCTACAGTAAAGCCGGTATGGCCATCTTATATTTATGGTCACAGCTGCAGGATGGTTAAAGCTGTGGCCATAGAGTGAGATAGCAGACGACCTCAGTATCGCTCAGCAGCATTAAGCATTGATGACTTTCGGTATTTAATTTACCTCATTTAGACGCTGCTAAAGGTTACTGAACATCTGTCAGCGTAATTGGCCTTTTGCAGAGGGACACCATTCCCCCCCCCCCCCCCCCATTTCCCTTTCCCCATACATGCTGTTCCACTCCTTTCTCCAACTCTTGTTCTTTCACTAGTCTAACTCACCCTTTGCTTGTCTCATTAGAGCACTCCCTTAATTGTCATCACAGAAGAAGAAGGCACTTAGGAGGTGGTTGCTGAGACATACCCACTGATTCCAGAGCCTTCATTGGTTGTTGTAGTGCGCAGTGCTGGTAGTAGTGTCACTGCTGCCATCTTGCCCTGATGTTAAACAATAATAATGGTATTAACCGAGGAAGAGTTGCCGATGCTCCACTATCAGTAGCCTGGTGTTCAACGTGCTTTAACATTCTGTAGTTGTTCGTTGATATGTGAAGGTATCTGGTGTGAAGTTGGTTAATAAGAAGAAGAAGATCCTCAATGACTTTGGCATAAAGTAAAAGAGCACCAAAGCGAATGGCCTCTTTAGCATATCAATCACGGTTCTACTACACAACGCCATGCATATGTGTGTGTCTGCAAATCACAATTTGTCGCAGAGGTTCATATGCGCACACACTCATTCACACCTGGCTGTGAAATGGAAAAGGCTTTGAGTGTCTGCCTGTCAGACTTCAAACACTTTAGTCTTTTCAAAGCAAACCCAAGCGCGCAGACTGAGATGTCATGCTGCTAAAACACCGTCTGAGGAGCACACAAAAAAGGAGATGGCGAGGAGATACTATAGCATCATCAGTATGAGCCCCAAGCCTCCACAATGGGAAAGCAAATGGGGGGGAAAAACACAAATGTTCTAGATTTATGTTCGGGGCTAGATCATGTAAATGGAGTGGAGTTTGTCTTCGGGTCATCAGAGGAACATCTGGTTATCAAAGCCTTTTGGCTGGTACATATATTTCCAGTATATTCACAATGATCTGCCGGAGATGTGAAATAAGGCAACATTGTTAACACCGCACTGATATTTGCCGGGCCAATTAAAGTTGTGTAAAGCCGAGGTCAGTCCTCTTTGCTGTGTTGTCAGTAAATGGCGTCTAATCTCTTTTTCTCTTTCCTTTTGCAGTTCACCTGCACAGCTGTTGTTTGGGTGCAGAGCAGACGATGTTTTAACTCTCCAGCCGCTTTGAGAGTTCACCGTCGCCACGT
Organism: Genypterus blacodes; assembly: GCF_046128005.1. Lineage (NCBI taxonomy): Eukaryota > Metazoa > Chordata > Actinopteri > Ophidiiformes > Ophidiidae > Genypterus > Genypterus blacodes. Next base: position 98,993 of record NW_027466827.1, read on the forward strand.
TTGGCTTTATCACATTCAGCTCTGCAAAGGTATGAAGCTGCAGAAATAATGTACTTCTTTTTTTGATGATTAATAGACTTCAAAATTTCAGTAGTGTGAATAATATTCTGCTTATGTGACACTTAATAACTGGTAGAAGATATACACTCTTGGTAATATATGCTGCAGTATATATTGTCTAGCTTGGCACTTTTTCATATCATACACCAGTCATAAACATAATTAATATATCATCATCACTGTATATTATCATCTTTTATCTGTCTAATGGTCTGTTCTCTTTCCTCTGCAGCACCAAATGTGTCCTTGAGACTCTTTCGCCACCTCGCTCAGTGGACACGATGTTGACCGTCATCTAAACCTTTCATCACTGCATCCGGCATCCCTTCCTCTCCCTCCCACCTCCCCTCCCCGTACCCTCTCCCAGCTCCATAATGACCAGTTTGAAGCGTTCCCAGACGGAGCGCTCTGTCGGAGGCTCGGTACCTGCTTCAGATGAGTTTTACACTCGCCGCCTGCGACTCCCAAACGGAGGGGCGCCGCCGCCCCGCAGTGAGAGCGCCCACATCTCCTCGTCGTCCACCACAGGCACCAACCCCGGTGTCCCCAAGATGGGGGTTCGAGCTCGTGTGGCTGACTGGCCCCCGAGGAAAGACGGTGGAGGAGGAGGTGTTTGGCATATCACTGTGGAAACAGACTCGCCCAGCTCCACCACCACCAGCTCCTCAGGATCAGGAAGTGGGGACAGAGAAAGACTTGTAGGGGGAGGAGGAAGTGGATCAGGAGGTAGTGGTGGAAGTAGTGGGGGAGGAGGAGGAGGAGGAGGGGGAGGAGGAGGAGGAGGAGGAGGAGGAGGAGGAGGAGGGGTGTCAGCTGTCACGGCCCACAGCAATTTGTCGGCCAAGCTTGGTCACTTGATCAGTCCACAGGACTCATCCATGCTGCGTAACATCCACAATACCCTGAAGAGCAAGATGCAAAGCAAGGGAAAGGACAATCGCTTCTTGTCACCGGATGGCTATTTGGGATCACCCCGCAAAGGCATGAGGAGAATCCGCCAGAGGAGTAACAGTGACATAACAATTAGTGAGCTGGACGTGGACGGTAATGAAGGCTGGTCCTTTTCTGGGTGGACACCCATGCACCGCGAGTATGGTAGCACCTCATCTATAGATAAGCACGGCGTGTCAGGAGAGAGCTTCTTTGACATGCTGAAGGGGTACACGTCCTCTGAGGCCCCTGATCAACGAAGCCCTGCTCCAGAGAGACTGACCGAGCTCCTTACCGTGGCACCTATCAAACAGGCTGCCTTGGACTTGCCCGACGGACCCCACCCCAAAGGTAGCCCTGCCAGTCGCCTTAAGGAACGGGAGAAGCACTTGAAGAGGAGGTCCAAGTCTGAGACAGGGGGAGAGTCTATATTCCGCAAGCTTCGCAGTGTGAAGATAGACGGTGACACATCTCGGGCCGGCTCAGATGTGGAGGATGGGGGAAAGGGGGACGAAAGCGGCCCTCCTCCTAAACCATGGCAGTGCCAGAAAGGCTTCTCACATTTGGATGTCCAGTCTCTACTCTTTGACCTCAATGAGGCCGTTCAGAGCAGACAGTCAGGCGGCAAGCGGAAGAACACCACGACCGGAGCCTCAGCCGCTGCTGCCGCCTCCGCTTCAGCTAGTTCTTCCCTTTCTTCGAATCAGAGTGGAGTTTATGGGTCACCCTGCGGATCGCAAGAGGAACTCAGCTCCAAGGAAGGGACAGGAGGACACAACACCAACCCTGCCTTGGACCCTGGTGACGACAAGAGCAATGACCTGGTGCTCAGCTGTCCCTGTTTCAGGAATGAGATTGGTGGAGAGGGCGAGAGGAACATTTCTGCTGCAAAACAGGTAAGCTCTGTTCAAGAATATGATAATTAGTTTATTTTAATTCCTGAAATTAATTGGTTGGTTAATCTAAGAGCCGTGACAAAATGACTCCAATTTACCTGCATGCCTATTTAAAAACACAAAAACAAAATCCTAAGGTTGGAGATTTCTTCTAATTCTGTATTCTTCTGTTGTTGCCTTCCATCCTATAGCAGGGCAGCATAGGCAGCGGAGGGAACTCAAACAATACTTCAGGTAGTACAGAGGAAGGACCCTTGGAGGGAACCCTCACTACTCACTTCACAAACGCTGGCGTAGCCGTGTTGGAGGCCGGCAAAGATGGGCCGGGCCTGCATGCTGATCGGTCCAAGCGATACATTGTGGAACATGTTGACCTTGGTGCCTATTACTACCGCAAGCACTTCTACCTCAGAGGTAAAAAACTAGATGGTAACTAATGACTTGATGTAATATGTAATGGTGGTAGTACTGTTCTGTGCTCTGCAATATAATCACCATCCCTTCCTCCTCTTCCTCCTCCTCCTCCTCCTCCTTAGAACACTGGAACTACCTTGGGGTGGATGAGAGCCTGGGCCCAGTCGCAGTCAGTCTGAGGAGGGAGAAGTTGGATGAACACAAGGACCACGGCCAGCAGTACAACTACAGGGTCATCTTCAGAACTAGTGAGGTACACAAGTTGTAAATTCAAAATCTTTGCTTTATTTTTTAGGTCTTTCGCTCCCATGTCCACCCATTGATTCACTGTCACTGAGTATCTGAGGTCTTGAAATGTCCTTATATCCCGAGCTCAACACCCACCTACCATCTTTGTCAGCCTTTATCTGTGAAGGACTGAACTGTGCCATTTCGCCGCTAAAAGAGACTAAAATAGCACAAACGGTCTAAGAGTGGAGAAGGAAAACATTGCTTTTGTACTGGAGTGCTTTATGAGTAATAACTGTTCCAATCTCTTGGGATGACGCACAACCTACTGTGCTGTGTTTCCCTCCATTTTCTCCCCTCCTCCTGCCTCCCGCGCTCCTCTTTAATTGCTATTTTCAGAGCAGAGAGCCGGGCAGGTATGTGTGTCCGCGTCTGTGTGGGAGTGAGTGGGATGCAGTGATGCTGAAGAGAACAATCCAGCGTCCACTGAGGGCAGCCATTGTCTTTCTCTTTAGCCAGAGTCTTTCTCCCCCTTTCATTTTGTTGAACCTAGAGGCTGTTGGCAGGTCATTTAGCTTACTGAACACTGTGGAATGACTTAAAAACACAAAACGTGGTTGAAAGTGATTTGTAAGAGCTGTAGGGACTCAACAGATATCCATCTGCCTTTATTTGCTTGTTAATTAGCTATCCTTCTGTAGTTTTTTGATTTATCCATGGAAGTCCTTGATTTTCTTTTAGCCTGAAGCTTAGGAGGCTTCAAAGTGGAAACTGCAGCAGCAGCAGCAGTAAAGCCCACTCACATTCTGTTCCTGTCTTACTTAGCCAGATCATTCTCCACACTTCATTTTCACTGTACCAGGGCAGTATAATTGTCTGGCAGAAACCACTTTTTAGTTGTGATTGTGCAAATAAAAAATCATTTGTCTTCCGAAGCCAATTAAGCAACCAAGCACTGAATGATGTTGATGCTTGCTGCAGATGAACCTTTTACGCTACAAGATTAAGTTAGTTGGAGCACAACTGATTGAAGGCTTTGTCCCAATTTTCCATGGTAGATTTGCATTTCTGCTGCTTGCTGCAAAACTGCAACTGCTTTTGCTGTTGCCGGGCATGTTGGAGAGAAGAAGTGCACTGCAGAGAGGGACCTTGACATTTTATCTATACAACCGCTGCAATGATGTTTCCACATACAGTGCTGATTCTAGCCTCAATGTTTTTTTCTTCTTCATCCCTGGGTGTGGCGGCTCCAGTTGAATACCCTACGCGGCTCCATCCTGGAGGATGCGGTACCCTCCACTTCCAAGCACGGTCTAGCTCGAGGCCTGCCCCTCAAAGAGGTGCTAGAGTACCTGGTGCCTGAGCTCAATGCCCACTGCCTACGTCTTGCACTCAACACACCCAAGGTCACTGAACAGCTGATGAAGCTGGACGAGCAGGGGGTAAGTAAAGATAATTCAGTGGGGTGGATGGGTGAATTTATTTAGACTGTCATTGTCCTGTACTCTGTGTAGAAAAGTACTTTTTTTTACCCATTTTGTGCTTAGTGGATCACTTCATGTGTTGTTTTTCCGAAAGGAGAGCATTTCATTCTGTAATGAAACCATTGTTTGTAGAGTATTTCTTTTATTTTCAATATTATATTAGCCTCATTTGTACATTTACTCATGCGGTGAACATTTATTTGGAGTAACTCCCTCACATAGCGACAAAGTGTCTCTCATGAGCGTGTGTGAAAAAAAGATACAATCAGCTATTTGATAGTCACGCTCATGCCGCCATCATCTACATGCTTTGAAAATGTCAACATCATTTTTCCCGGAAAATGGCATCACGAACACAATCCAAGGTGGTTATTGCTAAAATGCCAACCTGAGTTAACCCTAAACTGTGAAAAAGGTTACGCTTATGTGATATATACAGTATATATTTTATTTTTAAGCCAGTAATTGTACCCTTTTCATTCCATAAATCTCTTTTCTCCCAATAGCTGAGCTTCCAGCGGAAAGTGGGGGTGATGTACTGCATGGCAGGCCAGAGCAGTGAGGAGGAGATGTACAACAACGAGTCAGCCGGTCCTGCACTGGAGGAGTTCCTGCATCTGCTAGGGGAGAGGGTCAGACTAAAAGGCTTCAGCAAGTACCGGGCACAGCTGGACACCAAAAGTATGTATACAAACACAATGACATGTTCTGAGCTTAACATGATGTTCCTGACATTTTAAAAGATCTTATTTCTAGTTTTGCAAATAGTTTGACATCTGGCATCTACCTCTTCTTTAATTGTGCTGTACAGCCACAAATTCTTAAATATCGCCATCGACTGTTATATCAAGTTAAGTCAGTTTTCATTGTAAGCATCGTCAGAATATTTGGAACGTCGAAATGAGTTTGATTTTTGATTTGAATGCTGGGAATTCTCTTCAAACAACCCAAAACCTTCATTTTGTAAAACGGGTCCCAGATGCCAACTAAATCTAAAATGTTATTCGTGTACAAATCAGCACACAGTTAATTGCCACATTTAACTAACATAATTAAACCATCTGTAATTACAAAAGGAGAGGGTGTGAAGGATGTTTTTGCAGAGGTTAAGGATAATGGATTGTTGATGATTTGGTGGTCAGAGAGTTGTTGTGATTAGTATGAGAGCACGTCACAGGTCAAACTGCCAGAGACAAACCATTTCAAAACCATTTCAGAAAGGAACAGGAAGTAGTTAGATATCAAAGTTGATGCCAAGAATTGTTGCGAAGGGTCGTGTTGTACATCAGCATAGCTTCTAAAAACGGAGACTCCCTCATGAGTATTGCTGTTCACAGAGGGAAGATAACAAAGATATGATGGATGGATGAAGCTTCATTTATTTTGTTAAAAGTGCAGCAATTTCACACTACACTCCATAAATGGCCCCTGAAAAACGACTCACTTTGAGCTAGAGTCTTAATGACGAGGTTGCACAGTTTTAGGAGCGGCACTTCAGTTTAAAATGAACGGCGTGAGATGGGCCATTAAAACCAGAACCAGGCCAATTCCAATCCTTTTCGCCAAAATATGAAACGGTTTTCTTCACAGTCGTGTCTGTAGGTGAGATGATTTTACTGTTCCTTTCCGTGACGACCTCAGGGTGGTTGTTGACTCACCTTTAGAGCCAGAGCCTGTTTAGCACTAATGTGACACCCAGACCCTCCTCGCCATTTACAGCAGAGGGAGAACGGGGAAACACAAGACTGGACCCACGGAGGTAGAAAGAGAGAGAGAGCACATACTATAGTGGTAGACAGCTGGTGAGAGAGAATGAATGACACAAAAGGAATAAGGCTGAGTAGAAAATGTGTGAGAACCAGTGTCAGAAGTGAGTCAGCGTCAGCAGCAGGCACTAGACAAGAAATTCATAGATAAATAAACGAAACATTCATCTCGACATCGTATCAGGTGGTAAAGTTCTACACATAGAATTAATCTCTTTCTTGTATTATGCGTCTCCCGTCGGTCGTAGGATTAATGTACCGTAATGAACAAGTGAGTCAGTTTAGCAGTCTGAGATGATTTGTACTCTGTTCTTTGGATAAGCAGGGATCTTTCACTCCACTCCTACATTTTTAAATGTTCTATTTAAAAGGCAGAGAAATCAAATCAAGTTTACAATGTCTCGTCCTGGAGGCAGGTGCTGGTGTATTTACAGGGTTAATGGGCCCAGAATCGTTTCTTTATTTCTCTCTTTTCTCTATTTCTCTGTCTCTTTCAGTGTTTTTTATTACCGCCTTTTCACTGATATGTGTCTCGGTAGTGTGCTAGTCCTTTTCCAAATCTCATCCATCTGCAGGGCTATGATTTATTCCTGTGTAGAAAAACATTTCAAATTTAAAAAATGTCACCTTTTCCTCCATCAGCTGACTCAACAGGCACTCACTCCCTCTACACCACTTACAAGGATTATGAGATCATGTTCCATGTGTCCACCATGCTGCCCTACACACCCAACAATAAACAGCAGGTATGTGGATGCATATGTAAATGGCACACAATCCAGCTTTGCTTCACCTATAGACGGGGGAACACGGGGACAGAGTGCTTTCCTAGCCTTCATAATGTAAGCGGTTTAGTATTTAACCATCCGTCTTTCTGCCTCTTCTCTGCTTCTTCCTTAGTTACTGCGCAAGCGTCACATTGGGAACGACATCGTCACGATTGTGTTCCAGGAACCCGGGGCGCTCCCTTTCACCCCCAAAAACATCCGCTCACACTTCCAGCACGTCTTTGTGGTGGTGCGTGTGCACAACCCCTGTTCTGAAAATAGCTCCTACAGGTGAGATCCATTACCACAGGGCATGAACTCCTATAGATCCGGGGGAAATTGTACACTCGTGAATTGTCCATCATTCTTGACATCACACGCCTGATACTTGAAAAATCAAACAGCAGGCTTCGACTGTAGAGGCTGCTCAATTGAGTACCACATTGTCAGAGATGTGCAAAGTAGAATCTGTACAGTGAGTCAGCTCAGGGTCATATTTAAGAAATAATGAACATCTTGCCTTCCCGCCACTTCCTGTTTCAAACTGTTCAGCTATGAAGTACATTTCATTCTTTGTTTATTCCTGCATCTGTCTTGTTATCTACTTTCGCTTCTGTTAATTTCTATTACCCCTCTCTCTGGCTCTTACTCATTCCCCCCATGAATCGGGGGTTTTAATCACTGTCTGAACACATTGTGTGAGGTCCTAATTGTCCCTCATGGGGCCGCTTCATAACTGAGAGGCAGCACACACGCATGCACACACCAACAGATTCATAAATGTGATGTTTGCTGAGAAGAAACAAGCTGCACTGATACTAAAAACACCAACACCTTCCATTCATCTCTCTTTATTTTGCTCCACTGCTGCATTGTGACCACTAGGTGAACGGAGACTCCAACAATTACGTACACATACTAACACATCTCGTTAATGTCATTAATTTCTTTCTGGCTGAATGTAAGATTCATTATTCTCGCTCTTTTTAGTCTCTTGATTTTCCACCATCTCCTGAATATCTGGGTTAACTAGTGAAACATGTGGGCGTGTATCAAGCAGCTCATATGTTACATGCAGTTTCTGGGCTGAACACATACGGCGTGCTTGTCCAAGCTTGTTTGCTGCACACTGCTATCTGCTGTTTGGTAAGGCAGTGTTTGTGGGAGCTTTGAGACTAACCCATGCATTCCGTGTGAAGGCTGGAAAACCAAATCAACAAGCTAAAAGTAGCTAAGGCTTAAAAAAACCAATGGTAACCCAGTCCAGGATAATCACACGCACGTCCTGCACGCCTTTGCCAACCAAGCCACTACACCAAATGTAATGTAGCTGTAATATAACCAATTTATGCCAAGAAATCAACTCTAGTTGCGACAAGTAGGCTGAAACCTGTTTCACATGCACACACACCCGCAAACACCTCCCCACGCCTCCCTCTCTGTAGGTTTGGACATGTGTTTGTCTTCTCGCCCTGGCACAGTGGGCAGCAGGTTGTTGATAGTAGAGGAGCCGAGCTGCCCACACGCTGGTTATTTATAAGACCGCAGATCGCTGAAACCATAGGAATGCACTTTTTCTCTACTGCCAAACCTTCCTGCCACAAGGGTCACAGAGCAGCCCAGCAGTCGCTACCACGCCGCATTTTCCTCTCTCTACACACACACATACACACACACACACACACACACACACACACACACACACACACACACACCCTTTCTTTCTTTCTCACTCATCCTCTCATCCGTCTCTCTCTCTCGCCCTCTCCTCTTTGTCCTGGATGAGTCACAGGGTTTTGGTCAACTGACTCACAGGTGTCTGGGATCGATATGAGTGTATTTAGAGTCCCATTGTCTGATTCTAATGTGTTGAGTGATGTTTGTAGTGATGGGGATGAATGGAGAAGGTCACGTCACGCACATTGCTTATCATTTGTTAAACCTTCTTAGCCGATGATCTCAGAAATAACACACACGACTCATTTATCAACTATGGAGACGCGAGTGTCCATTTTAAAATTTAAATTCTCAGAGGTTCCACATTATTTAACGATTAAAAATAGTACTTAAAGTAGTTATAAAAGTAATCAGTATGTTTCTTGGTATACTTCAATACCCAAACAGCTACACAAACACACACACACGCGCATACCTTCTGCTATCAGCGGATGAAAGAAGTTAGTTTGAGTGTCCTTGTCTAAACATTGTAGTATAATAGTTGTTTTGGGGAAATGGAAGGAAATTTGGCAAGATAGTATTGTGTTGTATTATCAAAGTCTGTAAGTTTACTCTCTGAGGCAATCTCCGCCCAAGAAATGTTGTTTCTTCTCTTTCCTCTGTCTGTCACAAACAGGGAAAGGTGGGAAATGAGATGTCAACAATTTGATGGGTAGCATAATTGAACACCACACCTCTCCAGAGAGGATGGGGTGTCTCTGAGATATGTTTAGAAATATGCGGGGGACATATTGTCTTTAGTTGCTTATTAGAAAATGCAATTAATCTCAGGACATGTCAACACGTGTCGAAGCTTGTCAGCAGGGAGGCGTTTGGGTCGAGCACTTTGAGCTCCGCTCGCTGCCCTGTCAGCTGGCAATTATTACCTAAGAGAGCATCTGTAATTGAGCCTGTTTGGTCATGGAGAGGTCTAAACAGAGCAGCTGACCTGTACACTGGTACAGATCTCCTTAGGTCATGAGCCAGACCGTTTAATAGCACAGTAACTGCTTTGTTTTGAGCCATTTGACACAGCAGGTTGTAAGTCCTGTATGTTTGTCAATTCTAAGCAAGTGCAGTACGTTTATAGACATGCACGCTAGCTTTTGACCACTCAGATCCACTCGGATTTCCACAAAAGCATTCATTTAGCTTCCCGATCCTTTCCTACTTTCCCGCAGCCCCCCATTTTAACAGCCATGTATTACTTCTCTTTCACTGTGTGGTTTTTGTGAGACTTTGGGCAGAAGAATCGGAAAAACAGTCTCCTGTCATCCTCCTCCCGTCTACATGGCTGCTCTGCTGAGTTCCTGACATACCAGACAAGTCAAACGGCCTCAAATGGCCATAGCAGGGGCTTAATAAGGAAAGAAAAGATGAGGAAGTTGAGGAAAGTTGGTTGGAGAGCAAGGAAAGCACTGACATTGAACTGAACTTATCCTGAAATGATCAGTAATGGCACTGCAATTTCAAACTTAATTTTGAACATATTATCAAGTATTGTGCATATTGTCTATGTGTACATCTGCTTAAATGCCTTTGTTGTCTTGTTGGATATCATATACCATTGTGTTTGTTTTCCTTCTATGTATGTTTATACAAGAAAAACAGATTGATTAATTTCGCAAACAGCTTCAGGATTTATATTAAACATACCCGTATCAGATTTGACATTACACAGTGACTTACTAACTTACTTTATAATGAAACTCTGGAACCATTTCCAATGATTATACAGAACATCTGCTGGTGTCTACTTGGTGAAATCATTATTTTTCAGTATTGTAACGAAAGACTTAATAACTATAATTCTCCTTATTACGTCTCTCTCTCTCTCTCTAAGCCTCTTTTTTTTTGTATCTCTTCCCCCATAGTGTGGCAGTCACCCGTTCCAAAGATGTCCCTTCTTTCGGGCCGCCCATCCCAGAGGGTGTGACCTTCCCCAAGTCCTCTGTGTTCCGGGACTTCCTGCTGGCTAAGGTCATCAACGCGGAAAACGCTGCACACAAGTCACACAAGTTTTGCGCCATGGCCACCCGGACGCGCCAGGAGTACCTGCGGGACCTGGCCGAGCGCCACACCACCAGCACCCCCATCGACCCCTCCGGAAAGTTCCCTTTCATCTCGCTGGCCCACAAGAAAAAAGAGAAGACCCGGCCGTACACGGGGGCCGAGCTGCGTAGCCTGGGGGGCGTGGCATGGGCAGTCCACGCCGAAGATCACGATACCGGAGGCGAGCTGGAGGCCATGTTGGCCATCTCCAATGACTTTCTTATCCTATTGGACCAAGACGCCAAGGCAGTGGTGTTCAACTGTGCCACTAAGGATGTGATCGGCTGGACCCTGAGCAGTCCCGCCTCTATGCGGATTTTCTACGAGCGGGGAGAGAGCATGTCTCTGAGGAGTGTCAGTAATAACACTGAGGATTTCAAAGAAGTCATCAAACGCCTGGAGGTTAGAGAATACAGACACACACACACACACACACACACACACACACACACACACACACACACACAACCACTCACACACATACTGCAGTCTTCTTCTAATGATATCAATTAATGGCATTTGTTGTGCTGCAGGTTACACAGGCCTTCATGACTAAGCCTGAGAGTGCTTTGATTTAATCTGCCAAATGAGTGTGTTGCAAAAGATCAAGTATTCATTGTGGGTGAATAAATTTAAAAGCGAAACAAATCCGAACAATTCAAATCAGTTGGAGGCGAGTTTATTTGTCTTTTTCTTTCTTACCAAATGGGGCCCCTGCCAAAGCTGCTGGCAGACCCCATGTGGCTAAAAGGAAGAATCTCTTTAAGGGCAAAGTATGACTGAAGTGACCGATGGTTGAGTCATAGCTGAGCAGACGTGTCGTGAGAAACTGAATGGGCGGACCAAAATGCAGCAGGATGCAGTGGTATGCAACCTGGGCCACACACACCGCCTCTCCTCACGGATGCTATTGGCTGTCGGTCCGCACAATGTCCCACTGTTGTGTGTACACACTTGTGCTGGCCTCAGCTTATGGAGGGGAGCTTCAGAAACACCTCTGGATAACATACTCCTAATGGCACGCACACCTACACAATACAGTGAAGTGCCGCTAGCTCTTCCTTAGCTGTTTCCATGGAAACTGGTTTGGAGAAAAAAAAAAGAGGGTGTTTTCTTATGTAATCATCAGTGCTAAGGACACACTGATTTCCCCAGCCTTACCCACCGTCAAACTGTGTGTGTGTGAGTGAGTGAAAGGGGTTTTGCTCATCACATAGATGTTTAAGATGACTTTAGAACCACAATCTGACACATGCAAACACACACATATGAGCTCACACACACGCACAATTATTGGTAGAGCATAGGGCTACATTACTTTTCAGGCTGATAAATGTGCATGTGGTGTCAATCTTCAATCCTGACAGAGAGGATGGGAGACGGCCTTGAGCCACTCATTTGTTTGGAATTGCGTGTCTCTCTCTCTCTTTCTCTCTCTTTCTCTCTCTCTCTTCTGCCTTTTCTTTTTCCTCTTTGTGTCTTCATTGCTTCCCTTTTCTTTCCTGCACACACTCTCCCTCTTCCTCTCCCACGCACGCGTTCTGAAACGCAAGAGAGCATCGACAGTCATGAAGCGCTTCTGCAGTCATGTCAGGTGCCAGTCTGCAGCATGATTTATTCACGTGTCTGAAGTTTGGCTCCCATACAGGTTTTTTGGGTATCCGCTCATCTGTGTGAGTGGGTGTGTGTTGTGTGTGTGATACACATGCACAAGGGGTATACTACTAATGCTGAAATCCAGGTTTATCTTTATTTATAGCAATAAATCTATGATCTATCACTTAAATTAAAGAGAATCTGCTTTGTAACTCCTTAAAGAGAATCATGATGTGCAGTATGTGTATCTGTATATGTCCACATATGTCCTAACATCCCACCTGTAAGTAGTTGCTGATTTGATTTTGACGGTTTTGCCTAATGTGTGATATGTTTAATAATCATTATTTATTTACTTGGCTGAATAAATCAGTGTCACCTGTCGCGTTTGGCCGATTCCTCTTGGTTTGTCCTTGAATTTTTGTCATTCCCTCTCTCTAGGGATGGAATTAAAAGAACCTGTCTTTATGGTGATTGGCTGCTGGCTGCAAAGGGACAGCAGCTATTTTTTCCCCTCTTCTTTCATTTTTACTTTTGGAGTGTTTACATTAAATTTGCACAAGCGTTAGATTGGTTGAAATTTTTTATTCCAACTTGTCCCACATCTCCTTTATGAGCGAGGGTGCCAGTTTCATGAATATGTCCTCAACTAATGTGTACTTTTTTATTAACTCCTTCTGTTCTGTTCTGTCTGCCTGCCTGTCTGCTTCTGCCTCCTCAGTACCAGACCAAAGGCTGTGAGACTTCAGAGATGACGCTGCGTCGAAATGGCCTGGGTCAGCTCGGCTTCCATGTCAACTATGAGGGCATCGTGGCTGAGGTAATAAAGCATTACCTTTATATAATTGATCAACCCAATTCTATCAGGGTTAACTGCTCTTTTTTTGCTCTGATTTGGCAGAGATTCAAATTAACCCCGTCAAACCCCCTGTAATGCAATGTCATTGTGCCCACTAGGTGGAGCCCTACGGATACGCCTGGCAGGCAGGACTGCGTCAGGGAAGCCGCTTGGTCGAAATCTGCAAAGTTGCCGTAGCAACGCTGACTCACGAACAGATGATTGATCTGCTGCGGACCTCGGTGTCGGTGCGCGTGGTTATCATCCCACCACATGATGACGCCACACCACGCAGGTGGGTGAGAGGGACCCACGTTTTCCAATTATCAAGAATTATTCATTTCTGTCATTTCAAATCAACAGTGAGGGTAAAAACAAATAAGTTACCGTACTTTCAGTAACAACTTGTTTATTAATTTTTCACAACCAATAAAGTTGTTTGCTCTGGTAGTATTGACCGTATTTAGATTATTCAATATTTCATTCAATATTTCAGTCATTTAATTAGTTTGGAACTGGTGTGCATCCGTGTAAAGAGCAGTTGCTGAACAGCTAAGACGTGCTTCATCAGTTTCCTGTGATACTTAAAATGTCCCAAAGCCAAACCCTTATCAAATGTCTTACCCTTCCTCTTCCTCCTCCTCCTCCTCCTCCACAGAGGCTGCTCAGAGCTCTATCGAATGCCTGTAGGGGACTACAAAGGCAGCAGCAGTGATAGCGGCTCCTTTGAGTACAAGTTCCCCTTCCGCAGCAACAACAACAAGTGGCAGAGGACGTCCAGCAGCCCTCAGCAGTCACTGACCGCCTCTCCACAGCCCCACACGCCCAACCGGGCCATCAGCCTGGGGAGCTCGGTGGGCAAGACCCTGTCTGCTGAGCGTCTAGAGAGGGGAGCTGTGATCCCCCGCAGCGTCAGCAGCGATGGTCGGCCTCTCGATACCAAGAGGTAAGAGCTGACGGGTTCAAGTGTAGAATATTACATTTATTGGATAGGCTGAGAGAGGATTCCAAAAGAGAAGGAGAACTGGAAAGTATGCTGCTAGGAAGCCAAAAGTCCTAGCAGCTGGTGAAGTAATCACTGAGTCAGTGTGTATATAAGAGATCATGTTTTTGTGTGAAATACCAAAAATCTAGCCAGTTTAAACAAAAGGATTTGCAGTCCCTGAATTCCATTTTGTCACTGGAAAAGAATATTCTTGGTTTGATATGGACAATAATTTTTGCATCCAGACTTTTTGGGAACTCAGCGTGAGGAGTGATCAATGGAATTTCCTCCTGAGGGACAACTTGGAATATTTTGCTTCTACAATTCTGTGCTTTGTTCATGTCATCTTCCCTTAAATATAACTGGTCCTAAATTGTTGTCCTTTGTTTCTGCGTGTGTGTGTGTGTGTGACACCAGGATGTCCCCAGGCAGTGAGAGCTACAGCCTGGCCTCCTCGCTGGCATTGGGTCGTTCACCTCACAACCGCAGCTCTCCTAGCAACCTGTCGTGCTCCAGCGAGGCCTCTGGAAGCTCCGCCCACTGGAGACAGAAATCCATGCCTGAGCAGTAAGGAAAAGGGATTGTGTGTGTGTGTGTGTGTGTGTGTGTGTGTGTGTTTCCATCAAAATATTTTTTGTGCAAATCACGATGTTTGATATGTGTGTTTACACTGTATATATTTGGGGAAAGGTTTTATGTTTCAGACTCCGATGCAGATGATGTAACCACAGAAACACTTTGCTCATTCTCCAGATTTGTAGGAAGCCGTCACTCTCCCATGCCCTCAGAGAGACAGGCGGGAGACGGAGGGTCTAGTGGCAAATCCACTCCTAACTGGTCGAGAATGGAGGAAGGGGGGGGAGCAGCTGAGCGAGGGTCAACAGGTGAATACACATCCAGTTACAACACGTTACAGTGACATACAATACCTTGTTTGTGTGACTGTGTGGGGTGCAGTGGGAGCGGTTGAAGGACAGAGCTGGGAGAAAACAAATGCCTTCTCATCCGAATTGGCCAATGGAATGTCAGGTTTCTGTGTGTGTGTGTGTGAGAGAGAGAGAGAGAGAGAGAGAGTGTGTGTGTGTGTGTGTGTGTCAATGTTTGTGATTTCAGCAGCAACTCTTGACAGCATCACCGCTCTTCCAGCATCACCGCTCTTCCCCTCTTCCCCTCTTCCCCCCTTTCCTTCCCCAAAAGTTGTCAAAATTAGACAAACACAAAACAGAGTAAGAGTAGTTCTGTCAGGGAGAGAGAAGTGTGTTCCAACAGTGACCCCAATTAAAGTCTGCAGCTTTTTCCCTCCTTTGTGTTTCCCTTTTGTCACTTTTCTCTCCATTTCTCCAAGGATTAATAAAGGACAAACAGAGAGCAGCGATGCCTTTCTTTCTTTCCTCTCCGCACCTCTTTGTGTGCCTTTCCTTCCCTCCTTCCCTCCAGCCTTTTCCTCATTCCTCAAACCGCCGCCCTGACGTTTGACTCTCATCTCATTCATCTTTCTATTCCCTGGCTTTCATTCCACCAACACGATCCTTCCCTGCAGTGGTGTGTGTGTGGAGTTTATTTTTCTTTTCCCTCTCCAGCTCGGGCCCCTGAAGGCCGCAGAGAGACGACGCGCTCCTCCGCCGCTCCTCTCACTGCCAGCGGGATGTCGCTTTCATTTATTGTTGTCTAGCCTGTTCTCAACCTGTTTCTGACCGCTGCAATCACAGAGAAAGTCCCTGGTCTCTCATTTTGTGGTTGTTTATAGCGCTCATGGCTTTATTGGTCAGGGTGGAACAATGTAGTCCGGGCCAGCACACTCCATGTCAGCCAAGTGTCCAGCTCAGTCCACTCTACAATCGGTGTGGTTCAGGGCTCCCCCTCTCCCTCTCCCTCTCCCTCCCCCTCTTCCTCTCTCTCTCTCTCTCTCTCCCTACCTCCTGACCCGTTAGTGTTCAGTAATGATGATGTGGCCATGCTCCATCCAGGAAAAGCACAAGTCACACACAGGGCAGCATGCTCACTCCTAAATTATTCGCTTTTTGTCTCTCAGTTGCTGTCACACACAAGCCGGGCAGCAAACCATGTCCAAGCCCTAATTTAGCCTGGTTCAACAGGGTTTAAAACAACTCATAGTGAAGGACATGTGTGGTTCAGATTAACATTGGTAGTTTAGTGGAAAATAGACAGTTACACTGAAGATATAGAATGATATGCACCAGTTATGATGGATCACATATCCATAATACTGACAGATGAAACAAAACAAACACAAGCCAACATGCAGGCATAAATCCACTAAACACTACAACAACAGTGCAGAGAGACTGTTAGCAGGCCAGACTGTTCAGAAAAATGAATAATCTAAGTGAGAAATATGGTGACTTTTCTTTACTACATCACAGACACACACACACACACATACACACACACTCCCGCACATTCTCATATTACTCCCATGGTCCTCTGACTAACTGCAAGCTGTATATCTTGTGACATGTCATCTAGAAAATGACAATAGTGTATTTTAAATTACACAACAAAGCCGGCACAGACTTCCTGGGGACAAATATCCCTTTCATGTTTGACAGGTGATCTGGGTTTTGTTCATGGACGCGGGAGAGGCAGAATGAAAACAATGTCGGAGTTATTATCCTCCTACAAGCAGGACTGTTATAGTAGCAAAACACACATGAATGTGTAATTGGGAGAAAGCTCTTTGTTAAATCATTAACAGATCATCTGTTTCTGCCTCAGGATGTGTGTGTGTTTGTGTTTTTGTCACCAACCCCAGCTGTTGTGTGTTTATTTCAGAAGCCCCGGTCTCCAAATCCGGTCCAGGCTACTCCGGCGCTCCCCGTATCCAGAGGCAGGAGCAGGTCATCCATCTGTCCCCAAAGAAAGGCAGTCAGGTCAGGCTTTACACCGTCCTGACAGCAGAATGACAGCAACAGAATTATCTTTGCCTTTTCAATTAAATTGCAATTTCCCGCTCTCCTTCACTTCCTGTGTGCTCTGGCAGTCGGATGGTCCTTACTCTGGTCACTCCAGCAGTAACACTCTGTCCAGCACGGCTTCCAGCGGGGGCCACAGCGACAGTGACAAATGGTACGAAATGGGAGCGGGCGCCGGGTCCAGCGGGGACCAGGGTGACCCGGAGCCCAACGGACTGGGAGGAGGCGGATACCTACAGGGCGCCTCGGCCGACAGCGGCATCGACACCAGCTCGTACGGAGCCCCTCACCACACACACCCGCACTCCCACCACGGCAGCGCCACCTCGCTGCTCGCCCCCAGCGGAGGCAGGGACAGCAGGGAGCGAGCGGCGTCTCCGTGGCACAGTCCCACCGAGGGAGGCCGCCGGATGCTGGAGAGGTCGCCTGCAGCCGCCGAGTCCCCGGGCCCTCCGGCAGAGAGGAGCATAGAGGCGACGGGCCGGAGCCCACCGACTCACCTCCTGGTCCGGGACAGCAGCACCTACAGTCTCAGCGAAGCAGGATCGCACTCAGGGTGTGTATGTTGGTCCTTGTCCTTGGTCTATGTATGCATGTATCTCTATCATGGTTGCTATGGCATCCGATCTCATCTTTAGCGAGACCCATGATAAAACATGACGAACATTCACACAGACCAACAATGAGCCACTTGAAAAAGTTTCACCTTTAAGTTTGAATGAATTTGACCCCTGTCACTTTGTGTCCGCTTGTCCCCTGTGACATGTTTTCATATCAGTTTTTCCTTTTTCCAAGTGGAACATGCAATTGGATGCCTCGCTTACATTCCTGGCAGCTAGACACATGAGTAATCTGAACACCCCCCCCCCCCCAACCCCCTTATCTTTCCACATTAGGCTTCAGGAAATATGGAACACATGCCCCACTTTTCATAACTGAGCCGGTGTCCAGAGTTGAGAGGAATCCCACATCTCTGTTCCCATCTTTGTTAAGCTCTTTTGTTTGACTCTTCACTTACAGATCAAACCTGAGTGTCATCTGTCCAGAGCTTAAGCTACTTCTGTCATAGCGGCGAGAGAACGCTAGGAAATGATTTGGCCAATTTTAGTTTGCATACATTTGATACTTTGTTGTAACATTCCCTGTTTATGAGAGACATCCTCACTTGAAATCTTCTTTTCTTTCTCTAGTCTCCATATTTAATGTCTAAAATATGGTC
Source organism: Genypterus blacodes (assembly GCF_046128005.1). NCBI lineage: Eukaryota > Metazoa > Chordata > Actinopteri > Ophidiiformes > Ophidiidae > Genypterus > Genypterus blacodes. The sequence continues at coordinate 116,877 of NW_027466827.1, forward strand.
CATATTTGCTTATAAAAAAGAGTATTTAAAGAGTAAAGAAACATCTTTTATCTCAAGATGGTTTCCATCCCCTAAGGTATGATATTGCTTAAACACAGTTGATCAGCCTGCTAGCTTTCTTTGTCTGTGGTTATTTAAAAATGATGAGTAACTCTCTCGCTCTGTTTCTCAGCACCAGGCACTCGGGCCAAGGCTCCCCCAGAGAGGAGACGTCCTCTTCAGCCACCTCCCCTTCATCCCAGTCCTCAGTGTCCCCGGGACCCAAGAGCTTCTACCCGCGCCAGGGGGCTCAGTCCAAGTACCTGATCGGATGGAGGAAACCCGGATCCACCATCAATTCCGTCGATTTTGGAGATACACGCAAGTAAGGCTGCAGAAAGGGAATAAGCTTAGGAAACAATACAATACGTGTTTAAATGTGATGTATTCAAGTTACTTGTCTTCCCCCCCTGCATAACCATACTGACACATACAATAATATGCATGATACTTGATTACCCTCTTGTGGCTGAGGAGAATATTACACTCAAGTGATGCAGGAGTAACTGAATGACATATTCCAATAAAAGGCTCCGCCGGTGAAGCAGAACAACTTGCTTATTTAATTGAACCATAATTTCCTGTGTCAAACAATTGGTCTCAGATTATAATGACAACATGTAGGCAGTGCTGTGGCATCTCATTTATCTCCGGGCCATGTGTGTGTGTGTGTGTAATAGGAAGTCTCCGGGAGAGAGTGGAGTGGAAGTTCCAACCCCGGCAGCCCGGCCCTCACTGCGGGACATGCACTCCCCCCAGTCCCATGCCAAGTCCACTATGGAGGAAGATGTGAAGAGGCATACTTCCCCAGACAGCCCCCCGGCCCCACGCAGACATAAGGAGAAGGTATTGCCGCAAGCGTGAAACATGAATCGTAAATCTTACAGGGACGACCTATTCATAGAAACCTTAATTAGGAAATATCATCCTGCATTCCTATACAGTTAACCTCCATCACCATCACTGCTCCACCCGCCATCCCTGCACAGCACCCACACAAGTCCCCTCCAGGCCAGCCTCCCAGCCGCCGCTCGCTCCACCGCACCCTGTCGGACGAGAGCATCTACCGTGGCCAGCGGCTCCCGTCCCTGCACGACACGGCAGCCGAACAGACGCTCGGCTCCGACGTCCTCTTCAGCTGCTCCACCCTGCCGCGCTCACCCACCACCCGCGGCGTGCCCCTCCGACGGCCCTCCTACAAACTGGGCGTCAAGCTCCATGGTAAGACAGGAGAGGAAGGGTGAGGGATCTTCAGGGCATTTCACATTTTTCCTGAGAATTTTGCGAAACCGAAAATGTTTTTCCGTCTTCGTAGGTGACCTTTCAGCGTCTGATACATCGTTGGTGGATTTGGTCGAGCGTCACCGTGGACCCATCCCTCAGGAGCTGATGCCCCTCCCATCTGGAGAGAGGGACAGCCCCCTGGAGTGGACACACCTGGTGGACGTGGCCAACACCTTCGATGGTGAGTGCCGCATACTGCACTGCACCATGCTACATCAAACCCGCCACATAACATTAACTGCGTATGTGCCAAGGTCATTGTTGATGGCTAGTTAATGTCTAACTAGTAAAACGGGTCACGTACAGGACCGTAATAATATTTAAGCTGCTTTATGATTTTATCATTATACGTGCAGTGATGTAGCCCACCCTGAGCTGTTTAAATACACTCACTATGGTTACCTGAGGGAGCTCTGCTTTCAATTTGCTTTAATTAAATCATCAGGAGTTTTAATTTGAAATTGGCTTGAGGGGTTAAAAGGATGGTTAATTGAATTGAGCATAGTTGCGTTTCTCTGTAGTGATTGTCTGGTTATCAGCACGCAACTTCTTATCCTCCTAATCCAATTAAAAGTGAAATGTTTAATTTGTATTCAGTGTGTATTTATCTCTGACTGTACGGCCAGCAATGTAAATGTATACACACACACTTTTTTATTGACTTATCTTGTCTCTGTGTCTCCCTGCAGTCCAGAGAAGTTATGTGTTTGCAGATGCAAACCATCGAAGTGGAGCCTCCAGTCCCCAGCAGCCCCACATAGAGCTGCATCCTGCTCCACCTTCAAGACCTGCATCCAGGTAACACACACACTCACACACACACACACACACACACACATGTTCATTTATCGGCCACCCACGACTTGGAATGTCTCCTTGGCTTTGGGTTTTGCTCATAAGATCCATATTATATTTATTAGTATGATGAATGCATTGACAAAGTGGATGAAATATGATTTAAATAAAGCTGGTAAGTCTGATTATAGAAACAATTGAATTTATAAAAGGGAAATTTTGTTTTAATCAGTCTAATATAGTTTGGAGGCTATTCAGTCATGCTGAACTACGCTCATTATTCATTCTTAGCGCGTCAGTGATTGTGTCTTTGATTGTGTGGTCAGTGAGGGTCACATAGGACTGGAGAGGAAGGTGACCAAGCTGGAAGCCATGGTGAAGATGCTCCAGGAGGACTTGAAAAAGGTATTAACATATTTTCACAAACCCATACCTGCTGTTCCTCATATTGCTGTAGCAGAAATAGCACGAGAGCCGCCCTCACTCCACGCTGTGCTCCAACACAGTTTGGTACGGATCCAGTGGAGAGGAGAAAGGAATAGATTGAGTGGATTTGCATGCACATTTTGTTTTGCACAGAAATCACATTCTAAACGCACAGTGGCAGTTAAGGTTTTGTCATTCACATCTCTGTACATGTGTCCCTCTTACTCAGGAGCGTGAGGAGAAGTTGCGACTTCAGTCCCAGATCAAGAGACTGTGGGAGGACAACCAGAGACTCCAGGAGGAGTCCCAGACTTCTGCTGCCAAGCTCAAGAAGTTCACAGAGTGGGTCTTCAATACCATTGACATGAATTGACTCTCACACAGGCATTTTCACACACTCAAGACAAGCACGCACACATACATGAGCAGTCATAGGCTGGACCGAAAGGCGGTAGTGGCTAAATGCAGAGAAGATGTGGATTTGTTCCCTGTTCCAGCGCTGGAAGCAATTGTCTGATCCTGAACGTTCCAACTTCCATTGGCTTCAAACAGTCCAGCTGAAGTCCCTACTGTCCCCCTGTGACACTGCTCAGGATTAAAGAATGAGCTTTATTAATCTGATTATGAAGGTCTGACCTCTATTCACCTTTGGGTCCAGCACTCCGTTGCCAGATTGGACTTTCTTTCAACAAACTGCGCTAAGAGTCTTTTAAGCTTTGACCACACTTCCAATAAAAGGAAATAGAAATTTCCCAGTCTCTCTTTGAAGACTTTGCCGTCAGTTTAATCAAGTCAGCATTAATATCTGGAAGTGGCCAAAGACCGCCCCACTTCCCATGATGCTCCTCGGACCGCCTGGGAGGGACATTTTGAGTTTTGGAACCAGCCTGGCCGTGAGGTTTTTTGCAGGAACACAAGCATTCACACACACACACACACATTCATACAGCCACATTCAAAAATGAAACCCCTGGAGACCACTAAAGTCGAGCGCCATTTTCTTTTGCTTGACACTTGGAGACTAAAGAAGAAAGGCTGCATTTCCTCCTCAGAGACGCATGTAGACTTTCTTCCGACCGACGAGGGAACGCTATGGCTGTTTGTCAGCCATTGACTGGGAGGCAGAACGACCTGCCTCTGCACACCGTGGACACCCACTATTGTACAGTGTTTTTCATTCAGAACTGGATTACAAAATCCTTTCAATCAGCAGCACAAACCAACACCTGACCACATATTTAAAAGCCATCGGCAGTGGTGCCATACAAACAAGACTGAAAGTCCGGAGTGCTTTGATTTATCACAATCGCACAGTGTCTCAAAAGCAATAGGAAGACGTTGTGACTCCTGTATCTCTTTAAAAAAATAAAATAAAGGGAGTTTTCTGCGGGAAGAGATTGGAACCGAATTGGAAATGATGTCGTCTTTCTCTCAAGCAGGGAACACGTTCGAGTTTTGGGAGGACAGACGGAAACAAGGACTCCGCTCGTCGTCCCGCTGCCAGCTGATGATAAACGGTGGAGACGTTTTTGAAAGGGATGGATTTGTTTTTCCAGATTAATTTATTTCCTTGTATTATAATTCCAATAAATAAGTTGTTCTATTCGTACAGTACAGCTGACATCAGTGTTTAGTTCATCAAGCAAAGGTCACTGTATTATTTAAATGGCTTTCTTTCCTAATTCCGGCTTGAGCCTGACTATATGCTTTTTATTCTGTATTCTGTTGTATTTTGTGGTGCCCGAGCCTGCTGTCGTGTTGCTTACAGTGCCCTCTAGTGATGACCAGTGGAAATGTCATGCTTATTTAATGTGTTGCCACTCTGTATTTTCCGATCAGCAAATCAGCCGGACCGGGAGTTTCAGTAAACACAAGACAGGAAGAAGCCAGCTTTGAGGACAATCTTAGGAGCTTGATTTTTGATAAGGGAGCAGATATTAGGTGTGTGTGTCTGTGTGTGTGTGTTTGGCTCGTGAATTACAGCATTCTCGGTTTCCTTCAGGTTCAGAGTGAGAAAATGAGGATCGGAGAAGTTTGTAATTCCATAAAAGTCACTTTGATTTCATTAATCAATGTCAAGAGGGAGCTGCTTTTCTTGTGTGTGTGAGTGTGTGGTGGGATTTCACATCAGTTTATCCAGCAGTGCCTACAGTCACTTATTCCCAGGCAGAGCAGGGACGTGCCTTTGAAACAGCACCTGGGGAACAGATGAAAGGAATAACGTCTGCTTTATCCTGCTCACACACACACACACACACACACCTTAGTTCATACTGTACTCCAGGGAATCTGCTGCTACAATTCTGTGTAATGAAGAGCCAGGAATATGAATATTTTTATTAAAACACAATCACGCTGAGTGACCTCAGCGTACATAGATATGAGTGTGTGTGAAACATGGGAGTGAACCTGTGCGTGCATGTGTGTGTGTGTGTGTGTGAGAGAGAGAGAGAGAAAGAAAGAGTATTTTTAAGTCTAGCTATAGAGTCTATTAGAATGAATTGGGGAGAAGGAGGGGAATCTCAAAGCTGCTCACCAGTACAAGCAGGAGCCATGAAGTTACTTTCTCAATGTTGGGGGATAATTCAGGTCACACACACATACACACACACACTCCATCCTGCATGTACATTGAAACTGTTCATGATAGCGGTGTTCGCCTTAATCCCCCGTATGTTCCCATCAAACGCATAACAGAGGCCATTTGACGCGCAGAAAAACTTATTTTACCCGAACCTGGCAACGCAGCACAACGGCATCCGGTGTGAATGTAAAGAAAATTAAAGCTTAGAAAGAAACGTGAAGTTTACTCCCAAACGACGCAAACATTCAGTTTATTGCAAATGTGCGGAGTTAGCGAGTGAATAATGAAAGATTTTAAAGTCTCGGTTCTGTTTTTAGAACCTGCACATGGGTCAGAATGGACGGTAACTAAGTAGATGGGTTAGCTAATTTCGGCCATTTGCGACCCAGCAAAAGCTTCATCCGCTCTTCGACCTTCTTCTTCATCCAATAATGTGAAACCCGTTAAGCACAAACGATGATGAAAACGTCAGACGGTCTCCCAACGTTTCCGCTTTTCACTGGTTTTGTTTGTTTTTATTTCCTTTTCCCGTCCCGCAAGATCCACAACTATGTCGCCGCTTCAATGATGACAAATAGATGATGTTTTGTATTTTATTGTTAATGGAAAGTGCTCTAGTTTTTGTATTTCTGAAGTATGACCAAATTACAAACTGTGCAGTGCAGATGTTTTTGCTCGCATCTTAAAAAGTGTGCATCGACTTGGATGTTAGGTATAGTTGTCAACCTTACACACACACACACACACATACACACACACACACACGCAGTTTCATCCTTGCAAGTTCATTTCCTCCTTGCGTGTTTCTTTCGACCATTATTTCCAACTTTGTTTTGGTATTGTGTCTTTCAGAAGGAGAGCTTTGGGACATATGAGCGTTCACGTGTTCAAATATTCCATTTTGTAACGTTTAATGTTTTTTAAGAGACTTTGCACAGTGTTTTATATAAAGGATTATTTTACAGGTTTCTGGACGAGAGCTGTGACTTTGATCCATCCCCGTATGATCTCGTCTGTGTCTGCCACTGCCGTCGTCGTCGTTCCTGGCTCGTTGTTTCCACGGAAGAAGGTGCTTGATCTTATTAATCAACACACCTAATTCCTTTCCTTTGTTTTCCGTAAGGCGTCACGGCGCAGACTGGATACTGTGTGTGTGGCTGAAGGGATGCTGGAGTTCAGTCGTAGAGGTCATTGATTGCAGTATAGGGGTCACTGCTCGCCCTGCTTTGTTGTGATCCGTTTACTTTCCCCTCCTGTCAGCTCAACAAACATGTCAAGTAATCAGATCTGATCGGAGATGATGATGATGATGATGATGCACACGGTTTAAACGTACAGATACTGTTTACATCCTGCATTCATTCCCTTTGTAAAATGTAAAGGTATGAAAAAGACATTTGCAGTGATCGCAGTATTAAAGTTTATGAAATAAATAAATGCTGTAATGATTCGGGCTTCTGTTTGTGTTTGCAAAAGGAGAATTTGCCTTTATTTTCCTCTGTCGGTTGCCAGTTCAGGTTCAGTCCTTTGCTCTCACCAGCTGAGCTCAAACGTAACGTGAAGTGGGTGTGGGAAAATGTGGAGGACGGGGATGGATTTGGATTGTTATCCTCTGACTCACCTGACTGCCGCTCACGCAGGCGCAGATGTTACAATGATCATTTCCTAGCTTTTCTCTTTGAAACACAAAATACAAGGCATTTCTTTTTTTTGTGATATCTGGGAAATGTGAAATAAGGCAGACAATTCTGTTCATGTTTGTCTCCTTTGGCTTCGAGCTATGAGGAAGTCTGGGTGATGAAGGTGAGGGTGATGAGGCCTGACTCACAGTCCAGCTGATCCCAGAGGTGCTGGATTGGCATCGAGGGGTCTGAGCTCTAAATTGTCCGGGCCGATCAAGGGAATCTTTTGTTCACTCCTGCCACAAAGACGCCACAAAGAATCCCACTGTCTTTTGCACCCCTGCGAAGAACCATCTGCTTGACTGCCATACAAAATAAGACATGAATAGCGAATCAGAAACTGCTGCTGCTGCTGCTGTGGGTTAACCTGTGCTGGTATCGAGGACATTTCAGGCCAACACAGCAGTCGCCGCAGTGCAGGAGAGGAGAGGAAAGGAGACGTGTTGTGCGGAGGAGGCCACAGATGACTCATCCTAGTTACAGGTGGAAAAAATGTGGAGGCTGAATCATCCAGAGTTCCCTCCAAAGACTTGTTATGGTCAGAAGTGATATAGAGAGGCTGAGGTCTGATCAGGGAGAAGCACCTGGAAGGCTTAAGCTTTTGTGCCATTGAGAGTTCATTAGCAATGGAACAAATACAGTTTTTTAGATGCATATATATGTATATATTTACATGATGCCATCGTTTTATATTGGCACGATATACGAGGATCTGGGTTGCCAGATTCACCCACCTCAAAGATATTTAAAGTGTCCTGACGTGGAGATTACAGCGTACATTTCCAAAGTCCTTTTTCCAATGCATGATGAGTCAAATCAATAATCATTTCAATCAAATTCAACCCCTTTGTGAGTGGTTTGTTTTCACTATTGGAGAGAGAAGTGTTTCGATTCATGCATAGGTCCAAGCCTCCAGTGACCATCTGCAGTAACCATGTATGGATTCAAATCAGATGTAAAATTGATCTTATTGAGAATTAATCAAAGAAATTAAGTATTAATTAATTAATTAATTAAGTATTCTCGTCTCTGGACCTTCTCTCCCTCGGTGTGTGTGTGTGTGTGTGTGTGTGTGTGTGTGTGTGTGTGTGTGTGTGTGTGTGTTGTTATATCCCACACATTCCCTCCAGCCTCATGAAGACCTTGTCGTTGTGTTCGCCTGAGAGAAAACTGAGATGGAGCAAGCCGAGGCTGTGTCTGTGGCTGTGTCAACGTGTTTGTGTGTGTGTGTGTGTGTGTGTGTGTGTGTGTGTGTGTGAAGCCTGTGTGTATTCCGCAGGAAAGAGCAAATACATGCAAGTTGGCTTCTCCTCAGTATTCATGACTAATATATCTGAACTTTCAGGACTTACTGATTCTCTCACACACCAATTAAATCGCCTGTAGTTCCACTTAAGGCAGGAGGGTTACTTATTGGAAAAGTCAAATGATGCCCATGGAAATGATACCCATGCCCTTCGGATTGTGTGGTGATTAAGTTTGGACCTCTCAGGGGTTAAAGCCAGAGCTCCAGCATCAGAGGAAGATGAGCATGACGCAGAGAGGACACAGGACGTCCACAAACCTACTGAGCGACCGCCATCCTGACTGCATTGAGCAGCGCGGTTTGGCATTAACACTGCACTGGAGGGGACACTGAATGTCTCACACAAACACACACACACACACACACTCACACACACACAAATGACTTGAATATTCTTTTGATATTGTGCTCCGTGTCTGAAGAGATGCAGCATGTAACTGAGCAGCTGTGTGTTCTGTTCTGGTCAAGCTGCTGCTACAACGCCTTCCTGATGAAATGGTGCTGACACACACACACACACACACACACACACACACACACACACACACACACACACACACACACACACATACATCAGCTGGGCCTGCAGCAACAATCTGCAGAGCATCTGTCACCAAGAACAAAAGTAAAACGAAGACAACACATATCTTTGTTACAATTTAAAATTCCTTATATGAAGTTTGCATTTGACCATCATTTATCATCACTAATCATCTCATCTATTATCAGTTATCTTTGCTTTACTTCCAGATGACATCATTACCAAAAGATTGAGGAGGATTTTCTCACAGGTTGAAGGTGCTGCAAATACTTTTCCTTTGCCATCTTGTGATCCACATGTTGTTGCTTTTCCCGTCTTTAACGATCCCTCACCGGCTCCTTTAACAGATGGAAGCTGTGATTGCATCACATTCTTGCAGCAGTTTGCGTGTTGAGATCATGAATTTTTGAAGAGCTCGTCTTTAAAATGAAGCAGCAGAGGTTTCATTTGATGTGACGGGCGAGATTGGTAACTGCTGCCTTCTCATGTAGGCCTGGTGTGTGTTTTACCTCCGAGAGAGAGAGAGAGAGAGAAAGAGAAAGAGAGAGAGAGAGAGCAATCAGCCGCGCCGTCAGTGGTACAATTTTTTCAAACTACACAACAGGGTGTCCACAGCAGCCTTCAGTGGGTGGGCGACGAATTCCACATGACCTTCCGACGGCATGAGAAGACGTCTGACCTTTGCCACTGACTGGGCTTTCTGCAGCTTCTCCATCTTTCGTATTTTTGGTCAGTTTATTCAGAAATATCACCAATCTGAATGAAAGTGTAAACATATTTATCCTGTGATAGATTATTAATAAGCATATTTTATTCCATATTCAGATAACGTTTAAAAAAGCTTCCTATGTCAAATAAAGTCATTGCTATTCTACTCTTTTTGCATCAAAGCCAGAAGGTTGACGGTTCAAACCCTGAGTTAACAGACACATTTAGGCTTGTTGGGCTCTATTAAATGTCTATCTACTTATTTATATTAATATTGCCTAAGTATTGTATCTAAATTGATTCCTTATATCTTAAAATAAAAAGGTTAAAGTGTCCATAAGCATCAACCTGTGAGAACTGAATGAAAGGGTCACTAGGTGGCGTCACATGGATGCAACCCCATCAGATGTGCCGACTGACCTGAAAGCACAGTGTGATATTACTATACTACATTAAATTCATCCCGTCAATACATATAGTCTATTTTCATCTGTTTGAACATAGTGTTTACGTGTTTGCCCCCCTAGTAAAAGACGCAAAGCAAAGACGTCGTGTTTCCTCTCTGAGTTCTCACCTGGTTCATCTCCTCTGTATCTGCACAACCTTTAGACTCCATCTGTCTCCTCTGCAGCCAATAAATCTTCATCGCTGTATCATCGCAAGTGTTCAGGCATCAGGTAATTTGATCGGCACACAGTTTCTGGTGTCACACAGTGATTTAATGTGCCGCCGTATTGACTTTTCATTTATTTATTATACTCGGAGATCCAGTTTGTGAAACGTAATACTAACTGAGCTGTGCGAAGCTCCTCTACAGGAAGTAAGAGAGGAAATGCTGCAAGCTCTCTCTCCCTCTATCTGTGTGTGGGCAATCACCCACCCGACTATTTTCAACACACACACACACCCCCACACACACACCCACGCACACACACATCCCAGTGGGATATTCCCTCTTCCTGTTTACAGTTGCTCAATAATTCAACTGGTCCAGAGTGGAGGTTATGGTTACCATCCGTGAGCAGACAGAGATGTGATCTGCATGTGTGTGTGTGTGTGTGCGCGTGTGTGTGTGTTTGTCTGTCAATCTGTTAAGCCAGAGTGGTCCATTAGTATCAATGTAGCCGATGGTTTGGCTGGTAAGTGCATGTATTGATTTGTGAGCTTTTTGTCGTCCATTTTCCATTTGGGCTCTAAACTGCAACTGAAAGTGAGAAGGAGTGAAAGAACAAGAGAGAGAGACAAAGAGACCCAGAGAGAGACAGCGAGACATCTTCACCGACCATCCCAGTGATGCTTCATTGAATTTAGGACAGCAAATATATTTATCATCTACCAGCAGGGAAGAGTGCATACTGCCTGAACTGCTGTAAACACCCAAACACACAGAGAGAGAGAGAGAGAGAGAGAGAGAGAGAGAGAGAGAGAGAGAGAGAGAGTAGCAGCGTGAGCCCCTCCAGTTTGCTGTAAACACACAACACACTTTCCTCCCTCAGTCTATGGTTGCATCAGATGTTTTGATGCCCTGCAACACTTGACCAAAGCTTCCCAGCAGTGAGGAGTCAATCTGCTGGACCGGATGGTTTAGGGCGGTTAGACTACGAAACAAGACATCAAACTATGAGAGGTTACAGGAGGAGGAGGAGGAGGAGGTGGTGGAAGATGAGAAATGTGTTAGGGAGGAAGACAAAGTGAGGTGGTGAACTGCTATTTTCTACATCATCCATCCTGCCCAGGGTAGAAAAAGGAAGGAAGAGCGTTGTAGAGGCGGATGCACAGGGAAACTACAAATAATGATAAATAATGAGAAGAACTTCAAATTCAAACTGATATTGGAGACTGAATTTAAGATATTTGGTGTTCCTCTAACCACCACGCACTCTAAAGTGATTAAGAGCTGCTAAACTAATCTGTTTCCAAACTAATCGCTGCCATCACCGACTGCAGAAGCCTCTGTAAAGTTCTAATCCCTTCATATGAAGAGACAAGAAGATGAGGTGTAAGGCAGGGATGCGTCGTCTGTTTGAAGGCGAAGATAAGATGAGAGGGAAGGAGAACAGAACGTGAGATAAGAGAGGCTGAGAGATGCTGCTGCTCATCCGTCCAAACTGATCTGTGGATGTGATGAGACGATGAAACGCTCCATCTGGAGACCCGAAGCCATCCTCACTTATCTGCAGGCTGCAGGTTCCAGTCAACACAAACCGCAATGCATCTGTTCCCAGCAACACGTTCTGTGGATTCTAATGTGGTGATCTGCCTTCTTATTACCCTCTGGAACTCAACAGGAAGTTAGATTTTGTTTTGCATCGAGAAGAAAGCAAGCGAGCAAGATGATGGTGTAAAGTTTGCATGAGTAGGTTTTGTAAATCTTCTAGGATTTAAAGATAATTAGATTGAAACGTTTGGAAGATGAAGTCATAGGGCAGCTCCTGGACGTCTGCCCCCTGTGGTGAGGAGGTGTAAGTGCATGGTGCTTCTTTTTAAAAGGGTCAGAAGACAAAAAAAGGGATTGGAACCAAAAGCTTAAGCCAACATCCTGCCCTGACACATTCAGGTAACAGGACTATATTTCTACCACGTCCTCCATCTGTTGTATTGTACTGATCCATTAATCTATGTATTGACCCATGTATTACCCCCATATCAGCAAAACCAGCAGCACCATCTGTCTCTCCCTGGGAGCCTAAACCTCAGGACAGCGGGCAGCAGGGGCGAAGGAAAGAGGGAGAGAAGCTCGAGACTCATCTGAATCACCTCCCCAACAATGACAGCAGAACACAGGTGTTGATTGATAAGTTCTGAGCCCAGGCTTGAACCACAATTACACTGTGATCTTTTAACTCCACACTGTATTCAGTTTGGGACTGGATGAATAATTGACGTCACTCCGGCTCTCCTGATTGGCTCGCTTCACCTGTGAGGGCGGGGCAAGTTTGGTGACGCTCAGCTGACTCTCAATCATAGCCCCGCCCACATGACAACCCAATCTGACAGTTTTAATTGCAAACACCTGAGCTGGTGTATCAGCACTGTACTGTAGTTTGGTACAATGTAACAATGGATTGGTGGTCTAAGGGTGAGTGGTGGACACACACACACACACACTTGTAGAGAGTGAGTGAGCGGGCTGCATCCAACCTCTCTCTCTCTCTCTCTCTCTCTCTCTCTCTCTCTCTCTCTCTCTCTCTCTCTCTCTCTCTCTCTCTCCCTCTCTCTGTCTCTCTCTCTCCTCGGCAGTGCTTGGTGGGTCGGTGAAGCTGTGTGTGTGTGCGTGAGTGTGTGTGTGTTCTTGTGCGGCTTTGGAGCAGCAAGCGAGAGTGGCGCCCCGCACTAAGGTAAGGAGGAGACGGAGGGATGGAAGAGAGGGATGAGTAGATGGAGAGAGATGAGGAGGAGGAAGAGGAGGATTGAGTCCCGAAAGAAAAGAGCAGAGGAGAAGATTCAACATCTGTGTGATTGTGTTGCTCCGAGCGCTTTGACTCTGCCAGTGGTGAGCAGAGGGGCTGATGTGTTTCGTGAGTGTGTGTTTGAGACACATACCACAGTGTGTGTGTGTGTGTGTGTGACATGTGTCACATGTCCACTGTGATTGAAGAAGCGCGCGCTGAACTGTTTAGTTGAGTGACGCTCGGCGGACAACCGTGTGTGTGTGTGTGTGTGTGTGTGTGTGTAACCCTAACTACATGCTCGTGTATTGGATGCGTTCAAAAGGTGTGTGACGAAAAGAGGATATGCATGTGGTGGAAACACGAGTGTCCTGCACTGTATGCAGTGTGTGTGTGTGTGTGTGTGTAAAACAGAGAGAGAGAGAGAGAAACTGGGTGGGGGGCATCATTACTGTTGTCTTCTTGTGTTTGGGGAATGATGCAGACTTGGGAGGAGAGAGACACTGAGATGGTGTGTGTGTGTGTGTGTGTGTGTGTGTGTGTGTGTGTGTGTGTGTGTGTGTGTGTGTGTGTGTGTGTGTGTGTGTGTGTGTGAGAGAGAGAGAGAGAGAGAGAGAGAGAGAGAGAGAGAGAGAGAGAGAGAGAGAGAGAGAGAGAGAGAGAGAGAGAGAGAGAGAGAGAGAGAGAGAGAGAGAGAGAGAGAGAGAGAGAGAGAAATGTATTAAAATCATCCATCAAATTAGAAACTCACCTGTAATTGAAACCGCAATAAGTTCTTAATGATTTTCTGATTGGTGTTTTGTATTGAAGGTATATTCATGGACCGTGATCACTGTGATCATTAATCTGCAGTTTCGATTAATAATGAATATTTAGTGCCCTTTGCTTCCTTTTTAATTGGCTGGACTGACTGGACTCTTTATTTATCCATTGAATTAGAAGACTTGGTTTCATATACTTGCACTGAGTTCATATTGATGGCTTTGTGTACAATGTGAAAATGAAGTCTGCTGACTCGTGGTTTTAGATTGTGTTTGGTTGTGCGTCTGTGTGACACTGAGTGGTTGTGTATTGAGATGGCTGTCCTTCATCCCACAGCATGAGGCATCCAGACATCCTTATCTTCAGTGCTGCCCTGAGAAGAGTGTGTGGGTGTGTGTTTTTGGGTCTGAAACTGAAGATCATTCAAGAAACTTTGAGTTTATGGTGTGATCTCATCCATTTTGGGGGGAATTTATATCTGGAAATTTGATCTTGAAAGCTTCTCTACATGAAGCCACAAGTTCAGTTTGATCCTAATAGGTTCACTGTTGCCCCAGAAACTGATTTCCTATGACATTTGACCCTGAAGGTTCCAGCCTATATTCATGTCCTGGTTGCCTTCTCACATCAGTTGTCTGCTTGGACATTATCCCCCCCACTAATGTGAAGTAGCTGAGACTGAAACACATATTTGCTAGCCTTGCACTTTGAGCGTGTGACATCATCACGTTATAGAATTAAGCACTAATGTTTCACAGCTTGGAGGAAGTGACACACACAATCACAATGTGGACAAATGGCAAACAGCACAACGTTGATGTGCTCCACTCTCTCTCTCTGCCAGTGTGTTTACATGCACTTCAAAACTCAGATTACACTGCGATTTAGGCAATAAGTCGGCAATGTAAACGTCTTTAATCAGAGTGTGGCACCTTTGCTGGTCCTCTACCTCCATGAGCACACTCGCCCGGTGCTACGGTTACACAACACCTCCTGCAACACACTCCTGCAGTGAAATTTGGTCGTTAATCGCAGCCAACTAATAATTTCCTTTAAATGCCAAACAAACTGTCAGAGCAGATGTTGTATTCTGTTTATACCTGTTAAACAGATGGCCTGTCTATGAGGAAGACAGCAACTCCTTCAGTGCGATGATCTGTGATTAAGAGTAAAATTCACTGGCAAATTTGGATTCTTATTATATAGAAGCACTAACAGGTTGCATACACACTCACACACACACGGACAAATTCTGGGCTTTGGTACCGTTGCTGATGATGCAGATTGGAGGACGTGTCTGTTTAAACTGTTAAATGTTTATTTTTTAAGGCACAGTGACCTGAAATATGTCAAATCTTGTAACTAACTCTCATCACTTGATCCTTTATCACATTTTATTCCATATTCTATCACCAAAAGTGACGTTTGCAGCTCTGCGCCGACACCGGATACAATTAACATTTCGTGTCGGGATCAAGTCCGTCTCATTTCAGTCCAATAAGGCAGCAGATTTTCCTCTCATCACTCCCTGGCGTTTTGCTTTATTTTTTGCTCATTCACGCCATCTTATCCAGCCCAGTGAGGAACCACGTGTGCTGAGGATGAATGTGTGGTGATGAGCATGTGGGAGGAAGCGTCGTCTTCCATTTAGAGCGGCCTGAGTGGTAAGAGAGCCGGTCCTCCTTATGGCTGGGATGGAGTGAGTGCAGTGCTGCTGGTTTGGTGAGAGGTGGAGCCTGTAGTCAGAGGCTGAGAGGCTCAGTGGAGACCTTTCCACCTCATGTGTCTCCGTGATGAGTCTCCTATCCTCCTCATACATCTTTCACTCCCCTCTCCTCCCCTTCCTGTCTTCCTTCAAGGCATGTCCTATTATTTCCTCTCCACACATGCAATTTAACAGCTCTCTTCTCTTCTGTCAATATTGACAGCTGTCAGATCATCAGACCTCTGTGTGTGTGTGTGTGTGTGCATGGATGTACCCTGCTGGTTCGTGCTTTATGTGTTTAGGCGTCTGAGTTATTTGAATGTAATGTTCTTTCGAGCAGAAGCTTGTCTTTCTTAAATGTAACATCTACACTCTCAATACTTTATTACAACTGCTTACCAATCTGTATGACTCTGTTAGGTAGGGTAGCAAAGGAGCATGTAATGGTCACACAGCGATAAGGGAGAGTGCAGGGACACAAGAAGAGGGACATGTCACACCTGATGTCTCCTATTCTGCTGTTGAGTAATGTGAGGGTTGCTGCTCAAACAATGGGAATGTATGATGCCTTCATTTCAACCTTTACACTGCTGAAGGAAGACAGGAAAAGGAGGAGGGGGAATTGAACTCAGCGATTAACTGAACTGTGTGTAATCCATCTCTCGCCCTCTCTCTCTCTATCTCTCTATCTCTCTCTCTTCCTCTCTCTCTCCACAGCAGAGGGAGCAGAGAACAAGGCGGAGAAGAGAAAGACTGACACTGACGTAAAGGGACGAGCAACCTAACCAAGGAGAAAAAAGAGTGAAAGGGAGACGGACCCTCAGGATGGCTGAGGCACCTGTGCAACAACAGCAGCAGCAGGAGGAGGAGGAGGAGGAGAAGCAGGAGCAGAAGGAGGTGGCAGAGCAACTAAAGCCCAGCGCGGAGGAGGAGGAGGTGTCGGAGACCGATGAAGGGCCCCAAGAGCCGAAGGAGGAGGTCCAGACGACCCCGAGCCGACCCCTGCTGTCCATGAGGTCGATGAGCACCGTGGACCCAGAGAACGACTCCCCCAACATGATCATCTACAGGAAGGTAAGGACCTCCATGGCGCCGTTTCTCCTCGTTTCCACGCCGGCGACAATCGGTGTGTGTGTTTAGCCTCCTGTGAATTTGTGGCACCAGTAGCCAAAAGTCAACACTGTGATATCGTCCCCTTCCTCCCTCCACCGTCTCTTTGGTTTTTATTTGTCGCTCAGCAGCAAACATTGGGATGGAAACGTCGTCAGCTGTAGTAATTATTCCCGTCCCCGTCCAAGTCTTTGCCTGAATGCACTTCTTGTTGTTTCAGACAGGAAGGAGAAGACTTAAACGGTGGCGGCGGCGGCGAATCCCAGAGCAATTAAAACTGTACAAAGTCATTTCACGCTGCTGATAAATGCGCCGAACACAGAACGACAAAGTGACAAGCCAAGTCTGTAGAGACAAAAGCAAAACAGAACTGCAGACATGATTTAGTAGAATATAAGCTTTGCTAATTACATGCTTCACTGTCCACTCCAACCTCAGAAACAGAGTCGGTAATCAATACTGTACAACTGTGTGTTAGGAGGTAACTGTGGCGTGTTGGTGATACCGGGAACATGATGGCCTCTAGTTGTAAAGATTGGCCTTTTTAAATGGTGTTCCATTTGGCTTTTCAGCATGGATGCTTTGTTCCACGGGAAGTTTTTGATTTTGTGACTTCCTGGCAAAACCTCCAGCGTGTTTTTCCTAATTAGTGAGAACAAACTGTGAGTAACGTCGGGCCGAACTGTGCCGTCGCTGTGAAACCATGTTCACATGATCATTGTTTCTGAACGCCCAACACAATCGATGTGTTTCAACGTTATTCATTCATTTTATTTAAGCAGTAGATCTTCTGCGAGGGGTTGATAGCACGTTTTTAGATGTTTACATTTTACTGCCCATTTTGCTGCCCACGATTGATTAACATTACAATATGGACATAAATCAGAATACAAATATAACGGATCAGGGACTTTGTTAGGCTTTGGGATTGAAGGAAAGGGGCCCTAGTGATATGGAGGTCCCCTGGTGTTGAACATGGCGTCCATTGTATTCACATCACAATCACTTCGACAATGATTAATTAGTTTTTACCACCATTCCCTCATTTTAATGGCTGTAGCTGCGATGGTACAAAAGTTAACCTCACTGAACGGCGGTAGTTAAGTGGCCCTCGCCCCTGGATAGAGAATATGGGAACAGGGGAATCCAACATAGTACCTGTAATGTGTAGAATATACTATTGGATAAACAAAAAGGAGAGACAAGAGATAAATCTTTTGGAAAGGCAATTTTCCTTCCAATAAAATGATGGGTGGAGGAGAGTGATAGCGGGGAGCAGTGGATGAAGACGTGGTCCCCCTGCAGTGTTTCACCGTGATGGATGAACTGGTTTGCACGGTGCTGGGGTGCAGGAGCAGCAGTGAAACATTACATGTAGTTTACCTCTCCCCGGCACACGACAGCAGGCTTTTCGGACAGTAAAACAACTTCTGCGTCGTTGGCTAGTTCATATTTTATGATGCGATTAAAAAAGGAGGACTGAGAATGAGAAGGAGAGCGGTTTGTAAGTGTGTGTTGTGGTTGATGTGCGTTGCAGCTATGGATGCATTCTCTGTTATTGCACAAACACGTTCTGTGGACATGATGTATGGCCTGAGCAGCCAGGTCAACGTCCACAAGCTGCGCCGGTCAGACTTTCCCCCGTCTGAGACTCTGAGCCAGGTTGTCAGGCTCCTCTGAAACGTACAGCTCGCCGGCTAAACCGAGAAGCGAAGATCGAATGCAAATCGTGATCGAGAGGCCAGAAATGAAACGTATGCATGCACACACACGCGCCCGCTTTAACACACTGAAATGCAATCTCCCCGTCTCACTGGATTTGTTACCTGCACAGCATCACAACAATCTGATGGTGGGAGCTGCATAAAGAGCTTCATTGTTATCTGGATTCTGCCTGCATGGTGATTGGATGTCAGCGGGCGACTTGTTGCTTCCTCTTTGCTGCGTGAATGAGCTTCATCCATTAAAAAAATAAAATAGATGGATAACCTGCCCAGTAGTGTTACAGTGGTGTGTTTCCCTCCTGGCTTCAGTCAGTCATAACCTCTGTATTACAAGGTTCCTTCTGCCCCCAGATGTGGAGATTTAACGTTTGGCCCCTCTGGCTAGATGACCTCTTATGTAGATGTAACTTTTTTAAATATTAAACCCATATCACACACACACACACACACGGAGTCGCACAGGCGCAGAGAGACTAAGTGGTCAATCATAACTGTGACAAGTATTGTTTGTCATGTTATTTAATCTTTATTGATGTGGCCAAAGCTGATAAAATGAGTGTATTGACATAAACATTCTATGGTTTTATTGCCAATATATCAAGTTTATAATGGCCATTAAAAAAAACAAAGCACTAAATCAATGTTGTCTGATTTCAGCCAGTCAACATGTTGTGGTCCATTTTTATTTGATTTCTAAAGGTCAGAGTTGTGATCTTATTTTGGCGCGCGCGCGCGCGCGCGCGCGCGCGCGCGTGTGTGTGTGTGTGTGTGTGTGTGTGTGTGTGTGTGTGTGTGTGTGTGTGTGTGTGTGTGTGTGTGTGTGTGTGTGTGTGTGTGTGTGTGTGTGTGTGTGTGTGTTGTGTGAGCATCAATGTCCCATTAGGTTCTAAATGCAGATTAAATGCGATGTCAGACCTCCTATACGTCCCACACCTTCAGAAATCTGTGGAGTGAGAGACGCAGCTGGAATCACAAGACGCCCACAAGTACTGTGACACTGATAAATGAGAGAGAGAGAAAACCTGGCAACCAGATTCCAGTTTAACAGATTATACTGTCATGATTTGTTCAGTTATATTATTTTATTTGAAAGTACGTTCGCCTTACCACCTTTTTACAAAACATAGAGATGTTAATTGAGATCTGTGAGAAAGCAGCAGATGGATGTTTACCCTTTTAACACAAAGTGATGGCTGTGTGAGCACAGAGAAACACCTCAGCAGTACAGCTGTAGTAACACATCAGCAGTACTGTGCGGGTGTTACATTGATGGGTAACAGCAGTTTGTGGTGTCTAATAGATTGAATTCATTCATTTTCTAGAAATTGAAGAATTGCATGTTGTGATATGTGTCCTGCCTTCATAAAACAAACAGACACACACACACACACACACACACACACACACACACACACACACACACACACACACACACACACACACACACACTCATGTAACACAACTCATTACCCTTGCCATCACTTGTTGGGGGGGGAAAGGTGAGCAGCAGCCAGCGTACACTATCTACTTACCTGGCTCTCTGTGTGTGTGTGCTGGCTCTCTCTGTAGGGTGTGTGTGTTTGTGTGTGAGTGTGTGTGTGGGCGGTGTAATGACTGGTCCAATGCAATCAAGCTGTAGCAGCCCGCTGGGAGCTGTCTGCGTCCAAACACATTCACACGCACCTCCACAGAATGAGAATGACGAGAAGCTGCAGAGCGCCACAGAGACAACGTGAATGAAGTGTGTTTTCACTCAGCATGACTGAAGATAGAATACACGTTTGACTGGCAAAATCCAAATCGAAAGGTGCTCGTCCTCGCTTATTTTCCAATAACTAAGGTAAATGCAGAGGATGGCAGACAGAATGAGGAATAGGGTTTTATATTAAAGAAATATTGAATTTTACTAAGCATAGGAAATGAACAGGAGCAAAGAGCAAAACTGCCCCTATATCATACATTTTTAGATTTCTTTTTATTCTGTTCAGTTTAAAAAGTGACAAACTTTTGTTCAGGGAGAGCAAAGAGGTTTTTCATATGAATAGTTGTCCCTCTACTGATCAGCCGTAGCCCTGATTAATTGGAATAATCCATTAATTAGGTGACATGGTAACAACAGCATAAAGGGTTAAATGTAAATGTGCTAAATTTAGAACAATTAGTGAAAATATTTAACAATGCCGGAAGAAACAACACCGGGCCTTCAGCTGCCCGACTCACAACATCTGCTGCTACACAAAAGGTTCTATGGTTATGAAATATGTATGTGCTGCTCTGGGTTCCCATTAGTCTTACCGGCTGAGTCATCAATCATCCGCAACCATAAGGGGGAGGAAAATGCTAATGATGCTCCAGATTCAACGTTGGCTAAAGCTTCAGGATGCAAAACATCGAATGCCATTTAAGATTACGGCAGATTAGAGATCATTTCAACCCTAATTCGTCTCTCATTTCTGGCAGACGGAGGGCCGGGTTCTGTTTGTTCAGTGGAAGCGGAGAGACGGGCACTGAGGCCGGGTCAGTACCTGCAGAGTGATCAGGATGAGCAGTGACACACACACACACACACACACACACACAGAGGGAGAGAGAGAGAGGGTGTTGTAGGTGAGGAGATTCAGTGCTGTTGACAAAGGAGGAGTATGTTGACTCACAGTTTTTTCACCAGCTTGAATTCAAACGTGTCAGCCAACATCTGCATGGAAACACTGCAGTTAGTGTGTGGGTGTGTGTGGGTGTGTGTGTGTGATATATTTGTTACCGACAAAGAAAGAGAAAGATGAGAAAAATGTGATGCAGAGTATATCTGTATGCTGTTTGGATCCGTGTTTGCACAGCCGTGCGTGTGTGTCTGTGTGTGTGTGTGTGTGTGTATGCCTCTTTTTTTCATTATTGTCTGCTCTCCAGTTTGACAATAGCAGCTGTTGAACTGTACGGCTGTTTGCTTAACAAGCTGTTTATACAGATACCTGTTCCCATAATCCTGAGCTGCTGGAACGTGACCTGAAAAAGAGTTTGTGTGTGTGTGTGGGTGTGTGTGGGTGTGTTTTCCCACATTGTTCCCGTTTCCCTGTCCCTTCCCCACCTGACCCTCCTCAGCCACACTCACCAGCTCACTTCTCCACACCTTTTCCCTTTAATACGTCTGTTTGTCTGATTTCTGCCATTTTGCTTCTGTTCACTGCCAGTTTGTCTCCAGTGTGTGTTTGCGTTCTTGGACGTTTGAGTTCATTTCGCTCGTTTCCCCTGCCTTTTTTCCAGACTTTGAGTTTCCCTCGGCTGTTTGTTTTGGCCCTTTTTGTTTCTATGCTTGCCTGCCCGCCCGCTTTTACTTTGCATGTTAGTATTTAATTACACACTGCAGCTAATCTGCAATTTGTGAGCTTGGGTTTCCAGTTGATTCCAAACACCGAGGAGCTCAAGTGGGCGCCCGCATGTTTCACAGGCTGTGGGTCAGGCTTGATGCAGCTGACCAATCAGAGCAGGGCAGCAGAGCAGGCTCTTTGGAGGGGCTCCATAAAGACACAGCCCCTAAAGTGTCTTGTTGTTTTCCAGTTTCTCTCTACCAAACAGGGTTTAGAGGATGAAATTAAATGTGTGTCAGTGTGTTAAGAGGATCACAAATCCACTCTCTGAAATACAGGGTCATTTAATTCAGGTTGTTTTGCTACAATTGGCACAATTTTCTTTTAACCAGAATGAAGATGATTGTTTATCAAAAAGCAGGTGAAAGGTTGGCCCACCTGAAGTTACACCCTCGCTTAGTAATTGAATGATTCTCTAGCCGCACCGTCTCAGTCACAAACCAGTAAAATGTGAGCGATCTGTGTGAATTATCGCTGTTGTTGAAATGGAGAAGGCGATTATATCTTTAAATGGAGAAAAACACTGACCGCTGTCGAACATTAATCCGTTGCCTTCACAGATAATAACGGTTGGTGAATCAATCTCTTCACTGCTAGAGGCAATTTAGAGAGAATTAAAGGCAAAATATCAGATTTTGGGGGTGTGTGTCTATGGGAGAAGGTGGACTCTGACAGAAGAAGACCAGGTGCTGCAGATTTTGATGAATTTCCATCTGCAAAATATACCTGCATGATATTAACATCATCTTCAGTGTAGTTGCCTTCACACTGCCAGCATAAAGGCAGATTCATCCAGCAGAAGAAGTCTTTTTGTTATGCTGGATACTGGATTGTGGCTGGCAGGGGAGTGTGTGCTTTTGTTTGCTTGTTGTTTGTTTTTTTTATGTGTCAACTGCTGCTGAAATGTCAAAAATACTTTAAAGTAAACTCTTTTTATGTTAATGCACAGATCAACCGTTCAGGCGTTAAGAGAGCGGGCAAAGAGTTGGAGACAACAATCACTTTCCTTCACACACACACACACACACACACACACACACACACACACACACACACACACACACACACACACACACACACACACACACACACACACACACACACACACACACACACACACAGAGAGACTATAAACGGAATGCATGGTTAACTGAATTTACTCAAACACTCAACAACAACATGAATGATTCCAGGATTCACTTTTGCTATTTGTGAGTGATTTGCAGCAAAAACACAAGGACGGTTCGTCTCTTATCTGCTGCTTTGCTCTGCATTCTCCAAAACTAGAAATCACAGCTGAAATGAGAAATATGTGAATATGTTAATACCATATACAAATTCGAGCTTTTTTCTTTACACTCCTAGTGTGTGTGTGTGTGTGTGTGTGTTCCAGCTAGACAGTGACTAAGCGTCTCTATTCATAGAGCAGCCGCCTGCAGATATCTGAAGAGCGTCTCATCACAACAGAGCAGGTCGGGAGCAGCAGGCTAATCAAATCAAGGTGATGGAGAGAATCTAATTGGGGGGTTGTAAGTGCTAATTTAAAGAAGATGGATGATCACTCCTCACTCTTTTCAAACTTTTCACTTTTTCTGGCTCCCGCTTCCCGTCAGAGAAGTGGATCATCGCTTTTGTGCGCCGTCTCCTGAAATACGGCACCAAGGCTCTGACATAATTTTGACATAATTAATGAAACCTCTCCTGCATGCAAGATTCAGTTTGAGGATGTTTTATTACTTCAACGAATTCCATCCATACATCACAATTGTTGTATCAAAGTCTCTATAAATGGTTTGCATTGACTGTTGAGCTGCTGGTCAGTGATGATGGAGCTCATGGAAACGCTTTGTCCTGCTCATTAGTATTGTTTTACAGTACAAACCGGAGCTCTGGAGTGTGCGTGTCTGTTTCTCTGCGGGAGGGCGTCTGACATAATGACATCCTGAGTCCCCACCGAGTTCCTGTATCACTCGGTTCTAATCCCAACAAAACCTCCCGCGTGTGTGAGACGCCGGTGTCCATGTGGCATTTTGGTTCCGAGTCCATACTTGCCAAAATCTGTCAACCCCAAATCCAAATTGAAAAGATGAATTTCAGCGTTTCCCCATTAACCACCTTATTATTGATAATCAACAAGGGTCCTTTCCCCCGAGTTTTGTCTTGTAGCCTCCTGCTTGTGACTCCTTACTCGTCGCGTCCAGTAGACAAAAGGACAAAAACACAAGCTATTTATAGGAATATGTTTCATTTTCACCGTTGTGTATTAGTGCTGCGACAGCCTATGAGCTACACACACACACACACACTCGCACACACGTACAGCACAACAGCCTGTCAATTTCCATTCATATATCAAAGCGGCGGAGCTGGGAGAAAACAGGAACAACTTCATGAGTGGATGCACTCCAACGAGCTCAATTTGAAGGCTTTTCAGAGTTCCTTGTAGCTCCTTCTCTCATGTGAATCGCTTTCCCGCCTTATCAGACAGTAGTCGGGTCAGTTTTGCTGGTCTGCGGAGACATCGGTGTATCTGTGACGCTCGGGTTGTGCTGGTCGGCACGTGTCAATGGAGTCCACTCGGCATTGCCTCTCAAAAGTGTGAATCTGAAGGGACTGCAACCTGTGTTTCTATTTGGTGTGATTGCATTTTGCCTTTGATTGCAGTCAGGACAAATACTCACAGTGTTGAGTGGATGGTAAACATACTGAGCCACTTTCTTAAGCTGTTTGGAGTGATGGAGTGATACCATTGAAGGCTACACGAAAGCTTTATATTCAAAAATGGTCTGTATCTTCACACGACTTCTGCAACTCCTCCATAGCAGGAACTTCTTCAAATGCGTCATATTCTCCCCAAACGACCTCAACACACATTTGAAGAGATATAAGGATGTTCAGCATCTATGAGATACGACATGAAAGGAGCAGGTAGTGGTGACGGTGACTCACAGCGAATGATGAACACGGGGCAACGCCACTCAATAAGCAGAGCCCTGTTGTTTATCTCTTTTGTTTCTTTGTTGTTCGCACAGTGGTCTTGTCCCGAGAGCAAATTGTTTAATCCCTAATTAATCTCACAGTTATTCATGGTGCGGCGGGGATTAACATATTGTTTTGTTGGAGAAACAATGACACAGGCCTCCTCTACGCTGTAATGAGAGGTAGCACAACATCCTCCCTCTTGTCAAATTCTGGCAGATGTTACAAAGGATGGCACATCAAAGGACTACAACTGCAGCGCACGCACACACACACACACACACACACACACGGTAGGATATATATACTGAACCCACAATCAATGACACAGCAAAGGTGAGGTCGGCAGAACCGTCAGAGTTCTACAAAGTGGAAGGGAATATATTGAGTAAGGTGTTAATATTTGGACGGACAGCGCAGCTCAGCAGTGAATAAATACACCTGCAGCCATTATTGTGCTAATGCACTGTAGAGCCGCTTCAGCCCAATGTGATGACACCTGTTTTGTTCATAGCAGCTAACCAGACACACGCTGGCAAAATAATGAGACGGCGTCGCGCATACAAAGCACACCTTTTATCATCCTTCAGCTGACTGCAAAGGTACCAAATGTGCCTCAAATAATATGAAAATGTGTGACAGGCAGGATATGAACGACAATAAATCATCCCCACGTTTATTTTGAGATGTCATTACCTCAAGTAAACAAACTGGGAAGACAGGCTGCATTTGAATCTGGATTTGGTGGATAACCTGTTCCCTTTTCCCTCCATTTGTCCTGCTCGGGGGGTCACAGAGGGACGGGCTGAGAGACATGTCTGATGTATTCAGACGTGTAGCCTGTAGAATAGAACCATGGAACACTTGGAAAAGCATCAAAAAGCAAATCTACATGAAGTTCCAGGTTGAATTAGATACTAATATGTTCACTGTTGCCTGCAGAAAGTGTTTTCCAATTACAACTTCACCTGTACTTCTCATCCTATAGTCACTCAGGCTGGCATGCTCGCACCATAACATGAAGTGGCGACATACAGGATGTATCGCGGAAAATAGTAATTGTACAGAAATCCCATTTACAAGCTGCTACCATCATTAGTGTAAGTATATAAGAGAATTTGAGCTTTCATTGTAGCGGGCTTAACTTCTACCTCTGCTGTTGGAACACGTAGCGCGTCGATCACCATGACGATGAGTATCAATATGCACGTCATTAATCTTGCTGGTTGGTTTCTTGTTTATAGTGACAAAAATCAACATGATGAGTTGCAGATATTGAGTATTGAAGCCTATACATACGTGCATGCATACGTACTTCACTGGTGTGTGAGGAACCTTCTAAGTGTTTTCTAAGTATCTCTCAGAAATGTTCATTTTCTGTACAAACAAGTGTTAATTACTTCTTTTAATTAATTGCACTCGAGGGACTTCTGCAGTGGCTAGATACCAGATGGAACTAGGTACTAGAGTGGTGTGGACGCATGGATCCAGACTTAAAGTGAGTGTGTGAGGGAGCTCGGGAGGAGGGAGGAAGGAAGGAAGGAAGGAATTGAGGTTGCAGTGCCAAGTGGCAGGTTATGATTAATGAATGTGAACTTTTGTCAGGCACGCTCCTCATGTGCCCCAGGTCCATTAGAGATGTACACACTGAGACACTGTACACACACACACACACACACACACACACACACACACACACACACACACACACACACACACACACACACACACACACACACACACACACACACACACACACACACACACACACACACACACACAAAGAAAGAAAGCGTGATGGATGATACGGGAGGAGGCCCGCACATCATTTTTCCATTAGTGTCTTTTCTGGTTCTGCTCCGTCTCTCATTCCGCCCGCCTCCATCCATTTTTAGCTTCTCCTTTATTCAGCTTTAAGCCAGAAGGGTTTGTGTGTTTGCTTTCTGACAGACTGCATGCATTTTAGCGGCGCTCCTTCCCGCAACTCCACTACAAACGCACAACTTTCCCAGCGTCCGAGTGCGGCGCTTGTTTTCCATCTAAACTATTCAGTTGTTTGAGGGCGTGCATGTGTACCTGCACACTGCTTAATGTGCAGACCTGTAATAAATCATCATGTAAGCAATACATAACCAAACAAATCGCTACAGGGGCAGAAAAAAAATTTGTTAACATTTTGTAAGTAGGTAATTGTGAACGCTGACTCAGTGGCAAAGTAATGTTATTAGTTTCAGCTCAAACTCTGAGCAAAGTGTGTGTAAGCAGAACATTGACAAACAACTAGTTCAGGATTTTCCCTTTTGCATTACATAAGCTTTGTCACTGGGTTTGTACAAAACAGTAGCAGTATTTGCAAGTCCATTTGTTCCCTTACAAGTACAGCAGAATACTTCAAGTGATCAAATTGTACCTATAATAAATAAGTAATACTTAGCGCCTCTGTTTTAGCCATTTTTTCCCCATTTTCTCCCAATTTGGTGTCGCTCAGTTCCTCCTCTCCTGCTGTCTGTGTTGCTGCTCACTCCACTACTGCAGACAGGAACTAAATAACACATTTATGTTATTTAGTTTGGTTAAGCTTGCTGTTGTACTCAGAATCACTCGCCTGCAGCAGAAGTTCTGTGAGTGGTGTGAACTTGCCAAAGGGACCAGGCGGCAGGTGAAGCAGATTTAATTGCACCGTCTGTAGACTGTTAAGGAAACGCCTCTTGCACCATGATGAACTGGCTCATATTGACTCAGTGTAGAGACGAAGACGACAATATTGTCTCAGCAGATCCAGTTATAGTACTTTAACTTACTCTCAGTATTTAGCTGATGGCACTGCACAATATATGAACCAGTCCAACAGAATTAAGTATTAGAGCCCATGTTCAATGATGTAACTTAAGCTTTTGTACATGCTGCACCCTCTCTCATTTGTCTCCATCACACACACACACACACACACACACACACACACACACACACACACACACACACACACACACACACACACACACACACACACACCAGCTGCCAGTCAACACATTGGGCACAGACGGACGCCAAGCCTCTCTAACTCTGTGACAGACGGTTGTAATATGTTTACTGGCTTTGACTTTACTCAGCTGAAATGTGACGCTGATGTTGCGTCACGGCGAACACAGAGGAGCACAAGAAACCAGGAAGAAATCCGATGTGATATAAGAGAACATAGAGGGGGGAACCCCTTGTTTATTCCATTTACTTTCTGGTTGAAGATGGCTGTGTTTGTTACTCCCTCTCTTTACACTGTATTGGAAGATGTTGTCCACTTGCATCTTCCATCCACGTTTATTTGAACAGTGTGTTCGTGTTAAGAATGTTCATCAGGCAGCCTGCACAGGGCTGTTAAAGTTTATTTATTTTTATTTCCTAGAAGAATCTGTGTTAAATGAGCCCAAGCAGCTTGAGAGAACGCCCTGAAGCGATACCATTAGATACATTTATTTTGGGGGATAATAAGCAGATTGATGTTGGATTGCCACACAGTTTGGCCAGGATGAGACTAACGTGTTGGGATTTGAAGTTGTGAGTCAATAAGCATCTGCATTCCAATGTTACAGACAGTTTTGTTGTTTGTATGTTATGGGTCAAGGGTTTTGAATAATTAAAAAGCAATTTGACGACTGTAAGGTAATCATTTGAACGACTTTTTGAAGTTTTGTGTGCAATTTTGAATGAAAATGAGCCCCTTTACACCACCCACGACCAAGCTGTATCAGATGAATCGGACACGATCCTAGAAGGTGGGAGACACATTTTCATGCAAATCCACACAGCTGATTCTCTGTTAGAGCGCCACCTTTAGTTGGAGCGCTTGTGCACACATGCTGACCGCGTCAATCAGGAAGAAAATGATTTGGTGTTATTGTTGTTAACTGGACCGTCTTATTCCACGGGAAGAAGAAGAAGAAGTAAATGTTTACCCAATCTGGATTTGTATGGATTTGGATCCTTAGAGCACATTAAGATGGAGACATGGAGACATAGAGACATGGAGACATCCATCATGAAGAAGTTTCCTGCTCTATCAGACCAACAGGCTGATCTACAATTAGGAGGCGATGCTCTTTGTTTCCATTTCAAACTGCTGCTTCCTGCACTCTCTCTCTCTCTCTCTCTTTACAACTGTCCCTCCTGCAGAACACACACACACACACACACACACACACACACACACACACACACACACACACACACACACACACACACACACAGAAAGGAGCCTACAATTTCCTTAATTCTTTTCTTCTCTCTCGTCAGTCTAAACTGCCGCTGCTTTGTGAGTCATCCTGCTAATTTGCCAATTCCATCAAAAACTATTTCCGCATTGTTTCTCCAAGCTGAAGACAAATTGAGGATTTTCTCATTCTTGTCGACGCTCTTCTGCGCTGACAATTTGTGAATCTGAAGCAGCTGAAGGTCTGAACAGAAAACTGCTCTTTGTCTTCAGTTGATGAATCCTATGTTGTTGTTTTTCTAATTGCTTTTCCTTCCTGACATTCATCAACGCGTTCATCCATCAATGCTTTATTGAACACACCGACTTCAAATTTGATTCCGACCCTAAAGCTCCACGGGCCGCGAGACAACAGCACATAGGGGACAACTCAGTCTGCAGCCAGGTAACTCTAATTGAATTGATTGTTTTTGGACAAGAAATAAAGCCAATAAGACTTCAACCGGGGGGTCACGTCGTCTTTGCTTTTTTGGTGTAAATATTTCATTGGGTTTAGTCGGTGCATCGATTTGAGATGGTTGGACAATCCTCCCCTGAAACGATCAATATCCATCAGGGACAAACAATAGCCGGCGCCGTTGGTTGGAGAGGAACAACCTAAAGAGACCTGAAGGGCTTGTAGCAGTAAAGATGTGCTGTAAAATTAAACGGACAGGAGATCGTCAATATCTTACATTTAAAGGTTAACTTGAGACTGAATGAATGGGAATGGAAACAATGGGCTGATGGTTTCCTGTGCAGTTTCAGGGTCACTTGTTGTGTTTCCTGGAGACGTCGTTAAGGTGAGATAATGGGGAGTTTGTGTACTTGATATTTTGTTATTGGTCTGGGCCCTCGGGGGAGGTGTGTGTGTGTGTGTGTGTGTGCGTGTGAGGCTGACTCAGCCAAACACACACACCTTAAGTCAAAGTTGTTAGTTGCAATTACGCTGGCACCATACGAGGGCAATGTTTAACTTTTATAACTTTAAGACATTATACAACTCATCATTTTAACTCTATTGACTTATTTGTGCTGCAATTTGCTGCCAAAGTCGAGCTGCTACTCATAATAACTCAATATCCCATACACTAACTAGTAGCTCAAATGTTCTGATGCAAGAATGTAACACGACCTGATGGTGGCGCTATAGCAACAGTGTGTGATTGACTGCAATCTCTAGTTTCAGTGAGTATTCCTCCTCTCAGTACAACAGGACCTCAGCGCCCAAAAGCTCAGTAACTGTGCTTTGCTCTTAATAACCCTGCGTATTATTCAGAAGAAGCGTCGCTCTAATTACGTCTTTTCTCTTCATCTTGCCTCCTGTGACCAATTCGTCCCGTGTCTTCCCCTCGCAGGATTTAGTGAGAGGAAATATTTGCGGTGCGGCCCCGCGAGAACCCTGCGGAGGTGTGACACAATCCGTACAAGTCGCACCGTCACGGCAATCCCTCTGGGGAATTGGCTGCAAGTGAATCGATGTGAATAAAGGATGAATCAATCCAGCTTTCCACGGCAATTGACACGTGCACTTGACAAATGATGTAATCCTATTAGATGGTTTGATCTTGTGAGCGGAAAGGCTGCATGCGTGAGTTTATGGATGCTCATATAATCACGTATATAAGCGTGTAACTGCATGTGTGTGTGTGTGTGTGCTTGTGGCACTGGTATATGGACCTGTCATTTACTTTTAAGCACAACCTGAATGTTTGCTATAATTAGACTGTCAGTTTGAAATACCCTCCTGTCCTGTTGGCAGCCCCTGGGGTCACTGCTGCAGAGCCTCACACACACAACAGCCTATTTGATTGTAACTGATACCATTTGGGAGCCCTTATTCATCCCCCCCCTCCTCGTTTCAAAGCCTCCTCCCTTGTCACACACTCGCCCCCCTGCCTCATATACACCGACTCCTTTTCCAGCCGAGAAGAAATTGCGCCTGTCAGCCAGGGAGGGAGACGTGCCAGAGGGAGCAGGGGCAGGTAGGAATATATATTGCAAGCAGGCGACATCGTCTCTGTGCAGACAGAAGGAGCATTTCTCTGGGAACAGGTGTCGCCTTTTAAACCAGGTCACACCCTCCACCTTGAGAAACCCTCCAAAGGGCTCACTGGGGATCCACTTGGAGTCCGACGGCCTCATTGTTTGTATGATAGAGAGAGGATTTCTTGGTGCAGGGCGTCGCCGACACACAGAGCAGCAGAGGAGTGTGCAATCCATCACAACCACCTGTGATCACTAACATACCCTCACATTCGGCAAACAATGCTTTCCCACAAGGACTGGACATCAATTTTTAGAAGAATTGGAAAAACCTCATGTCTCCCATTTCATCTACGATTAATCTCCAAAAATTGGTGATAAGAAGGTTTCATTGATTTTATTACAGGTCACAAGAGCTGCCGAGCAGATGTTTCCCTCTCATAACACTCTCCATAATGATCCGCGCTGTGTATTCTTCTTCCCACGCAGCCAGGTAACTGTAGGTGGAAAATAGCAGCAAAAAGCCCATTCCTGCTCCTTATCATTATCCTGTCATTTGCATAAATTGCCGGCTGGTGGAAATGCACTTACATATACGTATACTGGCATTACTGCAGGCAGGCCTCCAGAGAGCTGTTTAAATAATTGGAGCTCTCACTTCCACAGAGGTTTGCGTCAGTGACATTAGTCTGAGTCACAGTAAAGCGAAGAAGTGAGGCGGAGTGAATGTTGGAACTGAGCGTGTTTGCTTCAGGACTGCTTTTTGAAATGAACCAATTTGGGGGGGGGGTTCACTAAGACCCAGGCTAGTTTGGGAGGTTAACGATAGTGAACGCGGGGGTAATTGGTGGCGGCGAGAGAGCGAGAGAGAGGCGATGTTTCCCTGCTGGACGACTCAGTGGAGGGTTTCATTCCTTCAGCTCCAGATTTCACTGCTTAAGTGCCATTGACCTTTAGAAGCACTTAACCTCCAGCTGCTGCGGGGTGACACTCTGCAGGCAAGCCCTGTGTGTTCTGGCCTTCTGGCTGAAATTGCATTTGTGTGAGAGGCCATTTGTTGATGTACCACGAGGGAGGAAAGCTGGTTTTAATCATTTATTTATCCGCTTATTGGATTTGGTGCTTTGCTGCTCGACAAAATTTCCCCGAACAATGCGCCATCTGCTTGATCTCGCCCCAGGTGATGTCACATGGGGTAATTAATGACAACAAATAATATCATGTAGATGTGAGGAAGAGTGTTTGGAGCACAGTGCGTCTGGAATGTGTGCGAGAACAAATCAACTCTTTAAAACAGTTCATAATTTGAATAAACTGAATGTTGCTGATGAAATATAGATCTGGATCCAGAATAATGGCAGGATTTCTGGGTTGGTGTTTGGTTTTGAAAGAGTGTGAGCGGAGGAACGAGTTAACTTTTAGCCTTTTCCGCTTGAATAATGAATGATAATGATTGACGAGAAGAAGTTCCAAGCTCGCGAAGTTTAATCAGACTGTGAAGACCTGCGGTGCCGGTGAGCCCAGCAGAGATCAGTGAAGGATGAAACGGGCAGCAGTTCAATGGCGGGGCTAATTAAAGCCCAGGCAGATAATGTTTCACCGCCCCATAATGACCATAATGACCTGCAGGGGTTTGATGGGTTTGTTGTTTGATAAAGATGACTTTCAGCAGGTGCTTTGGCTTTGAAACGCTCATTTTCCTGGACAAAAGCTCCTCCAATGAAGCCCACGCGGTGCTCCATGGAGATCAGGACGCTTCATCTTAAGCATTTGCATTCAGACCGCCTTGCTTTCTAACGCTGGTCTGCCGTGTTAAGGACTTTCCTCCTCCGTGTCTTTCACCTCTGCGTCGGCTGCGTTTCCCAATGTTGTTGCAAATCCAAACGTGGCATCAATAACGCAGCATAAGACGCAGCAGCATCAACTCCACTCTTGTGAAACTGTAGCGTTTAGTCAACCCCCCCCCTCGCCACCCCTACACACACACAAACACACACACACACATTGCCATCTGTTAAATGCCTGCCTGCATAACTTCAAATTGATTTTATCGAGTGTCCCGCCATTGTAGGTGGATTGTGTGCAGGCGTGGAATATGCAGACGCAAAGAATCGCTTTGTGCCATCAGACTGTGTGTGTGTGTGTGTGTGTGTGTGCGCTTTCGCCGCGCGTTATCTATAACCCTCCCACCCTCAGGCTGTATTGATGCATGGATCCACTAATGGCCACCATCACCCTTCTTTAATTGCATTTCGATGCGTGTTTGTGTGTGTGTGTTTCTTTGTTCTTTGTGTTTTTGAGTGTGGGTTGGCTCCCCCCTTCTGTGTGTGTGTGTGTGAGAGAAAGACAGAAATTGATAATCATTTGAGACAAGGCCATTTCTCAAAAGGAGCCACTTCATCTGAGGATTCATGGATGTTCTAATTAACCCAGGGGGGGCAAACGACACCTACAGAGGCTGTGTGTGGCCTCACTGTGCTCACACTCACACTCACACTCACACACACACTGGCTGCAGCATACGTTCACCGTCTCTGTTCTGGTAAAGAACATCTGAATAAAATGACGCTTAATGCATTATTCCATCATTTAGCCCGTTTGTTATGCTGGAAGCAGCTTCTGAAGGTGAGGTCACGTGTGTGTGTCTCTATCATGTGATCATACCTGTGTTGGCTCGCTTGCACCTTTTGGTCTTTGAAGTTTCAGAACTTCACTTTGACTTTGTTGTTTTTAAATGACAGATGGCCGTCAAACCCAGCGAGCACATCCATGCTCCCAAGGAGATTGAAACCTTTTTTATTGGCGACATCTGGTCTCTCATTAAAGATGCAGGTCATGTATTGCTCATAGTAACATCCGTGATGTCATTCATCTCTCTTGCTCTCTTGCTCTCTTGCCTTCTCTCTCTCTTTCTCCATGTTTTCTGTCCATCTCACCGCTACCCTGTCTGCAGTGGAAGCAGGTAGGTTGAACATTGTGTCCTTCGTTGCCTGAATATAGGATTGTAGATGTGTTCAAACATTTAAAGTAAATCTATTCGTTCTGTGTTTGACATTTTATGATGTTCTGTATCATCAAACAGCTGTCCAGTTTAGGCGCTGAAACTTCACTTTTGACTGATGTTGCTCATTCTGTTTGTCTGCTGCCCTCAGTCCAAAGTGAAAAACAAAACAAAAACCTTGTACTTAATCAGAGATTCTAGAAAGCGACAGGGTGCAAAGGAGTGAAAACATTTCCCGATCAAAGCTTTGGGTAGGTGAGCGATAATGGCAGCGCCGGGTAAATATTGACCAGCAGCCACGGGCCCTGACAGCAAATCCATGAGTTCTCCGCGGCTCAAATCTCTTTTTCTTTCCTTTTAGCGTGACAGCAGTAACACTCTGACATCAAGCTCAATCTCTTCCCATTCTTCGAAAACACCCAAGGGATACGAATCATTGACCATAATGAGACGGAAGTGTCAGAAATGACGTCGGAGTGCCGTTTGCATTCACAGGTGGGTGGCAGGCGAAATGTCAACGCGTCTCTTCTTACATTCATCCCACACGGAACACCTTAAGTCCCAGGCTAGACGTTTCACCGCCGCACTTCAAACACGGCGCTCTTATGCAGAAAGCGTGACAGCCGACTGAGCCGAGTGTAATTACACGTGGGTAATTAGACTCTGCGTGTGCTTCAGGGGTCAAAGGTTCAGACATGAGCTGAATCAAAAGAGCCTTTTAACAGGTCTCAGGCCGGGCAGAGGTCTCCCACCGCTCTACTTTATCACTCTGACACCTTTAAATATCATCACACTAATGGGCCCCCTGCTCAGTGGCCTGTGTGTGTGTGTGTGTGTGTGTTTGTGTGCAGCTGGAAGGAGAATACTAAAAATAAGTAAAGACGTTTAATGCGCATATTTGACTAGTTTTTAATTAAGAATTTTCATCATGTGGAGCTTTATGTAATAGTATAGAAGTCTCTTGTGTGTGTGTATGTGTGTGTGTACGTATGTGTGTGTGTGTACTGTACATGATGCTCCTCATGTACATGTGGCTTTGCACGCAAGAGTAAATTATTGATAGTTGGAAGCGGTGGGTGAACTGACTCTCTGCTCTCTGCTCTCTGCTCCATCAGCCGTGTTGCGTTTAATATTGCATTCCATTCCGGAGCTGCGAGGCTGAGATGGCGTTGACTCCGTTGCCGCTCACTGTCGTCGGGCAACTGTCGCAGAGTCTTCCTCCTTTCTTCTATGCACAAGATTGTTTTTTATTTCTCCCTTGACTTTCTTTTGTGGCTGTCAGCCTGTCAGACATGCTTTACGCCGCAAAGCGCATTAATATGGTGTGCGAGGGAGATTGAAAGCGCCTGTGTGTGTTTGTGTGTCCCTATTCCTCCCTCCAACCCGTCCACCCTGAGGGATGTCTGTCCTTGTGCTTGGTAATGGCGTCCCTGCTATCTCCCTCCATGCTGCGCCCAAAAGAAATGACTTTTCCAGCGTTATGGCTCCTTCCCTGACAGCTGGAGCCATGAATGAATGAGGCCTCGCTTGACAATCAAGCCAATCTCATTTTGTTTGCTGAAGGTGAATTTAGAAGTGGAATTAAATATTCCTGGTACATTTTGTGTCTCCGGTACATGCTAACAGATCAATCAAGCACATGTAGCACCATGTAATGTGAGTTTATCTACTGGTTTGGAATGACATAATGACAATCTTTGAAGTAAATAATACAAATCCACCAAAGGTTTGTAATCTCAAGTGTTTTACCCTAAAGTGTGTATATGTTTCCGTGGGGAGTTAAACAACTTCTGCCCGTACTTCACAGTGAATTTGCAAACCTAATAACACAACATCTGCTCTGAACTGCAGAGAAATATAAGTGGAAAATGGCACAAAATGGGGAAAACTCAAAGTAAAAGTAAGCAAACAGTTACTGTATTTGAGCGGCTGTACCTTCCACCTCTACCATCCAGAGATATTAGTTTTTTGTAACTGAGCTGTGAGCAGTTGTAACCAGTGTGGTTGTGAATATGAAACTGAAATGATTATTTTGAGTATTATTCACCTGCTGTCTTGTTCTCCCCAAACATCCTGATGGATTTTGTAATGACTTTTTAAATGTGATGTGTGGGATAAAAGATTGGTTTCTCTTAATAGAGTAAAACACCAATTACTGCAGTGGCACCAGCAGTTATTTAATTGCAATCAAATGCATTTATGAGCGGCCCTGGGACTGAAGCTGAGCTGAAGACATACGCCGCTTCATTGGAATAGGAGAGAGAATCACGTTCAACATAGCCGAGCTCTCCTGGATGCTGATATTCTCATCACATAAACTCAGAATGAGTCACTCCACATCTCACACACACACACACACACACACGCCTCTTGGCCCCGGGGTGTGTTCATTTTTCTCCGGCGTTGCTTTGTCATTGTTTTCTCGACCCCATTCTCTTCCCAAAGCACGTTCCCCGTACGCGAGCTCAACTGAGGCAAAACCAACGGGGCAGATTTATCTCCCGGGGCCAGACAGGGAAAAGGATACGGCGGTGATGGAGCCAGGATGAATGCGTCTGTCCTGTGGGCCCCGGAGGCGTAAAGGGAGTGGGGCTCACAGAGGGAGAGAGCAGCCAGGTCTGACAACTCCACTATCCATCAGGTGAGGAGCTCCCGCCGAAGCGTGGCTGCAATCGATGTTCGCTCTCGACGGCCAGGCTGAAATATGAGGGCGTCTCCAGAGGTCCAGAGGAAACCTGCCGTGTTGACATTACACCTTGAATACTAACGGCCGTAAATGGATCCTCTCTTCACCCGTCCCCCTGCTCTCTGCCATCCCTGCCAAATGGAGCCGTTTATTTTTGCTCTCAGGCTGAAATGATTGGATGCACCCAGTCTTCACAGCCGATAACACTGAGCACAGAGGAAAGAACACAGAGATCTCATCACAAACACACACGCTGATCTACCTGACACACAATTATCAAGGAATATGATGGCATGTTTTAAGAAGTTATAGATGGATTGAAAAGGACCGTTAGTGGGCAGTTTGGACATGATGCAGGGAAGAATCCATGAATGTTGTAGATGATCCCCACTCATCTATATCCAATAGGCCACGCCCATTCATTATCTGGTGTGTGTGAGGGGCCACGGGTGATCGTCTAGTCATCATGGAGGGACCATATAATGTGTACATGCTTAATGCTGACTGATCCACTCCTCGCTCTCTCGCTCCTCCTCATCATTACATATCGGTGGTATGTGAGGATGATTAGTTTGATGATCATGTGTGTGATCATGTGTGTAGTGATCTAACACATCACTCAGCAGGGGAAGCACAATAGCAGCTGTAGATCCTCATCACGCTGCTCGGTCACGCCGGGTCGCTCTCCTGACGTGTTGCTTTACAAATGTAAAAATGTGTTCCCTGACTTGGTGAAACAGTCTCCGTTTATTCAATATTAGATTTGTATCAAAGAAGAGAATAGAGGCCTGGTTGAGCTGCATGTTCTTCAGCGTGTGGTACCACTCCAGGGCATTTGGGAGTTTTGTCGGAGGGTTCTGCAGCAGCTCCGTCTCCGCTCTAATTGGCCCTCTGAGGATGTAAAATGTGGACAGCAGAGGTTGCTTACTCTTCCTCACTATTATGTCTCTCTCTGTCAGTCTCACTCCCATATGAGTTCAGGCATTCATACCAGCAAGCACACACACACATTTAAATACTTACAGTTCACACATTCAGCAGGAGGGGATTTAGACGCTCAGATCAGAGAGTATATACAAATGAAGACGGCGTGTAGATGATTGATGCTCAAGCTCAGAAACACAATCCTGCAGATCCATCCATATTGAACGATCCATGTAGACTGTCGGGTGATCTTCTTTTATTGATTCTGGTTCATTATGCACACAGCAGTCTGCCGTCTTGCAAGAGTGAAAGAGTGAAGTGAGAATATCAAATTGAGAGGAAATGATGGAAAAGACGAGAAGAAGAACCGGTGAGACCAAAACTCAGTCTCAGCCTTTATTCCCAGGCTGAGCGCTTGGCCTCCTTTCCTCTCAGATGCCCCTCCCCCCTCCCTCCGCCCCTGCTTCAGTCCTGTTAATGGTCTCTGATCAGGTCCAGCCTGCATCACAGAAGCGAGCGTGGAGCCGAGCCCTCTGACTCCCACTGCCCTGCGCCCTGCGAATCAATGGGAATGTGAAATCATTGGTGGTTGATCTGAACAGGATGCAAAGCCAAGGTTTGAATGTGTGTGTGTGTGTGTGTGTGTGTGTGTGTGATAAAGTGGGGGCTGAAATTGGTGTATTACTTTCCATTAAGATCTCTCTGACTCATTGTTTTCATCCATCAAACGGTAGATTGTCCTCTTCCTCCTCCTCCTCCTCCCCAATCCAGAGATCTTTCTTAAGTTTTGCACTTTGCAGAAATAACTAACATGCATTAACACCCACGAGTTTCTGCCGATCATAAAGTCATTGATGCTGATCAAAGCAGCCAGTAGAAGTGGAACACCTGAGTGTTCAGTGGTTTCAATGATGTCTTTTATTATTCATATTTTTACGATGTGTTTTATTTTAGAGTGAAGCAACGTGGCGTCGTCGTCATCATGTGTCCTTGCTCCTTCATGTGGAATTTATTCATTATTCCACTGGAGACAAATTAGGCTGGAGTCATAAATTTGATGGCTTAGAACACGAGGCTGTGACTTTGCATTGACTTTGAAGTGTGTGATGAGGGGTGTGCGGTGCGTTGATGACTGGAGGTGAACTGAATGGTAATTACGTTGGGATGGTTTGGGTGCCGTGCAGGTCAGATGTGACGCTTAGAACTCCCCAACTCCTGCTTGTGGAGCGTCGACTGACTCACATTTGCACGTGAAACTTGAACAATCCAATGCAGATTTACAGCAGCATGCCAAACTAAAGGCACAGGAGCGGAGTGTGTAGGAGGCTGTTCTGAAGAAAAGGCTTTTAAGTGTGAGTGTTCATCCCTGTTGTACAGTGTGTAACACCGGTGGGTGTAGGAGTAACACATATATAAGTGCAGCGTTCACCTAACAACTCGATCTTTTCCCATTTGGCTCAAACTCTCACCTTGTGATTGCATGCAACAGATCTCTTCCTACTCTACAGATACACACCTGTGTGTGCTATCGGCCGCTTTAGTGTTTAGAATGCGTGTCCTTCAAATTCCTAAAACTAGAGTCAAGTATACCTGGAAATCAAACCCAGGTACAGCACTTGTTTCTACTCTTTTCTTCTTCTTCTTCACGTCTGTTCTCCACTGAGGCAGGACGGATTAAAGGAAGTGGCGTTTCACATCTTGATCCAGGTGTTCTGCCGGTGCTGCTGCTCTGCCGTTGCCCGAGGCACACGGCCCTCAAGTAAGGAAGGTTCCGGGGTCCCAAAGGTGTTGGCCGTGCTGCAGGGGTCTCCTCAGTAATCCTGTGCTCCCGCTCCAATCCCTCCACATCCCCTATGTCCAATTATCTCATCCAGCCTGAGTGTGTGTGTGCTTCATCACTGAACTCTGGCAGACACGCAGGCCTATACTCCACCTGTCACTTGCAATTTTTCAGGGGCTATTTCATTAACCTGGCACAACCCGTGCAGCAGTCGCACGCCTCGTTCACACACTGATTCCAGTCTCCTGTAAAGCGTGTTATTGCTGGAGCTGTGAACTGTTGCTATTTGTATTCAGAGAAGGAATTGTTGCCTTGTCAAGGTCGTTGCAGCTACAGTATATCCACCACTGAGCTCCGATTTAAACTCTGATTTTTATCGTTGTCACCACAGGCTGTTGGCGAGATGGATCCGTCTCACTTTAGATTCACCATCTTTTTATCAACGACACGGCCGCAAAATCCATGCGTGCAGTATTCTGCTGTGGAATGCCCGTTTAAAACTCAAACGGGGATGACATCACGTTTTGCGGTCGAGACGATCGAGCGCCGCCGGGTCCGTCGTTGACGTTATTGCCGCTGCTGACAGATTCACTGGACCGAAACCAGTAAAGTTCATCACCACACACACACACACACACACACACACACTATTATCAGCTGGATGAAACGAGTATGACCTTTGCCAGGTTGGTGTGTTAAGCCGCTCCCCATAGATGGTAATTTCCGACGTTCCAATATGAAATTGAATGCGGGATTAAACTCTGGCTGCAGTAATCTGATGGGGGTTCATGTTCACAAACTATACGTGCCCCGAATTTATGAAGCAGCTTCCGTTGTCAAGGAAACCTGCTATCCGAGCCTTGTAAAATCATGCACGGCAGCAAAAGTGAACATATAATACTCGGCTTACTGTGACTGTGAAGTGGACTGTGATATTTTCTCTTATCTTGACCTTTTTGGTATCATTTCGAGTGTCAGCTGCTTTAGTAGAAGGCAGTTTGGCATTAAGAGGTAAATAGGGAGCATTTTGTACGAAGAGGTGAGTAGAATTAATAGAACGTTTGCGTCTACTCTTCTATTTGACAGTTTAAACGTTAATGATGAGGAGCTGCTGGAAAAGACATCAAACGCACGCTTCAGTCCAATGAAGGGCAGCATTGTGTGTTTTTGCTTTGGGCCTCTTTCATTATGATAACGGCAGCACGGCTTTTTATTTAATGTTTTGGGAACCGTACAGGTGTTTGAGTTATGCAGCGCTTCCAAAAGATAATTTGCGCAAACGTATTTGTGTTCTCGTCGTTCTGCCTCAGGGACCGAGACGTCCCGTCGTGTTCCGGCTTTCTTATCCACGCTTGAATTGAAGAGCAGCTGTATTGCTGTTTCTTCCTTTCTTTCTTTCTTTCTTTTTAGTTCTGGTGGTGGAACATTATGCGGATGACTGCGTTCTGTTGCATCGCCTACGAAACAACAGGAATTGGCGCGCGAGTATTGTGTAATTATTTATAAGCCGGTTGCTATGTGAGGTGTTCACATCGGGGCGACAGTAATGATAGTGGCCTCTGACTGTTCTTTTGACGCACACTCACCATGTCGTAAAGTGACTCGTGCCCTCCCTTAACGGTCGTGATGCTGACTCACCGTCCGGCTGTGAGTCACACCCAGACGGGAATGTAAAGGGATCCCGGGAACGGAGCGGAACGTGATCCGCTACTCAAAGGCTCCAGAGCAGGGCGTGTGATGTTCGTGCTGCGGTGCAGACAGAGGCGAACAGCAGCTGTGGGACTGGAGCGCCGCAGGGGAGGAGAAGCTGCTCCCCGAAGTCACTCTTACCTCAGATGACACACACACACACACACACTCTCTCAAGCATATTCAAGCAGGCACCATGGATGACATATCGGGGGTGAATTCATTAAGCACAGCAAAGCCCGTTATCAGCATTTTGTATTGTCTTCCCTGAAGGAGGTGTTACTATATTTCTTTAGTTATCATGTTGTGGTCGCTATTCATAAAACATCCATGATGCCAAACTCAATACGTTTCAGTCCATCAGTGAACTTCTGCAGTATGAAATCTGCCTATTTTAAACCGTACCTGCCTCCCATGTGTCTGTTGATGAATCACTTTATTTACATGGTTTACAAGTTTTGACCTGAGATACGCTTAAATAACGCCAACAGTGGAAGGAGGAAGGCGTCACATACAAAGGTCACTTTACCATAAACATCTCTCAGCACAGACACACTAATACTGTTTGTCATTCACACAAAATATCACAACAATCCAACAGTTAAGGTGAATATCACACACAATGTTGAGGTATGAAAGTGATCCATTAGTTTGACCTCAATCATTTCGAACCCATTTAATTATTTTATTTCAATATTACATTTGAACCTGGTTGGGGACCTTTGTATTCTAAGTATAGTGTGAAAAATCTGTACTTCCACAAATGTACTTCCTGGCAACAATCTTCTGTATTTGTGGACCCGTTTGTTAGTGCTTATACAAACATTTGAGCCTCTTTCCACTTCAAGGGCTCACTGTGAAGTTGTTTCATAGTTTTTTAAGTCCAGCCCGGAGCTCTTGATAATGAGCCTCTGCATACACTCCCATGCTGATGTGTCAGAGTGCCATAACAACTCTCAATTAAACACAGGAAAAGAAAAAGAAATGCTCTCTCTACGAGTCTGATCACATACGAAGACTCCCACAAAATCACTGAATACAAGGGGAAGTGTAGTATTCACTGTGTTTGAACTAAGTTTCCAGGATCTTTACCGCCATTTCCAGCCAATTCAAAATTGGCTGAGCGATGAAGCTGTGTTTCCTGAGACGGTTCCACTGCTGCTGATCATATAAAGAGGCGGAACTTTGGGAATGCCATTTCCTCTGTTTGCAATTTCTCCCACTGGTTTTGACTCAGTCCGGTCTCGCTCATCCGGCACGTTCACACACTTGGGATGGTCGTGTTTAAGAAGCAGCATTTCTTTCTCACAATGCTTTCCCCCCCCCGGGATCCATTTTCTCTCCCAGCATGCCGTATACATGCTCCATGCTGGGAGAGAAAATGGGTCCGGCCACTGATGGCTTTCTTTGTCTCTGCTCCCACACCTTTATCTATTGTTGTGTCAAAAAAGGGTAAGTGTCAGAGTTTTTGGTGGTCAGGAATTCACAGGGGGGCCATCTTTTCAAATATTGCATCATTTTGTTGGTCGTCTCTCCATGTGTTCGGGTCGTGCTTGGCAGTTTGTGCACACAGGAGCTTTTGTGGCCGGGAGCTGGGAGTCTGCATGCTGTGACTGATGGAGGAAACACAATTGACAATGCATGGATAAGTTGAAATGAGTGAGACACAGCAGCATGTCTGTATTGGCCCACAACTGCAACGGATCCAGACAGGAAGTTGCACCTAGTGAGAGTTCATCATGGGAGAGAGAATATCCAGGATCTTGGTTTCAACCCAGATTGGTACCAGCATGTTCTCCATATTTGGTCCTTGTTTCCTGCCACATGGTCTCACCAAATTCTGTCAAAATTTGCGTTGAACTTATAGATAAAGATTCTCAAACTCTCAACCAACCAGGCAACACGCACACACCCGCCCACACACACACACACACACACACACACAAACACAACTGTCACCTTTCAACTTAATTTACTCAAGTGTACATGCCTTCTACACTAAACACATCTGTAATGGATGTGAGATGTGATGTGTGTGTGTGTGTGTGTGTGTGTGTGTGTGTGTGTTTGTTTACCCGGCGTGGGATCATTTAACCACAATGAACAATAGACCCCATTCCCCTGTAACCTACCTGCCTGCCAAACTGCTAGCCGCTCCAAGTGTGTGTGTTGATAACACAGCAATCAGGCAGGCCGCTGCCCTGCAGGGCGTTAAATAGAGCCGCTCGCAACACGTCTGCTAAAAACTGCTCCCAGTGGGCTCCACTCAAAGCCCAGACACACACACACACACAAATCACAAACAGATACACCTTTGATCATACACATATACGCAGACACAGCACACACTGCACACACTGCAATCAGCCTTCACACATGTACTCTCACTCACACACACACACACACACACACACACACACACACACACACACACACAGGCTTCATTTTCCATCTCTGCATAGATCTATTCACCTAATCATTTTTTCATCGGGCAGTGTATTGATTTGATTCTGTTCTTCATTGTAATATTTTGAAGTTATTCTCGTGGATGTAAGTCTGAGTGTGTGTGTGTGTGTGTGTGTGTGTGTGTGTGTGTGTGTGTGTGTGTGTGTGTGTGTGTGTGTGTTGTGTCCTGTGTATCGTCCTCTTCTTTGTTACTCTGCTTTGTTCAGTCGCAGCTCTGATATCATCTCTGCCATTTGCTTATTGACGCACACTACACACTGCACTAGTTTAATAACACGCCAGCACATTTTCTACACACCGCCTGCCTGTTTTGCACTCTGAACAGCAGCTGCTTCCACTCCGCCACTCCATAAGTCATCATCAGCTGTCATCAGGCACACCGGATGCAATTTGGAGATGACAGCATTTAGAACCTTCAGTAAACTTGTTGCGAAAGCTGGATGCGATTAGTTTGGGGGCCGGAGCTGATTGATCATGACGGCGGAAGCCATTAACAGGCATCTAGCAGCTGTCTTCAGACACCATCAAGGTCTTGTTAGTGCTGTATTATTATATTGATTCTGACGGTGCCTGTGCTCTGGCTTATGGCAGACGGCAGGGATCGGCTCCTTTCAACAAGAGAGAGGGAAAGAGTGTGGTAGTCGGAGACATGTATGAAGGCTTGGCAGCTTTAATGCCGGAGCGGTTGTGCCGATGAGCAATGCAGCGATGTCATGAGGTGCTTTGGGGATGTGAAACCAGGCAATAAAAGGAAAATAGGCGGGTGCAAGTCCTGCAGGCTGTCGAAGTGAAGGCCGTCTCAGGTCTCAGGTGCCAGGAAGATGAGGGAGCGAGGTAACCTGGCAACGCTCTGACGTATTGACGTGCAGCTGAATCCCAGAGAGTGGAGTTAAGAATGATACCGAGGTGTTTGACTTGGACGGAGGGGGACGCCATGAATGCAGGGACGGACAGAGGGACGGTGTGGTGTGTTATCAAAGAAGCAGTGTGTGCAGGGGTTTGCAAGAGACAAATGAAAGAGTTCTGTGAAAGAGACGGAAGCTGTCGGAGTTTGTTGAGCATCAAAGGCAGAGGCGGCCTAAAGGTCAGAGAAGAGAGTTGTATGTAGGCTGAAAGGTCACTGGCCCCTCCCTC
Organism: Genypterus blacodes; assembly: GCF_046128005.1. Classification (NCBI taxonomy): domain Eukaryota; kingdom Metazoa; phylum Chordata; class Actinopteri; order Ophidiiformes; family Ophidiidae; genus Genypterus; species Genypterus blacodes. The sequence continues at coordinate 161,185 of NW_027466827.1, forward strand.
ATTGTCACTGCTGAGGAGCCCTTGAACGCTAGAGCCGAGTGCCTTCTGGTTTGTTCTGCATCAGGTCACGGAAGAGAGTTTTGTCCATCCGAGATGTGGGAACGTTTGTGTTGTGAGGAGGTGAGATCCAGTGTCCAGTGGAAGTAGTCATGTGACCTTTGACCCAGTGCGGGTGCCTGCTAGAGTCCACTGACAGCTCCCACATTACAAACACACTCAGAGAGCCAAAACAAGAAGGTACACAGCAGGAGGACACACAGAGTCCAGGTGGTTTCTTTTAGAGTTATTACATAAATAGTCGAAGTGCATAACTCAAACACACACACACACACACACACACACACACACACACACACACACACACACACTTTGATTCAGGGTTATACATAGCTGGAGTTGTGTGTGTGTGTGTGTGTTTGTGCGAAAGCCGTCTCCAAAGCGACCAAGTTCTCTCTGCCCACTCTCTGACGCAAACAAAAGCATCTGTGCAGAGGGGGAGTCAACATTCAATCCAAACACCAAACCATATCAGAGTCTGATTGCTTTGGTGCAGAGTGGGCGGCGCGTTTCATTAACACACAGCGGTATTAATAGGCCCGCAGTGTGTGTGTGTGTGTGTGTAGTTGTGCTTTTCCTCTCCCTTCTCAGCTGTTGCTTGTATGAAACGTGCTGCTGATGTTTAACTACTTAAGTGGATGTGGAGCTGTATGTTATTGTTGTTGTCATTTCAGTTGAATGGAGCTCTTCTGTCCCTCTTCTCTCTGTCTCTGTCAGATTGAAGACATCGTCACTCTCATCCAGGATGAGACGGAGGGTGTCCCCATCAGGACCGTCAAGAGCTTCATGACCAAAATCCCCAGCGTTGTCACGGGTAAGACAGAAAGACAGACAAGGAGGACAGAGATGCTTTCACTTAACACATGCCGTGAAAGTGTGTTACTGATCTGCTGGAAGGATGCGATGTTCAAATTCGTCGGAACAAAACGTGACGTCACAAATCCGACCTTTATTTGTGAACTTGTAGCTTTTTGATTTTGTTTCATCGCAGCAATCGTTTATATTTCAGTCCCATCCCAAAAAAAATGTGATCATTGGACGCAGATGTGTCTCCACCTACCACGGGTGGTTAATGTGGACATCCAAGACGACACTTTGGGTCCCTTCACTGATTTGGACACATCAAGACTGAGGCTGTTGTCAGTGGAGACGTCGGTGTCTCTATCTTTGCTGTGATGGATCGCAGAATTACCACATAGATGATGGGAGAGGAGGCAGACAACATATGATTTAGGCATCTGGAGAAGAAAATGTGTGTGTGTGTGTGTGTGTGTGGAAACTGAATGAGTAATGCTGTCCTCCTGATGTGGAAGTGTCCTTATGCAAAGCAATCAGCCCCCAGCTGTTTCTGCAGAGCTGCTCCGGAGCCCAGACAGCAGCTCCCTCACACTGTTCATGTGAAGCACAAATATCTTCCCTAAATGACTAAAACCTAAATTTAGAACGATCCCAACGTATCAGCCAGGTTTCTGTTGTCTGGCTGCTTCATTTGCAATCTAAATGACTTCAGCCGGCTCGTACGGCAACGGGAGCTAATAACACAGATGAGAAGCCGCGATTATTATCCTCCCTCCTCTCACTCGCGCCCTTATGGAAAATGCATCAACCCCAAAACGCCATAAGCAGAACGTATCAATAGAGACAATTACTCCAGCAGCCTCAGATGTTTGCAGCTGAGCGCCCAGGGGCCAAAGAACTAATGAATGATGGAGAATTCAACCCTGCCAGGACTCAGGCGAAGAGGCGGAGGGAGAACCAGGCTCCACTTTCCTCCACCGCAAGACAAAATGACAAAAGCTTATTACATTCTTTGTTGTTTTGGTCTGACCAGATCAATGAACAGTTGAGTTTTGCTTATTAGAAGACAGCGGGTAAGCAAACGCAACTGATAACACAGAGGGACGAAAGAGAGATTGAAGTAGAAGTGTGTCTTGTTTCATTGTCATCAACATTCACGCATTATAATCATAATCTGACGGAGGTTCTCTTCTCTGTGTCCAATCTCACGCAGGCGCTGATATCGTGCAGTGGCTGATGAAGAACCTGTCCATCGAGGATCCAGGTCTGTTCTGCAGTTCTCTTATTTTTCAGTGTAACATCAGATATTCTTCCTGTTCCGTTTTTACATGGAAATGGTAATCAGCTCAGTGATTTATGTGCTACCCAGCAATTTGTAAAGGAGGGACAACTTTATCATCTTCATCCATCCCCAAATGTCCTTCTGGGAATTCAGCTATTTGCACACACACTACATCATTTTGCTGCCTTATATGACTGTCTTTCTTTCTGATAACAGCAGTTTGACTCAGAGCTCATATTCAGTTAGGGAAGGCTTTTCCCTTTCAGTCAGTGAAGAGCACCCACAGGTGACACAGTGTGTGCTGCATGGAGACACTTCAAGATTTGTCAATGGGCTAAAAAAGCACATTCAGGCTGCGATCATCCAGTAAAATGAGACACAAATGAATCCTCTGCCTTATTGTTGAACCTCCTGTGTTGCTTCCGCAGCTGAGGCCATGCACATCGGGAGTCTCATCGCAGCTCAGGGATACTTCTTCCCCATCTCCGATCACGTCCTGTCCCTCAAGGACGACGGCGCTTTCTACCGCTTCCAGGTCAGCGCAGGACAGCGATGCATACAGCGGACGCACAATCGTGACAGTGTTATGTTTGTGATGTAAAATCCAGTCCACATAATCTGCTATTATTGCCAAGGAGGGAGGTTCCATTAGGTATTCATTCCTCTAATTACCATAAAGAAGTGACACCGGTGCTGAGTTAAGTGGCAAACCTCTGTGTTACATTCTGGGATTTGACAAGAATGTAATTTTAAATTGCTTCTCCATCATAGCGTGTGTGTGTGTGTGTGTGTGTGCGTGTGTGTGTGTGTGTGTGTGTGTGTGTGTGTGTGCGTGTGTGTGTGTGTGTGTGTGTGTGTGTGTGTGTGTGTGTGTGTGTGTGTGTGTGTGTATGTGTGTGTGTGTGTGTGTGACAACAGGTTCTGTCCATTGTGTCTGCCTACAGCTTCAGATCCTGTCACCCTATTAAAAATGAATAGAGATGTGTTAAAATATTCATCGAGCCAGGACAGCGACAGAGAGAGAGAGAGAGAGAGAGAGAGAGAGGTTCGGGCTGGGTTGAGTGGGCGTCGACCAAAAAAAGACCAGACAGGATAGCCGCAGTGTGCTGGAATCACACTCTGAACAAGTGGCGGGGGGCAATCAAGGCACCGATTAATTATGACGGCCTGTTCTATCCCGGGATTGTTAATTAAAAGAGGAAACAATGTCTTCTAATCCCTCCGCGGTTAGGGAAAAGGTGGCACAAAACGAGATTAGAATGTCTGTGTAGCGTCCGACAGCCCCCCCCCCCTCACACACACACACACCCTTTCCCTATTTGCGGTCTTGCCGGAGAAGCGGTATTAATTAAAGCAGACAACAGTGCTTTGACCTTCGCTCTCCTCCTTCAAAGTGAAGTGGAAGAGGAGCGACAGCTGAGGAGGAGACGCCTCGCCGAGACAATTAGAGGCCGTTCATTAACATTTCCTTTGAAGCGATTTGCTTTCAGCGGCATATAAACAGAAACACAGAGAGGGAGAATCTAAAGAATTAACAATCGGCGCTAGACTTGTAATATCTCACATATTACTCTCTTAACTGGAAAGCCCGTCGATGGTTTCTAAAGCGGCGATGTGTGACCGCGTGAGGTTTGTGTCACATCACTCGCCCAGCATCTGTTCTTTACTGGCTGGCTCCCATTGTTCGGTTTCCTGCTCCCATCATTTCTCTTTTTATTGTCGCAGCAGAACGACACAAACTTCTGCAACATGCCAGGATGCCTCTCAACGGCGACAATGTTCTTTCTTTTTATTGCCTGAACACATTCAACTCTGGAAATGATAAAATATTTGAATTGCTAACATGGTGAACAGATTTGGCCCTGTGGTAAATCAGTAGTTATGATCATCACCACTTCATGTCCATTGACCGCTTCTTGCTTTGTCCCTGCTCAGGCACCGTACTTCTGGCCCTCCAACTGCTGGGAACCTGAGAACACAGACTATGGTAAGACTCACCATTCCAAAGGGTAATGGCACCAAATTAGTATTCTCTTGCTGGTTATTCAGAAACTATTCCAGAATAATCCAGGTTATTCTTAGATATGCAGTTTTCCAACCTGTTCTGGAGTTTAAAGTGTTGCGTCAAAACATAAATACACCGCCGACGTCTCTCACCCGACACGCCGGAAGTCAAGCATTCAATAGGATTTGTCAGGCATCGCTTTTACTTCCTGCCCCTTCGGCGTGTCACACATGAAGCTGACGGGGAATCAGAAATCGAGTTTGACTTAAAAGCTCTGCTGCTCCCCCGCACGCTTCCCCTCGTAATCCCAAAGCCGCAGATATGACGGGATGGACGGATGAATGGAGGGAAAGATTTGTATGGCTGCTCTGATAATGTTTCCTCTCTCTCTCTCTCTCTCTTTCTCCCTCTCTTTTTCTCTCTGTCAGCCATCTACCTGTGCAAGCGGACCATGCAGAATAAGACCCGCCTGGAGCTGGCAGATTATGAGGCGGTGGGTGCTGCAGTCTTTCCCCTAACCTATTACTCCTCAGTATTGATCTCTGTGTCAAGCTCGGGGCTGACAAACGACCTTCTAAAGGTCACAGTTGTCTGCATGTGTCTGCCAGGAGACGAGAGTGAAATTGCTACTACACGAGGGCTTAACGTTTCATTTAGTGTGTTTTTTTGTTTTGTTTCTTTGTGGCTGCGTCGATCGGCGTGTCACCGCTCGTCTCGCTTGTCTCTTCACAGGAGAACCTCGCCAGGCTGCAGAGAGCCTTTGCCAGGAAGTGGGAGTTTATCTACATGCAGGCGGAGGCCCAGGTCAAGTAAGTGAGCGTTGTTACCATGGCAACCGCATAAACCTGCAACGCTACACACCGACGGCGACCAACCATAGAGACAAACTATATAATTGGAGCTCTTTTGTCATCAACAGGGACGCTGAGTCAATTTACCCTCTAGTGAAGAAATGTAAAGGAAGCAAAGATGGAAAGAAATATGAGTTATTACTTCATGATCCTCATTGCTTTAGATGTATAGGGTGATGGAATGAGGTTAACTCATCAACTTGCAGAATGATGTATAAGCTGTAGGGACGGAAAAATGTAATGTCCCCACTTGAGGACGCAGGGTCTCAGGGGGTTAAATGTCGACGCCAAGGACGCTAGTCATATTTCTGACACTGACTGATCTCATCTGCAGGATCGACAGGAAAAAGGATAAAACGGAGAGGAAGATCCTGGACAGCCAGGAGAGGGCCTTCTGGGACGTCCACAGACCCGTGGTACCTTCTGTAGAAAAAGCTTGCTGTAGAAAAAGACAGAAATGCAGGAACTGTACAGAGTTATATGGTTGGTGTTGACTGTCCTTTTTATTCCATGTGTTCTCAGCCTGGATGTGTTAACACCACAGAGATGGACATCCGGAAGTGCAGACGCATGAAGAACCCACATAGAGTTAAGAAGGTATGATCTTCTAAGGTCCTCACTCTTATTTACTGGGGACACATTGTTGTTTTTATGGGACCAGGACTCACCCTTAGGGACAAGGTGAGACATGAGGAGGTATCTCAGAGTGGAAGTGTTGCTCCTCAGCTTCCAAAGGAGTCTCTAATCTCGTCCTGGCCTCTCTTGGGGGCATTCAACTGGGAGAAGAGCTAAAATACACTTTAGGGATTAGATGTTTGACTAGTCTCACGATCTCTAAGATTAGAGCTGGCAGAGACTTCAAATCATGGGTGCCAAATGTGTACAAAAACATCACACACAACACGGTGAGGAGCATCAAAACATCTCCGAGCAGGATAGAGTAACTGACAGATTTCAAACAAGTTTCTCTCCCTAGCAGCTGTTTTCCTTCTCCTCACTTTTCTCTCTCCTCATCTCATTCACTTCTCTCTCTCTCTCTCTCGTCCTCCTCGGTCGCCCCAGTCAGTGTATGGTTTAGCGGAGGAGGCGTCGCAGTGCCACAGCCCCGTACACACGCCCTTGCACCAAACCAGGAAAGGCACCAAGGAGGACGTGGAGAAGGAGGCAAGAAGAACAACACAAACACAAACAGATCAGATGCATACTTTGAGTGATTTCAGTGATGCCGATGCAAATGTGAGACGCTGGTGAAACTGCACGAGGCCCAATTGCGGAGAAGATTGGCAGCCTTTTCTTTGCCGCGGGGTCAGATTGGCCAGGGAGTCTGCTGGATGTTCTCTCTTTCACAAAGGGAGATTGATTTAATGAGAAAACGCTGCTCCTCCAGTGCAAACACAGAAGGGTTCAGCATTTCTGGCAATAAAAGATGGAACAAAAAGTAATCATTTATATTCTGTAGCAAAAAAACAAGAATCCGAATCAGGACAGGAGCAGATGTGTGATCTGTGTGTTTTCCAAAACCTGCTTTATAAACACAGGCTGACTTCTCTTTCTCCTCTTTCAGATCGTATTCCTGAACACTCAGCTGGACCGTCACTGTATGAAGATGTCCAAGGTGGCCGACAGGTAAAAAAAAGGAAAATGTGGTCACAAAGACGCCGTACGTCCATCCCTCCATCCCTCCATCCCTCCATCCTTCCAATAACTCCATCCCTCCATCCCTCCACCCAGTAGATATGTTCTGTAATTGGACATAATCGCAGCACAAAAGGATCCATGTGTAATCATCTTACTGTGACGCTCATATATTCTCTCAAATGTCACAATCCTGTTACCGCCATGATGATGTTTGGTGCAATTACTTTTTGCCACCGCTCTTGCTCACCGTCCCTCTTCCTCTCTCGCTGATGAATCAGTCCGAACAATCAGTACTTCCCACCGGAGCGGAAAATTGTGATTACCACCGGCTGCCTCGCTCCAGCGCCTCCGTGACCCTTGACCTCCTCTGACTTCACACCCTGCTGAGTCTAAGCGGTTGCTCACTGAGCATAAAGTACAGGGGCATTAGTCTAAGCAGCGCAGTGAAACGACACACGCGTCACGCTGCATCGATCAACCGACGCAGTTAGAAGGAATCATACATTTACTGTGATTACCAATCGATAATACAGAACAAAGAAGTCAAAGAAAATCTGTACGCACAAACGCTGCTCAGCTCAAACACGTCGACCGTCAGAGGAGCCTCAGATGACCGTCAAGAGAAGATTCTTCATGATTGCATCCTCGTCGCCCGTATTTGAGTTTGTTAATCCTCTATTTACACCGGTCACCATGGAGATGACCATGTGTTCTTCAAGAGATGCTCGAGTGAAGAAGTGATAAAAAAACAGGAACATTAAATTGTAAAAACATCTAGCGTTTAGATGTAGATCACAAAAATATCAAGATCAACACTCACAACACACACACTATCAGTTCTATAAGGGGATGGAGAATCTACCCTCGTTGTCTTGGCTGCTTTCTTGTGGTCGCTGTCCAAGGTGCTGATTCGCTCCCGGCCGCTTGTTTGTTCTCCAACGCTTTTCCCTTTTTGTTATCATTTGGATTTGCTTCATCTCCCCGGCGTGAGCATTAACAGGAATTACAATTTCAAAGTAATAATTGTTTTCTCTGCCTTATTGATTTTGTTTTGTCCCAGTCTGTCCCTCAGTGTCTCGGCTGTCTTAAACATCAGCACCAAACAAAATCAGCTCAGAATTCTTAATAGTTACTTAAAGCATTGTCGCCCCGAATAGAATCCCTGCACTTCCCCACAAGCTGTTTAATGTTGTCGTTAAGCAGTAACATGTTGTAGTAGTAGTATGGTTTACTGAGCGCGTGTGTGTGTGTGTGTGTGTGTGTGTGTGTCAGTCTGATCAGCTACACAGAGCAGTACATGGAGTACGACCCGTTTGTGACCCTGCAGGAGCCGTCCAACCCGTGGACCAGCGATGACGCCTCCTTCTGGGACTTGGAGGGGAGGTAAGGAGGGAAATGACACTTTATTATTTTGACACGTGTTCACGATAAAAACAGAAGCTTTTATTATCCGGAGATGTGAAGCTCCAGATAAGCTGAGGAGTCTAACAGACACACTGACTGAATGGGAGCAGACGGATGAGCATTGTGTTTTTGTTGCTGGATAATTCAGATGAATGAAATGTTCCCTGCAGAGATTAAAATGATTGGACGTCAGATTAATGTCGCTTTCATTTCCAGACACCAATATCCCAGCGTCCCTTTGATTCCTCTCCTGGGCCCGTCAACTTTTTCTTTGAAAGTCTCCTCCTCTCGTCCTCTGCGTTCATCTGTCGCACGCTCTTCCTGCTTTCTCGCCGTCGTCTTCCCCTCCTCCCATTTTAATCCCGTCAGATGTCTTTCTAACCTCCGCCTCCCTTCCGCGGCAGCTTCAGCGTGGATGTTTACTCTCTCCGCCCTTCCTCTTCTGTCGCCAGCAAGGAGCCCAGTCAGCAGCGGGTGAAGAAGTGGGGCTTCTCCCTGGAGGAGGCGCTGAAAGACCCGGCGGGACAAGAGCTCTTCCTCAAGTTCCTGGAGTCGGAGTTCAGCTCAGAGAACCTGAGGTGAGGGTGATGAAGGTTCCAAACAAACCACACAAAACACGCTGTCACCTATTCACACACACACACACACACACACACACACACACACACACACACACACACACACACACACACACACACACACTGTAGAGATGGAAATACTGTACATGTGCAGTCATAACGAGTTGCCTCTCATTCATACAAATAAACACTTTCAGGATTTAATTATAGTCAAGGAAAACACGTTAACAAGAGAGTTTTTGCTGGATATTCTTTAACACATCAGTCTGTGTAACATTATTACTGTATTGGACCATTTTCAACCCTGTTATTGTGAAAGAAATGCAGCTCTCCCAAAGCTTTCACTGCTCTGCAAACAGCTACACCAGCTCATTTATCTCAGGTGTCTTCAAACTGCTTTAACCTGCCTGGAACGCAGCGCTGTGAGAGAATCACGCTGAGCCCCATTGTTCCAATTATTGCCTCTCACCCTCCAGCCCTGATGGCTGTCTGATGGGCCCTGATGAGTCGGTCACATGCTTCTGTCTCTAACCGGGCCCTTTAAAAGCCTCTGAGCATTAAAGACAGACCTGCAAACATGATCGTCAATACCACTAAAGAAGAGGCAGGCGTCGCTTTGGCTCAGTGGTCTGCACCGACTGGAGCCGCTGTGTGTGTGTGTGTGTGTGTGTGTGTGTGTGTGTGTGTGTGTGTGTGTGTGTGTGTGTGTGTGTGTGTGTGTGTGTGTGTGTGTGTGTGTAGCTTTGCTGTGTCCTGCTGCCACATTCCTGCTGTCTGGAAAATGTTTGTAAAATAGTCCTGATGTTATATTTGTTATTGACGGGATGGACCTTTTTGTCTCCAGCTGTGTGAGAATACAACACACACGTCTATTTTGTTGACCTTAGAGGAGACACACAGACACACACACACACATACACGCTGATGGACAACATGAAGAATTATTAACCACTGAACTGTGTCATTTCATTCCCTCTGTAACCCTCGTCTATTTAATAGCTGGAAATTAAGCACTGTTGTGTCTCTCTCTCTCTCACACACACACACACACACACACACACACACACACACACACACACACACACACACACACACACACACACACACACAGTCCAATAGCTCTTACCAGGCAAACAAAACCCATAATACCCAATGTGGCTAATCGCCCATGTCCCTTAAAACACCCTGCAGCTTTTTGACTGGTTTGTGTGTGTGTGTGTGTGTGTGTGTGTGTGGGGGGGGGGGTCTCAGATAGTTCTAAATTGATTCACAGTAGAAATGTATTGAATTCATCCCTCGGTTAGACACAGATTTATACATCATGTTTTTCCCTTAATGCATCAAAACAGGCAGCCGAGAGATGGCACACACACACACACACACACACACACACACACACACACACACAAGCATGCGGACAATATGGGACGGAGCATTGCAGCCCTATCACTCACCTCACACTCTCCAGACCACTATCTCTCTTTTTCTCTTTTTCCCGACCTTTAATTGCTTTTGCTTTTATGAGAGGACAGAGCTAGAAAACGAGAGAGAGAGCGAGAGAGACAGAGCGTAGAGAGAGACACACACACACACAGACAGACATAGAAGGAGAGGACGAGATAGAGAAACAAACCCCAGAGGCGTTTCATCTCTATATTGCCCAAACAGTCCACAGATCAATATAGATAGAAACCAATATCACAGGCCGCTGCTTCATGCCAGCTGTGGCTCTCTGCTGCCTCTGCTGGTCACTGCTGCACCTGACTCACTCTCCAGCCACCATCAACAGCCACACATCCACTTAGTCCCTTTCAAAGTGACCTATTCAAACAGCAAAACACTCCAGGATGAAAGTGACAGCGGTGCACTTTGCTATGTGCTTTCAAACCTTTGTGTCTCCTGTGTGGTTCTGCAGGTTCTGGCTGGCGGTGCAGCACCTGAAGAAGATGCCCCTGCAGGAGGTCCCCCAGAGGGCGCAGGAGATCTGGGCCGAGTTCCTGGCCGAGGGCGCGCCCAGCTCCATCAACCTGGACTCCCACAGCTACGAGCGCACCAGCCAGAACCTGAAAGACCCCGGACGGTACAGCTACGAGGACGCGCAGGTACGAAGGCTGGAGACGTTCCTGCTGCATGAACCACGCTGGAGAGGGAACTCCTATAATTAAGCCTTTCATTCCTCCACATTCGTTCTATTATTCAGGTCTCGAAGGCGGCGCAGTAATAATGAAACTGAGGTTAATCAAACTCCATGGAGCCCCAGGAGGACTCCAGGGAGCCACCAGACGTCTGGTTTAAAGTTTAAACGCTGTAATGAAACGCAAAAGTCACTCAGCTTCATCTTAAAGCTAAATGAACTTCCACAGAAGACACCATATCTATTCTATTCTATTCTATTCTATTCTGTTCTACGTATCTACTGCAGCCCTGTGTACAAACATTCACGTCCTCTAATCAGGTGAAGGTGTTTGTCTTGTTCAGCTCAAACACATTACTGGCAGCAGAATAACAAACATGTCTCCCCGCTGCGCCTTCATCCAGGCTGGTTATTACTTCCCTTTTTTAACTCCTCACAAACTCCACCTGTGTCACCTAAGGGGGGTTCTTATTACAGAGATTTCTGGCGAGCGTCTGGCTGAGAGGCGTTCATCTCGTCTCCTCTGCTGTTAGAGGCTTAACGGGGCGGGAGGAGTGGAATGAGGGGACGGGTCCCTCGGCGGCCATCTCGCTCAGTTCGAGTTTGCAGGGTTCACACACACACACACCATCAGTGCAGACACAAACACAGCAGAGAATGACACTTATAACCTCTCTCTCTCTCTCTCTCTCTCTCTCTTTCTGTGTGTGTGTGTTTTGAATTGTTATTCAGTACCACATCTACAAGCTGATGAAGAGTGACAGCTACACACGATTCCTGCGCTCCAACGTCTATCAGGACTTGATGACGGCAAGGAAGAAAGTATGTGTGTGTGTGTGTGTGTGTGTGTGTGTGTGTGTGTGTGTGTGTGTGTGTGTGTGTGTGTGTGTGTGCGCAAATTACATTCACATTGTACAAAAATAACCAATATAAGTGTTAATGGCAAAAAAACGGTATTGATATAGAAAGAAATGCGATAGTGTCCTGCAGCTCCTTAGTGTGTGTGTGTGTGTGTGTGTTTCTTCTCCTCCTCCAGCCTGAAGCGGAGCAGGGGCGACGCACCTCCCTGGAGAAGTTCACTCGCAGCGTGGTGAGTGTCTCACCGCCTCCCAATGTGAACTCACAAACAACAGCAACGTGATGAATGTTACACTCACCACACTCCATTTGTAAACTTACAGTGTTTACAGTTTGTTGCTTTGCTCTGACTTTGTGGCCTGTGTGAGTGAGCACACAGCTAAACAGGACTTCCTGCAGGTTACAGGCCCTTTCTCCTCCCTTTGCTTCCAACGTGTTCCAATCTGTTCCATTCCAGGGCAAATCGCTGACGGGGAAAAGACTGACGGGCCTCATGCAGTCGTCCTGACGAGGCCTGGATGAAGGACCAGGAGGACCCGTATGCAGAAGACCTGCTCGCCCTTGTAGAGTGTTTTGAAAAGGACCGCTGAGTGTTTTCGGGCTGCGGGGGACTTCAACTGCTGGACCGCAAAACCATTCCACCCAGCACTGCCCACCTTTTAAAAACTCACCTCAGAACATTTCAAGAGGACTTGACGGCATGCAATAAGTCACCCGGACCTGACACCAGGACTATGCTGTCACACAGACACTCTTCTAAGGGGGTTTCTACTGGTTTGAGTCATAACGCCTGTGCTGAGCGGATCAGCAGGCTTTGTTTCTCTCTCTTATCTATCTACACTCATGTTAATATGACGGCTGAACAGGCTGTGGCTTGGCTTTCGGTGATGTAAGCAACGGAACGCTCGAATGACTTAAACGTCTTATTTCACGCCAGTAGGATGACATAGGGGGAAGCAGGATGGAGGAGCAGCGTCACCATCATCATCTCAGACTGCCCAGCTACTGTGTGACCTATGATTTCAAATTTGTTAATATAATGTTGAGCTTTATTCTATCTTCTAAACATTCCACTACAAGCGAGCCCCTCCCCCCTTCTTTACACACAGAGGTTTTGAGGGCTGAGCTCCAACCTTTGTTCACCATCTGTAAAGAAGATCATTAAAATAAAGAGGAATGCACAAAGAGGTGAATGTAGCCCGTTATTTAATCTGAGACGGTTGATTTCATGAGTTTACAGTCTTGCATCATGTCAGGTACATCAGAGTAAGAAGGATGGCTTCCATACTTCAGCGCTAATTCCTAATGTACTGCTTCACTTTGAGTTACAGGTCCGTCTTTGCACTTTCTGGTCACACACTGCCCTCTAGTGGAATTTAAATGCAAATACAAGTGATGAATGTGTGTCATTGTCACCTCCTGTGAGTTCAGCAGCTCTCTAGCAGTACAGACAAGGACACACATACAATGATACATATATAACCTTTATGCGTATGTACACACAGTGCGCTGTGTGTTGAGGATTATTGCACTCTTTAATGATGTTGGGGCTCTTGTGTGCTATGCAGTGGTTGCTGGGGGAACAGTCAGGCTGCTGTCAGTCCCTTTCCTGTCACGTCTGGCCATTCTCCTCTTTGTAATTTTCATGATGCGGAACCGCGGCGTCCGAAGGGGTAGAGGCCCCAACATCAGCGGTGGGATCCCACAAAGCCTGCGTCTACGCTGAAGTGGACAGGTGTCAACGCCGTCCAATGGGTCCATCAAACATGCGGCACACATGGCGAGTGTCTCGTCCAGCTCGGTGTGTTTCATGTTGTCCGTCCAGTGGTTTGTTGGCTCCCAGGGAGAGGAACAAACCTCCTCTTCGTAAATTCTCTTGTCAAACATGTCTGATGTGTTCAGGTATTGCGTAAAGTGTGAGGCTCACTCATGGCTGCGTGTAGTAAAGTATCATAGCTGTCTGACGTCACCTTTTGTCATTGGTGGTGTACTTAATAAGAAAACACAAACTTACAAAGTCAAACATTTGATCACATAACTGTTGCTTCCAATGTTGCTCACAGCGTCAGACTCTACAGCTACTTAAATTAAACAAGTGACTTCATCAAACTAACAAAGTGATCTAATCAAAACTTACAGTGATGTCATCAAACTAACAGATTTAACAACAGCTATGTCATCCAAACGACTACAGGGTGTGAAAATGCTTCAATTAGAATTTGGTTTCAAGGTTTAGAATGTGTTTGAAATTTATTATTTTCAACGTAAACCGCTATCTGGTTGAATAATTGGCTTTTCTTGGACCAGCCTCTGTGTCCATCTTATAAAAAGAAAACACCCACTGCCTGAAGTGTGGCTCCTCCTTCTGAAAAGTGCAAAGGTCCATTGAGGCTGTAGGCGGGTGTGTCAGGTGTGTGAAGGTTTGAGGGACATGAAAAAAGAGGCAAGGCACCCACAGAGGGAAGAAGAGCAAACAGAAAAGAAGATCACACAAATACTTCAATGAGGATTTGCTGTGCATTTGTAATGAAAGATGAACTGAACAAAGCACTATTATTTTGACACCACTTATGGAAAAGGTGCTTATGTGGTTTGATTCTTAGTGAGAGTTTTTAGATTTTGGCCAACTTGAGAAAACTTTAAAAGCCCATATCTTGGAGGAAGGAGCTAGAGAGCAAACATTCCAGACACAGTATCTAGGCTGCACGAGGATCAATTGGTCCAAATTTGGGGCTTTGGAGTTTTGTTCTGTTCAGGGGGAGTCAGCGTTTGTCTATCAAAGGTTGAGGACCTGTCAGCAGAAAGACTCTGCCTGATATTCCAGTTATTGCTGATTATTACTGATGCAGCGGTAAACAGGCTAAGCGCCGACTCAGTTAACATGGTCCAGAGTACGCAGCAGCTCCTCTCCCTGCAGGAGGCACTGCCGGCTCTGCAGGGGGGCACAGATCAGCACTGTGCTGCTTTAGAGCTTAGCTGAAACATGTAAAGCGTTGTCAGGACGATGGGTTACTTCACCTGTGAGCAGAAGTATGGTCCAATGGGAGACTGCAGGCGGTGTCTCTGACTCGGAGACCTTCAACTTCTCCTGCTCTTGTTGGTCGTTGATCAATGCTCCCTGGGGGAAACATCAAACACAGAGGCTCAAACCCTGCATGTGTAGATGGAAAACCTGATGTGTAAACAATGTCTGGCTGTTGATGACTCACCTGTCCAAGAAGAGTTTTCTTTGGCCCTGTAGGTTCTGAGCTGCCAAGGTCCTGAGTGACGCTTCTTTGTTTACCTGCGACACCCTGCATCACTAACCTGTATCGCTCTTTCTTCCGTCTTTGCAATCGGTCTCTGCGTTTTCCTCGCTAAACCATTGCCGTATTAATACTCAAAGTCACACACAACCAAGAGAAAAATGCTCTTTAATACTGTAATACTGTAGGCACAGGTGTTAACACTAACATCCAAACTTCACACTCATATTCGTATCTTGAACAAACTATTAATATTTATTAAAACAGATCTCAACTGTGATGTAGTGACAACAGTGAAATACAACCAGGGAGATTGGACGGTCAAATCTGAGGCGTTTTCCTGAGGTGTGTTTGAGGGGAGATTTTATCAACCAAGTTTTGGTGTTACAGCTACCAGCCTGGTGAAAACTGTTCAACTGTGAAATGGAGTTACATGTTAACATTTGAGTTGCTGTCAGAACAACATGGACACTGTTCCCCTCTCATCTCCACTTTGCTGGAGCTTTTGTTAAGTAAAGTAAGAGGTCACATGATTGCTCTCTTCGTTGAGTAATGAATAAAGCCATCGTGTTACAGTTTAGGGATTAATAAGTAATTAGCAATGGATGATTCCTTTTGTCTGGTGGTTTAGGCGGCTGTTGCTGCAGGACAGGAGAGAGGCTGAACTCCTTTAATCTCCAGAGCTTTGTTGAAGTGCACCTCCATGACCTTGGAGGCCTTTGTGATCTTCAGGTTTCTCATGCAGCCTTTGAAGGAGGTGCTGGTGGAGAGAGCTGCCTGCCGAACTCCACCTGAGAGACAAAGAGAGAGAGTGACTGTATCAGAAGGGTGTGTGTGTGTGTGTGTTGATCTTTCTCTCATTCAACTACGGATTTCTCTACTAGGTTGTCTGTTATTGTTGCGACTGTACCAGGATATCCTCCGACGTAGATGGGGTCGTTGGTGTCGCAGGCGTTGGATCGCACGTTGGGACTCTCCGCCTGGCTCCTCTGGTCGTCCACCACTAGCTCCACCCGGTGGCGGAGCTTGTGAGCGACGACGGTGTGCCACTGGCCGTCGCAGAAGCCGTCGCCCTCAGGTTGGTGCTCGGCCGTGATGCGTCCGGCTCCGTTGTCCATGTGGAACAGCAGCTGGGGCGGGGAGAAGGTGAAAGGATGAGAGCCATCAGTTTGTGCTCTGGCTGGAACATATATTACCTTTTAAAATAACTTAATGGGGTAAAACAGAAGTTGTTCTGTACCTTGCCTTGGACGATCTCGAGTCCCAGTCCATCATTAGCTTGGTTGCTAACGGCCAAAAGCACAGCATTGGTTCTGCTGGTTCTGAACTCAAATGCAATGGACATATCCAGGCCCACTCTGTAAGAAGCAACTGGAGAGAGACGGGGAAACATGTTCTGTCAGACATTATTTGCGTGTGTGTGTGTGCGTTGTATTAACCCTTTAAACATCAGGTTCCTGGATGTTTCTGCATTTACCCCCTGCTTGTGTACAATCATCACATCACAATCAAACATAAGCTGCGGCATAACGTCTCATCAGCACCTGCTTTCAGGAAACCCGTGCCATCAAAATAGGTGCCCGTCTCCGTGGCGACAAAGCATCTTCCCACCATGTGGCTGGAGGAGGGCGTGGCCATGTCCAGCTGAAAGTCCTCGATGACATTCTCAGAGCGACCTGAGCAAAGAAGGGGGGGAGGGGCATAAATGTGACGCAACAAAGCGGGACGCATTCACGGCCCGAGACACTGACGCCTGCACACATGTAGCACAATGTAAACGTGTCACCTGTGGCGCCGCCCGCCGCGCCGCTCACAGCGCCGCCCACCATCTTAAAGTTACGGATGCATCCATTGATACTGTAGAGGATCTAGAGGCAGAAAGAGCAGTTTGAGTCACTCAATCAAGGGGAATAACTTTAGAATACACAACAATTTCATCTCCACGCAGATCCAGAAACTTTGACACTGAAAAACAATGAAGACTTATAGTTTGTGAAGCAGGTGACAAGTCTGAACTGAAATTAAAGTATGTAAATGTATGTGTGTATGTGTGTGTGTGTGTGTGTGTGTGTGTGTGTGTGTGTGTGTGCGCGCGTGTGTGTGTATTTACCGGTCCTATCCTCTTGCTGGTATAGTTTTGCGGTAATCCACCAACATACAGCCTTCCCACCACGTCCAACAAATCAGCCTGCAGCCCAAAAAAATGTACATGATTATTTGAACATTATTGTGTAAAAATGTAATAAACTGTGTCAGAAACTTGTCTCTGTTGCCACACTGCTTGGTTGACGGTTCAAGTACCTTCTTCGGGCTGGTCAGCTGTTTACTGTATCGTCCATCAACTATCAGCAGACCTCTCTGCTTGACACGAACCATACGGATCTGAGAGGAAATACAAAAGGTCAGAGGTTAGAGAGGCGAGTGAGGTGAGAGAGAGAATCCATAGTTGGTCTCATTTAATATTTATATTACACATAGACAGGAATGAAGAGGATCAACAACAAAGATGAAAAGTGAAAATAGAATCCACATCTTTATAATTTATTTAAAGAACATGAACCCACAGTGTTCATGTTCATGAGTGAGTGAGTCCATGGAGAGGAGCACAAGCCTGAGCGAATAGACGGAGAGGTGTGCTACCTTGTGCCAGTTCCCATCATTGATGGAGAAGGGGACGCAGCCGGACGTGTTCCCATGACCAAGATCATAACCCAGGCACACCTGGCCGTCCTTAATCTACGGGGCAGAGAGAGCGAGAGCGAGAGAGAGAGAGAGAGAGAGACATAGCCATACGGAAGAGACGGAGATGAGAGAGAAGGTTCGTATTCACAACAAGTTCCTTTAGTTTTCAATCTTTTCAGAGTTTCTATCAATGGCAGGAGGTGAAAGGAGTCAAATGTTTTACGTTAAGAGTTAAAGTAGATGGATACCTGTATGGTAACAAAGTCAGCGTGGTTGATTCTTGCCATGTAGAGAACGAGACCAGACTCCTCCTTGGTTCTCAGCTCAAACTCCAATATCAACCTGAGACACACACACACATACAAACACACACAAACCGTAAGTAAATTATTTAGACTTTTCTGCCATTGATAGATGAGCAAGTAGTCTCTACGCTTTGCAGATTATTTGTCTGAACTGTGATAAAAATTCCACTAAAACGATAATAATAATAATAATAATAATAATAATAAATGAACACCATGTCTCTGGAATATGAGGCGAGTCAGCCAGATGAGGAAAGGTTTGCGTCAGTGGCTTCTTCCAATTATAACGTTTACATGGCTGAATAAATTGCAGCATCTGTCTGAGTACGGTAAGCAAACTTCAATCTAATTATGGTGTAAACATAACTTTTAATAACAGTTATTGCCTTAATCTGAGTCCAATAAAAGTGCAGGTAAACATCCTGAGTCCATCCTCTTGTGTATTCGTGTAGAACTGATCCTTTATTTATGATTCTACTCTTCATCTCAACGTCAGTTTGTGGAGCAGAAAGGTTCTTTTGAGGACTGGAGAAGTCAACAAGGTGTTGACTAATTCAACACTTTTTATTTATAGAAGATGTTTTGCCCAGCTTTTGACATGACATGCCTCTGCACCTGAGTGTGTGTGTGTGTGTGTGTTCTTTGTTGGAATTCCAATCCTTTCTAATATTTCACACTCTTCCTTTCTCTTTAAATTATTAAGAACTGACCGTAGTTTAAACCCCACTACACATCAACTCAACACACACACAGGTCTCAGTTTACTGCAGTGAGTTTGTTACCCAGCAGCATGTGTGTTAACCACGATCTGCTGGTTTTCATTCACTTGTTCACAGTTTCAATATAGTAATCCTTTGGTTTTCTTCTAAACCCACCGTTATGTGTCTGATCTGAAAATAAAAGTGGAAGATTGCACAGATGCATCACTGAGAGCAGATTCCCTCTGAACACACACCTTTCTCTGACTTTGGCGTCATCAAACGTGAAGCTCATGTGGCTGTTCCTGGTCAGTCCAAACTGATAGGCTTTCTCCAGCGCTGCCGGGGCCGCGGCCGATGCACAGGAATCCTGTAGATTGGACACAAGACGTCAGTTACGCCGACACGGTTTCATAGCCCAGCAGCTGCTGCCTCCTGTCAGCAGGAACCTGGACACCTGGACGGAACACGTCAATCACACTAATAGGGTCTCAGCTTCAAATCTGCAGGGACACACACACTACTTATAGAGTGACAGCTAAGAAATAACATCTGCAGCCACAAAAAGGATGAAATACAGATTTTTTATTCACCTGTTGTCTGAAAACATGCAGTATCCCCTCTGACCACAAGGTGTCAGCATAATCAGATTCCTAGATCTCTACTTTTATCTCCTAACTTCATTATTCTCCACTATTTTTTGCTGCCTTCTCCTCCACTACATTCAAAACAATCACTTAGTCAAATTAAAAATAAATTGTTATTGTCCACACATTCTAAGCAGCCTCATGAATTACAGCATAATGTTGCCACAGTGATATGACGGTGCCAAAGTGCATCTGATACCCATGAATGGTAAAACAAAAATGAGTTCTATTTTCATCATTAATTCAATTTGGTTGTCATTATAGTGGCAGAGTCTGACGATGACCTCAGGCTGCTGCTCCGTACCTCATTCTGACCTTTGACCTCCCTGTCAGAGAATTTCCTGGGTGCACCAGGTACGTCTCCATGTTGCATTTCAGCCAGTGGTCAGAAGGTGTCAGTGTTGTAACATACGAGGCCACTTTGTATCCTAAATTGCATTCCCCTTTTATCTCCTCCAACTTTCTTTCATCTTCCTTCTCTTTCCCTCCTCCCTCATGTCCCTCGCTTCTTCCTCAGTCCCCCGATCTCTGCTTTCATGTCTTCCTCCTGTCCTGCCATTTGCTCCTCTCTTCTCTTCTCTCTCTCCCTTTGCTTCATCTCATCATCTGCTCTCCTTTCCTGTCCCTTCTCTTATTTCCATCTCTCATGTTAATTTCTCCCAATAACTCCTCTCCTCTTCCGTCCTTTCATGTCGTCCTTCTCCCACAAACAACACCACTTTTCTTTTCTTCTCCTCTGCCCATCTCCTTTCTTCTCCTCTTCCCTCATTCCTCCGACTTTCCCTTCAACTCTTTCACCCCTCTTCTCTTCTCATCTTGTCCACTTTTCATTCTTGCCATGTCCTCTTTCGGGTCCCATCTTAAAGTTCCATTCTCGCTGCACTGCTTCTTCTCTCCAATAATCCGCTGTCCTATCTCATCCCAATTCCATTTCATTGATCTCGTGCTCATTTCCTTAGTGTCCCCTCATTTTTCTGCTCCTCACGTCCACCCTCCCTCCTTCACTATCCCCCCTGTTCTTTGCAACACTTTTACTTTCTTCTACACCTTTCTGCCTCCATTATGTCTCCTTAATCAACTTCTCCCTCATCCACCTCTCCCATCTTCTTTCCCAGTCGTTCTTCCTCCTTCCCTCAATCCTAGCCCTTCCTCTTTTGCTCCCCATCCTCTCTGCTGACTCCTTTCCTGACCTCTTCTCCTTCCCTCACTTCCTCACCAGCATTGGAGCCAACACTTCCTTCCCTCCCTTCCTCCTCTCCTCTCCTCGCTCCTGCCATCTCATTTCAGGGCCTCGTCTCCTCTTCATCAAAGCTTTTTTTCCCGCCATGTATCCAGTGTGACTGCATGACAAACTTAAGGGAGAATTTGAGCTCCTCTACGCGTCTTAATCGTCTTTTCTTTCTTGTTCTCTTTCAAGTGAAGACATTCCCCACATGGTGACCTTGCTTTGTTACAGCTGACACTCACCTCTTATCGCATTCTGTCCTCATATCCGCTCCTCCTTCTACTCCTCCTCCCCGTCCCCTTTCTTCTCTTTCTCCACGGTCCCCCCGTCTAACAATAGGGAGATGCTGCTCGTTCAGAAACTCTTTCCTTCGCTCCGCGCTCATTCTTCTCCCGTTGCCTGACGTCCGTCTTTCCATTAAGCCAACAAAAGACGGCCACTGCTCTCCTCGGAAAAACGAGCTCTCTCCTCCTTCTCTTTGCTTACATCTCTCTCTCTCTCTCTCTTTTCTCATCTTCTTTCTCTCCTCTCTGCTCTTGTCCTCTCTCATCCTCCTCTCCCTCCCTCTCACCCCTCTGCTTTATTTCCATTAAGCTAACAATAGGAAGACAGTCTCCCATTCAGCATGGCTTGCCTTTGGTTGGAGGTCACACCAATAGTCTGAAGTAATTCAGTTGGGCCTTTGTGTATCTGAGTGTGTGTGTAGGTAGATAAAGGAGAGCAAGTGCAAGCAAGTGTGTGTGTGTGTATGTATGTGCTTATTCTATATTGTATGCAACTACGTTTAAAGCCTTATAAACCAATATTTATTGTTTACCCATGGAAACTTTATCAAAAGTGCTTTAATCAGGATCTTGAAAGAGATTTATGGTTTGAAACCACAATAAATGAAGTGCTACCAGAAATTGGCCACTTCTAATGGATCCATACAAAACCTCCCTCCACAACTAACACCATGTGCCCTTGAGCAAAGCACTTCACCTCCACCTGCTCAAGTAGAGTCGGTCAGCAACAACAAAATCATTAAACCCTCAGTGGTTAATTGTACTTACCTGTCTCTGTGTGTGTGCATAACTGTGCCATAAGTGTGTGTGTATACCGTGTCAGTGCTGGGCTCCTGAGTGGCAGTGGGCGGGGCTTCAGCAGAGGGTGGCGTGGGTGTGGCAACGGGCGTGGGCTCCTACAGGTGAGCAGTTGGATGGAGGGATGATAAGTCACAGCCAGAAAGCCAATCAGAATTAAGTAAAGAGCTCATGACAGCCAGAGACAGCAACCAATCAGCAACAGCCAGGGAACGACAGTGTTTGAAAGGTCAAAGGTTAATGAGGTAATAGCAAAACATTTATACTGCAGCTCCCCTTTTCCCTGAATTGAAGTTAAAATGCTGATTTCTGCAGAATATCTATACCAGAATACCTCTGGTGAACAAGTCAAGAATAATCAGTCAATAATAATCCAAAATATCTGTTTTAAAATAGCAGAATGATTACTACATGTTTAACTTTCTTACTGTCCAATTCCCTTGTGAAACATGGAAATCGGGCAGTAGTTACTTCAAAGACTAAACAGAAAAAGGTGGCATGTTATCTGTCAGAAGAAGCGGAGAGAGAAAGCAATGCACCAAGCTCCTGAGAATGACGGGACGCTGTGTTAAAATGCAGAAACACACCTGGAGCACGGCCTCCAACTGCCTGCAGTCATAAAGCCGCAGAGTCCCAGCTAATCTCTGTGCTTCATGATCAGTGTCCTATCAGAGCCGTAGTTTAACAGGTTGCTGGGTAACCGATAACCCGTGGCTGCTGTGAGGCCCAGCAGCCATTAAATATATGAACTATATCCTACCTATCTTAATGCCTGGGGGGAGTGAAACGAATGACTCACTGGCTGTCGAGCCTCTTAGCATGTGGCTAAATGCTACCTGAGTGTTTTGGCAGCTCCGGGCTCATAAAGCATAAATGAGCATGCACAGCTAGGCATGGTGTAGCGCCGCCGTGCCATATGACAGGCTGCTAGAGGCGCAGTTTAGTACCTCAAGGCTAAAGGGACTATAAAGAAGAGTTAATGGTCCATACAAGTGCGGTGTGATGAAGCGCTAAGCTAACACAGCGAGGCCACGGCTGCATTTCATCACATTGAAGTAGGAATGTGTGTGGGTGTGTGTGAGCGACATGGGAAAAAAAAGAATTTGATGGGAGAAGGATGTATGTGTGTGTGTGTGTGTGTGTGTGTGTGTGTGTGTGTGTGTGTGTGTGTGTGTCTGTGCGATTGAATGTATCCGTGTTTGTGTACCAACAACAGAAAATAGACTTTTTAAATTCAACTAGTAGCAATAACATTGTATGTGGAATGTGTCACGTTGTGTATTCATGTGAATCTGTTATTTGTCACACACCTTCTGTTGAAATAATGTATGATTAGCAAAAAGAATATTTAGTCCCATTTCTGTCCACTGTGTGTGCCGAGTTCTTACAGCTGGATCCTCTGTGGGTGGAGTGGTAGGGGCCGGAGTCATTGGTTGCTCCTTCTCCTCCTCCCCCTCCCCATCTTCCTCCTCCTCTTCGTGCGGCAGGAGTGGATGGGGGGCCAGGTTGGGGCACTGGCCGATTTCGGCGTTCTCAAAGGACACGGGCAGAGAGAAATCGGACAGGCTGAGGACGGACAGAGAGTCGGGATGTAAACTTTAGACATTTACTAAACATTAAGAGAAGCATTAAGGGAAAAATGGATTCAACGCATTTGCTGGTGTTTGAGTTTTAGATCCAATATTCATCACAAATTAAACTATAGGTCTCCACATATAGACGCTGAATGAGAGTGAAGCAGATGTACGCACACAGCATTCAGCATGAGGTTCCATATGCATCCTTGGAATGGGATGTTGGCCCTGTTGGACGTCTGTTCGACTTCTGCGGGAATACCGCCGACAAAGAGACGCGGCAACGCCATCGGCTGGTCGTTGGGAAGCCCCGCCTCCTTCTTGGCCTCCTCGTCTACTTGAACGGCAAAAGATCTGGCGGAACGCAAACGCACAGGGAAGCGTGCATGTATGGGTAGGAGTCATAAACACGAGTGCTCCAAACCTTCACCCCCCTCACACACACACACTGATACCAACCTGCCGGGCAGTCTCTCTATGCGCAGTGAGTGTTCTCTCCCATCATGCAGTATGCCTTGGTCGGGTCGTCTGATGACACGGCGCGGGCTGTGGCTGCCGGTAAACACCAAGACCTCCAGAGAGCCTTTGTTCAGCATGACTGATAGATAAGGCTGCAGGAGTAGAAGATAAACATTATTAACTGTGTTATTGTAAATGTGTGCCGACTCTCGGGACAGCAGGCTATGATTTCCACCTCCGAAAAAAAGCCAATTGATTTAAAAACGGCGCCCGGCAGATTCAGAGTTAGATTCCTTATCCGCTACCCGCTACATTTACCAAAGTCCAGAGCTACATAATCTTTCTATCATCTCTTAAAAACTATCTCCAAGCTTGATTCATGAGGAATTTTACGGTGACATATTGCTCACTTCGGTTATCTTTAAACCTCGCTGCCTCCTGCATTCCTCCATCCATAAAAACGTTTTGTTGGAGTGAGAGGAGGAGAGAGAGAAAAGACACAGGGAGACGAGGAAGAAGTGAACCAACAAATAGGAGAGGGGAGGAAAAAAAGGGGATGAGGAGCAATGAAAAGGCAAAAGGGGAAAGGGGAGATGAGACGAGGGGTGAGAGCGGGAGAGGGAAATTGGGGGGGATGGAGGCGGCGGAGATGAGTGGAGAGGCGAGCGAGGAGGAAAGGATAACAAGAGATGAGAGGAACAGAGAGGAGAGGATAATAGGGGGAAGAGATGAGAGGGCAGAGAGCAGCAGAGAGAGAGAGAGAGAGGGAGGGAGAGAGGGAGAGAGTGTGAGAGAGCAGTGGTGTGGGGTCAGGCTAATTTGAATTTTAATTCAGTGTGTGCCAGAGGGCGAAGTGGGAGACAATTTACCACCTGAAAATGGAATTTCAATTTGAGGTCGGGGACAAATTGAACTGAGATGTAGCTACAACATGCCTCTTACTGCACATGCTCACACACGCGCACACCTACACACACACAGGCACGTGTCACACATATCATCACAGATAAACCGCACTGCTCCACTGCAACCTTCAGCCTGAATTCGGAGCTACAAGCCAGTCCACATTGGATGGTATCCAATTTTGTTGTATGATTTATAAGTCGGTGTAAGTTATGATTTGATCTCCACGAGTCTCAGGTGAAATTTCAAGTTAACGAGGCCACGATCTTGTAGATGAATTTGGCAAAGCCGTGGTCAAGTCAAAGCTCATAAATGCATAAATGTTGGACAGTCAGAGACTAAAGTTAGCAACTGTGGATGAATCACGATGACACATTTAGTCTGCAGCATGAGATCTGCTCGCTGACGTCTGTTTAGCTCGCTCACCACCAAAGAGTCTGTGGCTAAATTAAGTCCAAACTCCAACAAGCTGCCCACGCCTGCAATGCAACAACAGCGGATGACGACTTTGAGGCTTTGATGAAGTTTCTGATAAAAAGTTTACCTTCTTCTCATCATCCGCCTCTCATTTCTCCATGTCATTCCCCCCTCCTCCTCCTCCAAATCGCCTTTCCATCTTTTATCCTTCCGTCTCATATTGTTTCTCCTCTTTCAGCTCTGTACTTTCTTCTCTATCCTTCCTTTCACCTCTAAATATCCCTCCATCCTTTGTCCGCTGTCCCCTTCTCTCTCTCTCTCTCTCTCCCCTGTCTCCCTCTGTCCCTCTCTAAAACATCCATTAGTCAGGGCCAAGTTGAGTTGATGGTGTTTTTAACCTCGCTTAACCTTTCTCTCCTCACACACGCAGACACACACACAAAGACACACACGCACACCCTGCCTGCCAGCATAGTTAGTAAAAATAGATTTATGCACCCAACAACCAGTGATGATGGATAAGCAAGCTGTAACCCTGTGTCCCCTCTCACCCATATACACACATACACACACGTGCGCACACACACACACAATTATACATTCATGCAAGCAACCCTGCAGATGTAAAACACATTATGCAAACAACACAAACACAAACAACGCGGAGGCACAAACACAAACACAAGCATGCACACATACGGCACACAAAAATAATAAATTAATTAGATGTAAATTAATGTAATTATTGGTGATTTGAACGAAAGAAGGCAGCAGGTACTTTTAGCACAGGTGTGGGCACGCAGGCATGTGTGTGTGTATGTCTTTGTGTGTGTGTGTTTAGCCTGAAGACAATCTAATCAGTGTAGCTGCCAACAAACTCAAATCTCATTAATATGCACTCAGAAAATTCATTCACTCAGGGAAAGAACGCTTGTGTGTGTGTGTGTGTATCCAAAACCTAAGATAACAAGCTAGTATTACCAACAAATACATGCATCAGGGTTCGTACACCTTCTCCAATGTCAAGTCAAGCATTTTTCACGCAACCAACATTCTTCGAAAAATCTACAGACAAGTGACACATTAATGAATCAAATCAGATGAAACACAACAACAACGCTCCTCGTTTCAGCCCTCATTTATATTTCTCGTCTTCTAGCCACAAGTTTTTGAGGATTTCCAGCACCAGTACCAACCCTGATCCATTCACGTGGAGCAGTGTGTGCATGCTGGGAAGGTGCATGTCACTGTCAGTGCCACAGTGCCAGGCAGCTCAGAAGCCAACAATGCTAATCTCATTAATATGCACTTATGAAACCTTCATTCACTTAGGTAAAAGGTATGTATGTGTGTGTGTGTGTGTGTTTAACCCACCTCCCCTGACTGTCTACGTCTTCTCTGGGTCCTGAGGTGTGCCGGCTGAGTCTGTGGAGCGTAAAGTTTAAGAAAACAGGTTCTGTGTTCATGTTTTGGCAATAGTTTCTACATTTTGGACATCAGGACTCGGTGTGATGTCACACAGCTGATCCAGCAGTGATTTGTGGCAGGTGTTATTAGATAGATTGTATAAACAACACAGATGAAGCCAAACCTGCTGGCCGAGAGGTGAACCCCCGCCTACCGCCAGGAGGATGGTGCCAGTGTCAGTCAGAGTGCTGAATGACAAGCTGATCTCGGTGGCGATGCCCAATGACAAGCCGGCCAGCTCCATGTATCCAGGCTTAGAGAAACTAACTGTGTAGATGTTCTGAGGGACAGAGGGACAGAGAACCAACGTGTTGTTATAAACAAACAGATAGTGATGTCATGTTTAAACACTAACACATACAAAAAGACCTTTAAATGAAACAAATCAACCTTGGGCCTTCTATCAATCCTCATTCATATCGTCTATGTGAATGAATGGTGCAACTGGAAAGGTGTGAGTGTGTGAGTGTGTGTTTGAAAGAAGAAAAGCTAGCAAACAAGCAACACAAAGAAGACTGAAGTCAATAACTAAACCAGATGAAAGTATTCAGATCACACTCAAGACCTTTTCACAATTCACATTTGTATTACATATTGATTTTCCATCTGCTATCAGACAGACACACAAAAACACACAGACATGTCTTTAAAACAGACAGAAATAGTGGAAGAAGTGGACAAATGATGGAATAGGTACACTGATATTTAAATATACTACCTTGGATATAGTGGATATAAAGGTTATATCTTTGGCATAACACCAAAGCCAATTTCTCCTGGTTAAAGGTTGAATTGTTTACACAACACAACAACACAGTGCAGAAGGAGTTTACATTTGCTAAATCGATCAACAATATTCTGTTTAAAGCAGTTAAATAAGGGAAACGCAACATAGCTGCCATGCCGCCATTTAAACGGTTGACGTGATACTGAACCCACATACTGCATAATGTACACATAAATAAAGTGAAAGAAGTAATCAATCATACAACCAATTGCAAGGCTGAAACAAAACTGATCATTTCTGTGAAACACTTGCATTTTTATTGTTTTTCCACTTGCATTTTCAATCACATTTTATTTATCACAATATTGTCCTGTGTTTCGTCATTTAATGATTTTGGATTTGTAATATCCCAGTACTAGTTTAAATCAACTTTTGCAGCTCTATGCAGATGTTATTAGATGGACCCTCTTACCTCAACATTACATCCTTTAGTGACCCCAGTATAATCTGAACTACTGAGGAGACTGTAAGGAGTTCTGGAGACTTCAATTTCCCGGAGACAGCCGGTGTAACGCTTCAGAGTCACCTCGGGTCTATAAAGAAAATTCACACATTTTTAGATTCCAACATAGCACAATCTGTACACCTGAACAATTTCCACAGCAGACTTCGTATGGTATAATTGTTGCCCGCATACTGCAGCATAAATGCTGTGATCATGTGCTCAGCAGCAGAGTGAAGGCAGACATCTGCAACAACAATAATCTGAACCTGATGTTTCTCAATACTACACTAAAGAATTCTGCATATGTAATCTTTTGTAGTTCAAGGCATTTCCCAGGCTGTAGGACAGAAAAAGAGGATAAATCCATCTGTGCTATACATTCTGCATTTTTGTCTTTAGAATTCCATCAGAAATTTCACATTGGCTTAACATCAAACTCAGATTATGGATGGAGACGGTGATTTCAAGCTGCAAAGTTTAAGAGCGTTCACAGGCCAGCTAAGACACAAACATACACACATGCGTGCGCAGGTTCATACTGCAGCATCATCAGTGAGGCTAGTCTCATGCAGAGGGTGACTAAAGTACATTTCAGGTCAGATTAAATTTTTCGTTACCTGGTTTTCATGCTGTTGAAACAAAACATGATTGTATTAGCAAACTGCGCGCGCACACACACACACACACACACACACACACACACACACACACACACACACACACACACACACACACACACACACACACACACACACACACACACACACACACACACACACACACACACACACACACACACACACACACACACACACACTCTCAACCACTAATTTCACTCAATACGTAGTATAATTTTTTCTGAAGGGGATTTTTAGAAGCAGGGCCGTTAATTCCACTTGTTAATCTGCTGGTACATGGAGAGATTAAGGACTCAATCCAAGGTGTCATGACATGAATTACAACTGGTTAAGAGGTAGTTAGATAAGTCAAATCTGTTAAGAATCTCAGTTAAATGTTAATGGTGTCGTATGCATGATGTTCTACATACTATCTAAATGGAATGTGTGTGTGTGTGTGTACCTGTAGTTTCCAATGGTAGGCAGCCCCCCAAAGTAGATCTTCTGGTGTTCCTTGAGGTTCAGACCAGACGCTGAACCTTGAGATGAGGCTTCTATCCTCTCCTCTACACTGTTGTCAATGTCCACTATGTTCACTGTGGCTGTAAACAGTTCAATCACAAAAATAAGTGTGTGTGAGTGTATGTGTGTGTGTGTGTGTGTGTGCATTTAAATCAAAGATGAGGCTATTGTCTTTTCATGTGTAGCCAATCTGCACAACTCTGCTCTAAAATGACTAAAACAGGCTCATCTGGTTGAATAAAGTCTATTTTCGAGTATTCTGAATGTGGCTAAATCTAATTTCATGTAATACATTGGACTATTATATCACTGCTTTTGTCGTGTGTACCTCGTTTCTTGTTCCGCGACATGGTGAGTGATTTCCAGCGTCCGTCATTGTGGCGGTTGATTGATGTGGCGGTGCCGATGCCTGACCCGAGGTCAAAGGTCATCTTCACTTTGCCCTCTGACAGCTCCAGAGACATAAAGTCCTTCTACAGAGAGCAACAGGCAGGGAGAGGGAGACAGTGACAGTGCTATAGATCTGTATGAGATCTTGGAGGGTTGTTATTGATTTATTCACTTATCAATCAAAAGTCACACGCAACCATTAAACATCTTCATTTTGTGAATCCTGAACCTATGAAAGTGAAATGACTTTCAGCCTCGGTCCAATTTTAGTTTGTATATTTTATATAGTCTTAAAATGTATCAATCTTATTCTGCGTGATTGTGAAAGAGTAAGGATGTTAGCTCAGAGTCCCCGCCGGTGTATTTACATGTGTGCATACATACCGTATCTTCAGTGGCCAAATACATGAGCAGGGCTTCAGAGGAGAAAGTGCGGAACTTGAAGGTGACGGTGGAAATATTGGGGTTCCACCTGGTGGGCCGTCCCACTGCGGCATAACCCTCTCCATCTAAATGGACCATACCCTCACTGTCTGAGCGCTGGGGGCTAACAGAGACGGGTGAGAGTTACGGTTAGAACATGATTTCCTATCCAAATGTCAAAGTAAATTTAGAGCTCCATTTTAAAATGTCACAACAAGTGAAATCCGGAGTAGGTGGGTGTCAATGATTTGTGACGATAATTGAGTTTTTGAATATTAGAACTCATCCAGAAGAAAATGGCAAGCTGTACTTTATAACACCACAGCACGGCAGGTAAAATGATATGAACATATGCTTATTTTCAGAGAACAGCATCTGCAGGATATGAAGAAATTGTATGTTCACATACCTCACCACACATCCTTTACAGTCTCCCAGGCTCTCCCTGTAGTTCCACAGTCCAATGGGTTTATTGTCCAGGAAGGTCTCCCCCATGCAGCCGGTGAACGTGTCTGTCCTTACAGCATCTGCTTTCTAAAAGAGAAAGAGGGGAAACAACAATGATGGAAGAATGGAGAACGGATAAAAAAAAAGCATCTGGAATTTATTAGTTGGCCGAAGTATATTCTTTTTGCCAAGAGTAAAGACTGCAACCTGTTAGTTTCACACACATACATTGATGATATCCTGCACAGACAGAAATACAAACGCTTTACCTTGACAGTGCCGAGTATTCCACCAACAAACAGGTATGCGTTTTGGTCGACGTCCAAGATGGTGTAGGCCGTGGGCGAGTTGGCACTGGCTGGGGTCGGCATCATACCGGCCA
Source organism: Genypterus blacodes (assembly GCF_046128005.1). NCBI lineage: Eukaryota > Metazoa > Chordata > Actinopteri > Ophidiiformes > Ophidiidae > Genypterus > Genypterus blacodes. The sequence continues at coordinate 191,507 of NW_027466827.1, forward strand.
TGGAGCCTTCCAGAGGATACACTGAGATGGTACCGTTCAACCCGTTGCTGCAGACACAAGAGAGGCAGAGAGGGGCTGGGTGTACTGTGTGGATGTAGTTTTGTCATTCTGTATCTGACAGAGGAACTGCTTGGAATGAGCTTTCATGAATTCTCTGTGCTAAAGATGAATGATAAAAACACGCTGCCATATCGCAGTGTAGCGCTCGCACATCTGAGCTCCGCGGTGAAATTAATCTCCCACCTCGGAGTTTGTTTTCACAGCATTTCTGTGACATGCAGGGGTATATTTCTTAGACTGATAGTCTAAGTGATCCCCTCGGAATACACCTTTGGGAAATTTCTTGGATAGAAATTCATGGCTGGAGCGGGACCTCTGCTTGGTGCGAGTGTGTCTTGCATTGTGTAGTGTGTATACAGCAACACCTCGGCTTTCGCAAAGAAAAACATGACCTGCTATGGTATCAGTGTAATGATGTGCCAAAGGCTGACAAGGTTGCAAACTCTTGATTTCCCAAGTGAAACCCCACATTTTCCACAGCGGCATGAATGGAATGACATCTCGCAGCTTACTGTCTGGTTGCTGACTTGGTTTATTGTTGCTATCGCTATTGTTTGCCGTTCGTTAGATTAGATAACAATTATAAGACGCTGTCCAATCTGACGGACGATCCATCTGACTCCCTGAAAACAGCCAAAAAAGTATGAAACAACCATAAAACGAATTGTACGATGGTAGTTAAGTCTCTAATTACAGTGCACAGCTTTAGTGTCCCAGGCTCATAAATGTTGTATTAGAACACAGACAAGATGAGGATCTTATCACAAAACCTTTAAACCTTGATTTGTTTTTCAAGGAAAGGATATAATACTGTGAAAAATAGCGCCTGCAATACAGAAAGAGTATTCTCTGACATTAGTTGAACTCAAGCTGTGGCTTAATTTTAATGCTTTGTCAGTGTTTAAAATCGATGCATATTGCATAGGATGGCAGTATATTTAATACACTGAAGAGTACAGTTTAAGGCTGCAGGTTTGCGTTTGGCATTTAAATAATATGTGTATGTTTTCATTTCCATCATACAGTATGTATGTATGTTCAGTATGTACCTGTAAATACAGTATGTGCTCTATAATGGCCCTCTTAATAATGTCACTTTTCAGCAATCAACCTCAGAATTGTAGGTGGTAAGTGTATGGACTGGGTGAGTGCAAATATAATGGAGGCGTGACAATCGAATGTGCTTTTCAAGTATGAGAGGTACTGTAAAACGTTGCTAATCTATGTATTGCAGCCAAGTTCAATGTTGGGATTGAATGGATGATTGCAGAAGAAAATGCTGTATGAATAGAGTATTGTGTATATATATATATATATGCCTGGAAGGAAATGTGCATTGTTGTTGGTGTGGGTGCTGCATTTATATGTGCATGTGTGTGTGCATTTCTTACCGAGACGCTTCTATTCTGTGCCAGTGGCCATCATGAATGGTGAGATGGGGGTATTCAACTCTCCCCACACCTGAACCCACATCCCAGAGGAAATTCACCTTCCCCTTACGCATCTCTAAGGCCATGAAATCAACCTGGGACAGAGAAAATATTCATATATATTAAGACCACCTCCAGAACTAGACTTTACCTATCAGCAAAGCCAAGGAAGTGAACTGAATTCACGTAGAGACAAATGAGATGTAAGCAACGAGAAAATGATTAGCAACATACAGTATGACCTTCAGGATTTAGATCACTTAAAGTTCTCTGCATTTGAGTAGATTTATGAGCAATTTCACCTTCAAAATGTAATCAAATGTATGAGAACCACATGAGGGTTTTTAGCTGAACAAATCTTCAATGTGCGTTATATTAGATGTACTCCCACACAAATTTCACACACTATCCAAATCCATTACAAGCCAAGCGCCTGGGCTGCATGTTAATATCATGTGTACAGGCCAAGTGATCTATTCTAAGGCTACACTGGCTGAAGTTTTCTCCATCTGTCTCTATAAGTGGATTTTCGCAGGAATTTGCTGTATTTTGATGAATGGTCTTATTATTTATGCATGAGCCAAAAAATTAATAAGAGAATCTTGAGCATATGCTCTAATCTGGAAACTGTCTCTGAAGTATACATGCACACGCAGACAGACACACACACACACACGCGCGCGCACACACACACGCACACAGTATTATTATTCATAGAGTATTATGCACAATTAGGGATTATTAGGGAGTCATATTTGAAGACACAAATGACACACACACAGGCACACACACACACACAGAAACACACAGACTCACACAGACACGCACACACACACACACTTATCTTACTCGTCTCTCCAGGGTAATGACGATTATTCATTAGCACAGATCACAGGGCAACATCGTTATTATTCAAGTAGCATTACACACTATTAGTGAAATGTTAGAGTCACACACATGCATACACATAGACACACACAGACACACACAGAGAATTAAATTTTATGTAGAATTCTGTGAGAGGCAAGAACTAAAAACAAACAAATCTTTCGTACACTCACCCACACACTCACACACCCACACGACTAGCCAGTCAGATAAAGCAAGGTGGTGATTTCTCAGGGGAAATCAGGCCAGAGCAGATAACAACATGAACTTGTTATTAATTGCTGCTGTTGGTGAGGACACACAAACACAAACATACACACTCTTTCCTATACACTGTGGGATTATTAGTGGAACTCTCAAACAGGTGTGAGCTATGTTTATAGGGGTGTTAGTGAGCACGAGTCAAGAAAATGAATGAATCTCATATCAGGCACGTCACTTTTTGGGAGTGTGTGTAGGCTCTGTATGCACGTGCGCGTGTGTGTGCTTAAGCCTGCATTTGTGTTTCTATGACAGCGGAGAGAGCCGTGTGTGAATTTCAAACCCATTTTAAGTATGATTAATGCTACACAATATCCAGCACATTGTATTAAATATGATTAATGTTTTAATATGAAACACATTTTCAAATATCAACTATATTTTCAGAGGCACATACAGACAAAGTTTGACCTTTTTTGAGCCATAAAGTCATACATGTTAACCAACCCCCCTAATAAGCTAATTATGGGATGCAATATGAGATGCATTATGATAATGGAATCAGCATGCGAGTGTGTAGACAACAATTAGCTCTCTGCATGCTGTGCATGACAAATGCCAGGCAATAAGGTGAGACCCTCTCCTGACTGCCCATTATCTAAAGGTTCTATTCTATTACAGGGTCCGTTTATGAATAGATCCTACACTGACATTTGGATACGTTTGTGTTTGTATGTTGAGACTTAAACATACATATTTAGCTGATCCCAGGTAGAAGAGCAGGTTATCAGCTGTGGTGGTTTTAACGTGGAGGATGATGGTGTTGTACCTTCCTTTCCTGATATCAGGGCGGTAACTACGGAGACAGTCACCACCTGACGCCACTGACACTTTGATCTGGAAAGAGAGGAGACACATGAAGACTTTTCCTTTTAGTATTTTATATGCACGTATAGCTGCATATATTCCTGTAACGTTAGATTCATGTAACTCTGGGTTACAAATATAAAGCATTTTACAAACAAGTATGTCAGTTGATAAATGAAAAATTAAAAAAATGATATAGACAAATCATGCCAATGGTTTTAGCAACTTACAGAATTAGCTTGTTTCCTCGCTTGGTTTATCAGTTCCTTGATTTGTGAGATGTTGCGCCTCAGATTATCCTGCAGCTTTTTGATTGGCTCCAGCTTGTCCAAAAGTCTATCAGCTTCATCCTCTAAATCTTTGACTTTAGCCCCCGCTGCATGGACTGAGGAGGGAGAGAGAGAGAGAGAGAGAGAGCGAGAGAGAGAGAGAGAGAGAGAGAGAGATACAGTCCAGAGGAATAGTTATATAGAGCTACTGCAGTGGTTGATTACATTAATACTGCATGTAAACAGGTGAGGCAGCGTGATGAGGGAGCATGTGAAGAGTGCAGAAAGAATGATTAACTACGGCAGCCGACAAAATCACCGAAATTAAGTAACGAGAGAGGCGAAGAATGAGGATGGAAGATGGTACAGCTGGTGAGAGCCGAACTATTAGTACAGCTAAGTATTCTGACAGAACGAAAGAAAGAAAGAAAGAAAGAAAGAAAGAAAGAAAGAAAGAAAGAATATCACGTGCTATGCAGCGCTCTCATGCTCTAGCAGAGCAGATGCATTATTAAGAGCAACTACTGTGCTAAAGCTATTAAATATGGGGATAAAATCAATATAGGTAGTGCTCCAATATTGTTGTAGAAATCAGATACTGTGCCAAGATGACTGTTGTTTTTGATTTTGATGTAACCCAAAACAAGCATGATGCTGCTTTTTGATTTTTACCCGAGGGGTTTAGGTAACACTTCTATACAAACGAGGTTACGTAAAGCAAAGCTCTTAAATGCCAGCAGGGTTTCGTATTACTCATACTTATTACAACATGATATTGGTGCACCACTTACAGTGATGAATGGTAATGTGGAGGTAAGTGAAGTATACATACTGATAGCTGTGGGGATTGGGGAAAAAAACAAGAGACAAGAGAGTAAAATGTTAGGTTTGATAATATTTCAGATTTAGCAATTTTCTGGGGCTGTAACTTTTTACCTTATGTGTTAAAAAAAACGTATAGCAGCCTGATTTTCATACTGCGATCATTCAGATTTGAAGATGGACAATGAAAGTGTTACTGGAGGCCATTATCTCCATCTATATTATGTTGCATTTCAAGAAATTTAAGAAAAGAAGAATTTACAAAATTTGAAGAAATGGCTTCAAATTAGTAAAGGCTATTTTTGATTTTTGATTTGATTTTTTTTCTGGATTATGTCCCAGGTATCAGGATTAGATGATTGGAAATGAATGCGAGAGGGTATAATTTATTCCAAATACATAGCATATGAAGAGAAAAAAGGAATGTGTGAATTAGATTTTCCATTTGTAGGATATTTCATATTAAATCATGGGATGTTGGAGATCTTCTTGGGGTGAAAAACCTTAAATTAAACTAAAAACCAAACATCTTCACGTTAATAAAAATCTACATTTTGCAGTTCTCAATGTTTTACTAATGTCCAATGATCAAATTGTTCAAATTATGGACTAAATAAAACATTTCAATGCTGTAAAAATTGCAGATGAATTTCTTATTTAAACAGACAGTAGCTGTTTGTGTGTTTCTACTCATAGAACAGCACTTTACTGTTTTTCTCTGGGTCCTGGATCATCTGATTGGCTGCATTGACAGTGTCCTCCAGCTCGCTGTAGTTCCTCTGCAAGCCATGGAGTTGGAGGTTCAAATCCCCCAGGCGCTCCAGCACGTCTATGGCTGTGGCGTTTGCATCAGCGGCTACAGCCTTGGTGGCGGCCAGTTTAGCTGCTGTGTCTGTCAAGAGAAAAAACATGAATGAGCATATCTTGACATCATTCATATCACATCAACCAGTGGATATGGTGATGCTACTAATGACTTATAACAGCTAAATGATACACTGTCCAGTTAACATGGTGAAGTTCCCTTAGTGTATACTCTCGTCCTCTGGTAAACCTCTATCTGGGCCTGACTGAGGTGGTGATGAATACAATGTTGTATGTTTTGCTTTATTTATTAGACTGACAGTAGAGAAAGGGATCGATCTGAACCAGCAGCAGCTTACTGTGAGATTATCCTGCTGCATCCTGCAACACTGTTGACATGTCTCATCACATTTCTCCAACACGAAACGCGCCTGCTTCTCCACATGTCACTAAACTCCGCTCTTATTGGCTGCCAGGCCCGCCTAAGGAACGGCTCTGTGATCAAACACGCTCTGACTCAGCTCAGTCTGGCAGAGGATTATAGAGACAGAGCTCCCTTTTACACACACGCTAACGTTGGATCTTTACACAGATATGCTATCCAGAGAAGGGAAATCGCAAGTTAATCCAAGGTTGAAATCCAAGCTGGAATACGATTTGGGTTGCAATCCGAATCTGCCAGTCCAACGACCAAACATCTGACTGTGAATGTCAATGAGTGTATACAGGCTCAAGAGTTGGGGCCTATTAATTATATAAACACATCTCATTTGGTTATTTCTGATTGAACTTATCCTAGTGTGATCTCAACTTGATCTGAACAATCTAAATCAGAAGGACATGTTCCTAGGAAAAAGGAAAGGCTCATGTTAAAATCTCAGAGGGAAGCTGTTTTGTTAAAATGTGTATTGTGTGCATTTTACATAACATGGAAGCTACATTTTAATGCTAATTACTGGCACAAACGTGTGTACCACCTCCACTCTGGTTCAACAACCTGTCGGTATTGTATTTCTGTATGCTTCTAAGTACTGACATGTGTCAAGTTGAGTTTACCAGCGCGGCTGACCTCGCTCTACGCGCAGATATCGATCCACTCACATAAACACATACACCGACACAGGGTATTGTTGTAGTCGTACCGTTGGGTATCGCGTTGAGTGTTGCCATGGTTCCGTTGACAGCTCTGAGCAGGTCTTTGGTTTTGTCTCTTGCTGCTTTAACTCTGCCCTTCAGCCCGGCAACACTCGCTGCATTCTCTACACACACACAAATACACACACACACACACACACACACACAAAGTTAACAATCTTCGCTGATTTTGAAGCCAAGCCCGCCTTCTAATATAAACCTCTTCTCTCACCTCCCTTATAGTGGACTGACAGCAAGTCAGAGAGAGCGAGATGAAGAGTGACAGTAACAGCAGCATGCAAACACATTTCACACTCACACTTTATTTACTTTATACTAATGCTGTCTCAATTAATCAGAAATAGCTCCCTAAATCACAATTAGAAGTATGTCTTTGTGAAATGTAAATGCAGCACACACACACACACACACAGAAATACACACATACACACAATACCTTGAACATCATCTTCAAGTCGTTTAGCCTGGTTTAGGAGGATGTAACTTTTCTGTAGGGATTCTTTGGCTGCCTCCTTTATTGGAACATCTGGACCTAAAGCCTACAAACAAACACAAACACACTCAGGAGATAAAATATGTGACTTCCCACACATACACACAATGAAGTGCTTGCAGCTCATAAAGTAAAAAAAACAACATCTTTCATTCTTTCTTTCTTTCTTTTGAATCTCTTTTACACTTTTCTAACTACATCTTTCCTTCCTTCTTTTATGATAGACAAGACAAGACAAATGGAAGATAACAGAAAATGGAGAAATGAATGAATTGAAAGAGATGAAATGAATCAAGAGAAAAACAAGAGGGTAAACATGGACTGGGGATGAGTGGAAGAGAGAGAGATGAATACATCAAGAAATGAAAAGAGCAAAGAGGAAGGAGGGGATCCATCAGGTGTGTGGTCTTGATAATGAAAGAGAGAGCGAAGGAGGAGAACGAAGGAAGGGATGAGACGGACAGAGGAGTGCTTTGATCTCTCAGCCATGACTAATGGAGAGTGAGAGCTTGCATTACAGCTACCACAAGCAGGACACACACACAGACACACAGACACACACGCGCAAACACACACTGGGCAGCCAATGGGACTGCAGAACCTGTGTGTTGTTCTGATCAATGAGCTAATCAGGTAGGCTGAGCACATGCATACATTTTATGGAGTTCCAATCAGACAATGTAATTATTACGAACAATTATTACATATACTATCATAGTGGTTCATCCTAACATAGTAATAATAATCTTAGCACTACTAATTAAGTTAAAACAAATATTCCAATATCCCTACAGTTATATATAGATACACAATATTAGTGTGTACCCCTGTAGAGTTTTCCTGAAGTCAACTCTTAATATTTGTATTACTGTGAAAGGTTTGGGTCACCTTGCTGCATTCACACTCATATCATTTCTTTTTATTTCTCTTTTTGTTCATGTAAACTGATATCCCAGTTACTTGCATTCACCTGCATTCAGATATCTGTTCAGTTTGTGTTGGCGAGTGAGTTTAATTCTCTGATAGATAATGAAACAAAGATATGGGGAACACATTACTCTGCTAAACTGATGAGAGATTAAAATCAGTAAGGGTGTGCATTAATATGTGTGTCTGCTCACCAGTGCGAGTGCCTCTGTCGCTCTCTGTTTGGCTGCCTTTGCCTCCTTCTCTGCTGCATCCACATTGGCTTTAATGTTACTATAGGCTTTGAAGGCAGCTGTTGCATTGAAGGATAGGTTCTTAGCTTCTGCTAAAATACTGAGAGAACAAAGGAAAACATCAGGAATAAATATGTTAATCTATTTCTTTGCGCTATGCAAATATTTTCAAGCATCTGTCTAGCTTTTGGCCGCAACCCTGAACAGGATAAGTGGGCGCAGAGAGTGTATTGACGATGATGTATTTAAACTTACCCGTCCAAAATGGCAGCAGACTCATTCAGCTGTTTGGCGTGTTTCTCTGCGTTGTGCACGTGAATAGCCAGGCTGCCGTCAGCCAAACCCCTGGTGAGGTGACTGACTTTATCATCCAGCTGGTCGTGAAGAGGGCCCAACTCCTTCTGCATCTCCTCTAAGTCCTACACACACACAGAAAGCAGAGGGTGTCCACGGTTCTTACTGTGCTGCACTTATTACCTTTTAATACCAACAAAAGTAATCGAATAGAACTAAGAAAAGGGCTGTAAAAGAGAGAAACAAAATGAAAAGCAGTATTTATATGCCTTGAAGCTTTTCCTTTCTGATATCAAAAGACACAGAGTTAGCTTGAGGCAGAACACATAAGACTCCTGCACCGAGTGTGTTTGGGAGGAGGACTTCAGTACCTCTAGCTCCTTGTTGATGTTTTCAGAGAGCTGGTTAGCTCCAGCCAGTAGACGTTCTCCCTCTCCCAGGACTTCCTGGGTGTCCTCTCTCACCCCGTTCACAGCAGAATGCTTCCTCTGCAAGTAAAACAGATCAGAATGGTGGAAGTGATTTCACACTATACTGGTTAAATTATAGTCAGGCCTCAAGACAACGGCAAACATACATTTGCCAATATATTGTTCGTATACTTCAATTTATGACCATGCAACCGCAATGGGGCCCTTGTGACAGAGCTGTAACATTTCTACTAGGATGGGGAGGTAAATTACAGACAATATTTTATTACATCATTCCTGCTTTTTGACTGATCTGATTTGCAAAGAGAGCGTACTGGTAACACCACGACGACACTCACTGTCTGTTTCACAATTGCATTTCTATCACTGCACGCCGAGGGAAAATGCCTCAAGTCAGTATGAAACATTTATTTTGCATAACTTTGCAGATATTTGATTGAAAAAGGCAACTTTCATTCCAGTTTTGCAATTGTCATTCATGATGAAGAGACCCCTGTATGAAAATCACACACTGCAAGTGAGTGTGTGTGTGTTTGACAGATATTTGCATTCAATTCCCTCAAGTCAATACAAAGTCAAAGTTTTGCCGTAACCATTCAAAAGACTTATTCTCACTTATTACTTCACAGACTGGATTTAAAGACCTTTTCATAGTAAAAATGGATTGTCAATTACTGAAAGGAAACAAAAACAGCTATAGGACACCAGGGAAGCACAATTAGTGATGTAATTAAATAAAGTGTGAACTCAGCACAGCCCCAATGTGAAGCATGGACGTATTCCACTCTGTTCACTGCTAAGCTTTCCCCAGTAGAGCAAAACACTGCAGGGTCATTGAGACAAAGACGGATCTGAAGAAAAAGGGAAGACAGTATCCAGTCTGCTCGCTGCACAATCCTTCCTCTAGGACACGCATAATAATCTCTGCGATAAATGTTTGTTGTTTTGTTCTGTTAGGAAGCTGCGCCGCCTCTGAGCGTTCCTTGATGATGAATTACATGCAAAGAAGGCTGAAAACAGAACGTCAGAATAAGTCCGACCTGTGATGAATAGATGTTGAGAAGTCGTTTTCATGATTCAAAGGAGCAGAGCAGGAAGGGCCAGAGTGTTTTGGGAGTTTTAGTAGTTTAGGGACCCATGTATGCGGGAGCAAAGGATGTGGCTATTTATCCATTACCTGTTAATTGAGTTCAGAAATGGGTGACTGTAGTTTGTGCCAACCTTTAACCTCTCACTAAAACCAAACAGTGTTGATCAATGTTCCCTCTAATGTAATGTTGTAATGTTTCTACATTTAATGAAAAGTGTAAATATAAATTACTCATTCTTTCATCATTTAAAAGAGGAGAATCGCAATGTTTTAGATAATTCAGCTCAGTTAGTCTATAATGTGCTCTATACAGCATAGCATTATAAAGTTTTAGACTTAATGTCATATGTTCCTATAAAATGGCGGCACCACAAACCCATGGTCAAAATACGCTTCTACTCCAACCCCCCAGCCAGGTTTCCAACATGCACAATAGATGGCAAACAAGGCTTGTAGAGAAGTGTTCTCCTACTTTAACTACAGGACAGAGGAGACAACCCAAAGTACTAATTATAAACTCCGTCTGCAAGGTTAAATTCAGACCGTTTGCATATCAACTTGGCAGCATAGCGTTGATAAATTAATGGTGAGGGCTCGTCTTGTGGCAGGGATGCCAAAGAAAAGGGCAAAGGTATCATTCTGCCTCTGTAATTATTGGCAGCCACTATAATTGAAAGAGGTGCTGGTTAAGTTTATGTACCACGGGTTTGAGCTGTGCTGCTTTTATATTCAAGAATACTTGTGTGTGTGTGTGTGTGTGTGTGTGTGTGTATATGTGCTTATGTCAGTGAGTACTTTTGTACCTCCAGGCCAGTAAGATTAGCATGATTTTGTGCAGCCAGTAAGCCAGCCTCCCGGGTCTTTCCGTGGGCAGAGTGCAGTAGATCCTGGGCCTCCTGGAGTTTCCCCTCATGGTCTGAGAGCTTCCCTTTTATCTAGGGAAGTAAATGGGAATCATTATGTTACATTAACTTCAATAATTGTAATAGAATAAAAGAGGAAGTTGATAGAATCACCTATTTTAATTAAATTAGTTACAATTACCTCTGCCTTCAGGTCCTCTGTGGCCTGATGGGGGTCGCCAAACAATCGCTTTACTCTCTGATACAACTCCTCTGCTAGACTGGAGGGAGATTGAGGGTAACGTTACAATTAAAGTTGTGATCTTTTAAGCTTGCTTTATTGTGAGGAGAGGAGAGGAAAGGAGAGGAGAGATTGTAATGCTTGACAGAGCCTCTGTTAGTGTGAAGACAATAATCAGTCTATATGATTGAATGTTGAAACGCTGAGTGAAATTGCCGATTTTCTTCTATTGACCCCTGAGGCAACGTTAGATTAAACCGAAGCAGTGTAAAACATTTCAAATATCATCACACGTGTGTGTATGTGCGTGCCCATGTGAGCATGTGAGGGTGTGTGGGTGGAATGTGTGTATGCTAATGTTCATTGCAGTGGTGCATGTTATGTTAACAGCAACAGACTAAATTGGCAAGGAACAAGACTCCCAAAGATGTGTGTGTGTGTGTGTGTGTATGGAGATATTAGCTCTATATTATATATAAAGCTGTCTATATTGCATTGCCTCTGGTATGCCAGCACTTTAATGCAATTCGAAATGGATAACTGAAAGTAACACATTAAAACAGTGCAACAATACAGAGAGTTGAGATGCAATAAAACTTTAAACACTCTGTCGGTGGGGCTATGTTAAAGGGGTATTCCACCAATTATTATCATTGCTATATTATTCTCACCTTTGGGTATATTTGATTGCCTCTGCCTCTAGTCCTCTGGTTGATTTCACTCAGAGGACAATTTCACATAATTTCAGGGAAACATTAAATAAAAAAAACTAAAATACAGGATACAATGCTTGTTATGAATGAATATGTGGATGAAAAGTTCAAAATGTAACTACGCAAGCTGCCAAGGTGTCAAAAATCAAATATATATATATATATTTTAGTCGTATATAAGTGTATGAGCTTTGTTCGTGTTTGTGTTTTGCAGCTGCTATGTTTGGATTCTTCCCTCAGGCTTTTAGTCAAATGATCAACACAAGTTATTCTGGGCGGGAGCGACTTCTCTTCTCTTTCTTTTCTAGTAATTCTCCCTCTGCCTCTCTCTCTCTCTGTCCATCTGTCAGTTGTCCGCCTCCCCCTCCGTGACTTTCTCTCTCGCTGCTGCGCTCTCTCTCCCTGTCTCTCTCCGTCTCTCCCCCTACGGCGAGCGCTTTAATTAACTCGTCGACCTCGTCAACATTTACCGCTGAGGGAGGCGGAGGGAGAGCGGGTGAGGAAGAAATGAGGGATGAAGGGAGCAGATTACTAATTCCGTCGAACGCCTTGAGTGACAAAGAGGGCAAGACTTACAGAAGGAAAGGAAGAGAGAGGGAAGGGAAAACTTGCAGAAAGAAAGAAAGAAAGAAAGAAAGAAAGAAAGAAAGAAAGAAAGAAAGAAAGAAAGAATCTGTACAGGCGAAAGATGGCCTGAGTGTGTGTGTGTTTCTGTGTGTGTGTCCATACTCCATCTCCTCCTCAGCGATACTCCTCTTCCCTCCCAGCTGTCGTTTCCTCATCTCGGCTAACATGGCCTGGATCTCCTCCTTCATCTCCTTTAGGCTTTTGTCCGGAGTTCCATCTCTCCGAGAGAGTGTCTGGTTCAACTCAGCAGCCTTAGACTGGAGCCCTGGAGATACACACACACACACACACACACACACACACACACACACACACACACACACACACACACACACACACACACACACACACACACACACACACACACACACACACACACACACACACAGACAGACAGACAGACAGAGAGCAGTTTGATGATGCTACAGAGAGAATGTTGTCAAATGGGGTACTTGCTTCTAGGAGAAGTCGAAAACAAATAATATATTTTTCTTCAATTGCAGTTCCAGCCTGCATGCAAAACACGAACAGTGAATCAGTGATGAATTACAGCGCCAACCACAGTAAGCAAGTGCATGTTTCAGTTGCGTACATTTAGTTTCTAGCCTTCACATTTAAATGAAGTGTTTACATGCCTGGGCTGTGACAACAAATTGCTTTAGACCTCGAGAATTTGACAAAATAAAACCGTTTTAACTTCTCTTTAAAGAAGATATATTACACAGATTAATTTCGGGGCATATTGCAAAACACAAATGCTGGCCAGACACTAATACAAAGTGTGTGTGTGTGTGAATAACGAGGTGTGTAGGTGTGTATACTGGGATGTGTTACTCCCTCCTATGCTACACTACCAAAACAAGGGAACATCACAGGATATCAATTATATGTCTCCATTAACTCACAATGTACAATGTCTACATATCGTCTGGACTGGTGTTCCCATGGCGACGGTTGTAAACCAAATGTTGACATGGGTTGGAACATGGAGATGCATCCAAGTAGACACGTATATGTGTTATATACGTGTTTGTGCTATGGTACAGTGCAGTGCACAGACATTCAGCCCTAATGGATGTTCTGGCTGTGTGCTACCACCATGTCCCACAGCGTTGTGGCTCAGAGAGAGAAAGTCACACACCATTTGATTTTCACTCAACACACGCACACACAACACAAATCCATTCTAAGCATTCAAAGCCAGTGATTTTGACAGACTTTATGTTTGCTCTGTATTTTATCAAATTAAGGCAGTGAAATCTCCAACCAGTCAATGATGAAACTGCACTCAAACGCTCCGAGGCTGGTTTGAATACGCAAACTGCTGGAACGTAATGAGGAGTGTGTGTGTTTGTGTTTGTTTCTGTTTGTGTGTGTGTGTGTGTGAGAGTGTGTTTGTGTGTGTCAGTGTCAGGGAGGCAGAGGAGGAGTGAAAGTATGCTCTGCGTCTTCAAGACTGGCAGCCTCTGTGTGTGCACGCGCATGTGTGTGTGAGTGTCTGGCAGGTTGTGTACAAGTGTGTGAGGGTGACGCGTGTGTATGTGAGGGTGTTTTCCTATCTTTAAAGTGATACGATTAAAGAAAGTTAAAACTTAAATATTCTGCGTTTGTTTGTAGATGTGTGGGTGGGATTGCGTGTGGATGTGTGTATGCGTGTGTGTGTTTGTGTGTGTGGCAGTGCAGCATTTCCTCTCATTTGAAATGTAAACATGACGTGATTAGAGCCAAAACAGAACTAAAGCCATCATGCTAATGAACAGCTGTAAGTGTGTATGCCTACATTCATACTGTATGTGCTCGCCCGTGTGTGTGTGTGCGCATGTGTGTGTGTGTGTCACTGGCATATAATTACATAGTGGGATTTAAAAGCCAATTAAACACTTAAAACGTGGACGGAATCATATTATGCCATCTAGTAAACAAGGGTACACACACTGAGGGAAGTGTGTATAGTATTTTCTTGCTCCATTATGTGTGAGTGTGTGTGTGTACGTGCAGGTTGTGTGAATTCATTTGTGCACGTCTGCTTCAGGTTGTGTGTACTCTGTGGTGTCTGTGTGGATATGTTTGTGTGATTGTGATAGCCACTAATTAAGTCTCTAATTGCTACACTCAATCATCCAGTGAGCCATGACTCTCTCTCTCTCTCTCTCTCTCTCCATCTCACACACACACACACACACACACACACACACACACACACACACACACACACACACACACACACACACACACACACACACACACACACACACACAACCATAATCACACTGTGATTAGGCAGAGAGCCAGAAAGCTAGGAGTAACAGCGAGAAGAGGACAGTTTCATCACAACCAGTCAAAGCGTAAGGGTTTGGCGACTTTCCCCCTCAGTCCCAAAAACGGTGGTCATTACATTTTCATCTTGGAAATCAAAACAGCTCAATTGTTTAACTCAGCTATTTTGCATAAACATACTTTTTTTCAAACACCAGTCAGGAGGAGGGAGGGCACATGGGAGCTAGAGCAACATTGTGTAACCGGCTCTGCTTGGGTACTCGGGGGTTTAGTGCCTTGGCCCCGAGCGTTTCAGTGAGCGGCTCATCGTTCATTCAACCCTTAATCAGATTTCCCCTGACAGAGCTGGGGATCTGAAACTATAATTGTCTGGTCACAAGTTAATTTCCATCTTCTTTATGACTATTCTAGGTCTGTATGAGCTGAAAACCCTAGATGATTTGATTCCAATAACCACAGGAACCCGGTGTGGTAACAATGATCAATACTGTCGCTGTGTGACAACTCAAACAGGGTTCATGTGATTTATAACCTCCACCAGTGCAGTTATGCTTCTGATTCTGCTTATTTCGTTTATTCAGTGGATTTTGTGAGGTTTGGTAGGAAAATAGTGAGATTGAGAGTACAGGAACAGACCTGAAAGTGTGAAAGCTCAGCTCAGCCGGTCAGATCGGCGCCTGTGTGTGCGGACCCTACCAGCAGCAGTGTGTGGTAGGAGCAATAAAGTGTAATGATACCCCCACACCAGTAGGGGCGCGTGTGTATAAATATAGCTACACCAGTTATCATGTGTTTTGGTTCCTACGCGTGTGCACTGACATTTTTAGTTCAATTGGAAGCAAAACATAGAATACACATAGAATTACAGGATTGATGTAAGGCCAATTCTGATTTTGTTCAGCAGTTACAACAAAATATACGCTATTTATATGCTACCTATACCTATACCTGCACCCATACCTGCACCTATACCTATACCTGCACCTATATCTAGACCTATATCTAGACCTATACATAGACCTATACCTGCACCTATACCTGTACCTATACCTGCACCTATACCTGCACCTATACCTATACCTATACCTAGACCTAGACCTAGACCTATACCTGCACCTATACCTATACCTAGACCTAGACCTATACCTGCACCTATACCTATACCTAGACCTGTACCTATACCTAGACCTATACATTACATTACATTACGATCATTTAGCAGAAGCTTTTATCCAAAGCGACTTACAATAATACCTAGACCTATACCTGCACCTAAACCTAGACCTATACCTAGACCTATATCTGCACCTATACCTAGACCTATACCTGTACCTATACCTAGACCTATACCTAGACCTGCACCTATACCTGCACCTATACCCAGACCTATACCTGCACCTATACCTAGACCTATATCTGCACCTATACCTATACCTATATCTGCACCTATACCTAGACCTATACCTGCACCTATACCTACACCTATACCTGCACCTGCACCTAGACCTAGACCTGCACCTAGACCTAGACCTAGACCTGCACCTATACCTACACCTATACCTGCACCTAGACCTAGACCTGCACTATTTTCATCTCATCTTCATCCAATCTCTGTTTAATTTAATAAATAACATTCATTTTCAAGCCACCGCTACTTCCTGACAGCTATTTGACAACAGTGCTGTGCCATCAGGGAATGCTGCAACACCCACAGACCCCCGCCACTTTCCCTGATTATGGAAATAATGGAAGAGGGAAAAAGGGAAATACACACAAGTTGGAGAATTGTTCTTATTCTGCATCTACTTCATCTTGTAAATCTTTATTGAGCTGCTGTATTTTTCATGACTCCGCTCTGCTGCAGCAATTATTCATTTATTATCCTCAGTATTTCTATCCTTCTCTTATCTGTTATGACTCAGCTTTCCCACAAGGATGACTTAAATATGATATGATGTAATGCAATCTGTTCACACATGTTACCAGGGAGACTGATAAAACCAGTAAACCCAGTTAAGGAGGATGAGGAGGCCATTAATGGAGACGAGGAAGAGTTGGCTTCTGTTACCTTGAGCTCCCAGCAGCGTGTCCCTGATGAACCGCTCCAGCTCCTCTGCTCGTTTATGAATCCTGTCAGCATCATCGTCAACCTGCTCTCCGTCAGCTGACACTTTCGTGGCCTACACACACAAACACACACGCACACACACACAGAGGCCATGAAATAGTAAACAAGTGTTGAATAAGAGATGAACGCATTATTGAGTTCTGTCCAACAACGGAAGGGTAAACACACAGGGCTGAATTCATGGATGTACAAGGATGACAGACACATAAAATCAATTTCATTCTGTGTATCAGTGGGTGTAAGGGTGTGTGCGATCGTGTCTCTATGTCTGTTCGTATTCTGTCTTCTCACTTACATCCACACACACACACACAGGAACAAGAAGCAAGAAAAAGATGAATTACTGACCTTTTTTAAACTTTACTACCAATTACTTACAGTTATAACGTTCACACACACACACACACACATTCTTATACGCACAAGAAAGAGCACTGTGTATCATATGTGTGTACGTGTGTTTGTGTGTGTCAACAAAGTACAGGCCCCAATCCCAAAAGGGCTTTTTTTCCCTTCTTGTCATATGTGATACAAAGGTTGATTGATGAGTTCTGAGCCCTGTACAGAAACGCTGGACCACAGAGGTGTTGTAGTTGTATTTATTTTCAGTGTAATACTATTAGGTACTTGTTTCTGTACAGTAGATTGGTGTGATTGCACCTACTGCCATGTTTCTGTATCTGCTCATCTCATTATGCAAGATTGACAAACGTGTGTGTGTGTGTGTGTGAGAGCGTACCCTGCTGTGGAGTTGGTCCATCTCGATGACCAGGGATCCCAGGTTGGAGTCGGCCAGTTGCAATAATCTCTCCGGAGCTTTCTGAGGCGAGAGCATGTGCTGTGGGACAGAAGCAACCAGATGAAGGAATTAGGGAGGAATGTCTTGACACATTTTGGCCCAGGGCTAAGCTTTTCAGCTGTCTGTCTGTCTGTCTCTGTGCTGGAGGGCTGAAAGGGAGCGGATGAGCAAGAGCCAGGAAGAGGATAGGAAGGACAGCGGATAAGCACATAAACATATCTGAAAGATTTGTTTACATACTCCTGAACTTTGGAAAATTTGGAGGTGTTGATGGAGTTTCACAAAGTATTAATTTTATAACTACTATTTAAATGATTGATAAGTAAGAGGATAGAAAACACACTGACTGTTAAATGTTTCTTACCTTGAGTTCCTCTGTCATGTTCTCAAAGCGGTACAGGACCTTATAAGGAGGTGGGAGGGGCGTGGTCAGGGTGACTTCGGTGATAATGCGATACAGGCGGTCCATATCACTGATTAACAGACCTGAGCAGTCATCATCACAGGCTGGAAACAAAGCGACACACACACACGCACACAAATACACAGACGTAATTAGACACCAGTACCGTTGGCTTGTTTAAGTGTGTGTACAGTTTGAATGATGAGAGCGCCAAGACAGGATGGCGAAGTAGCAGAGTAGAGGACAAATCGGGAAACGTATCAGCATACACATGTAAGAGAAGGTTTATGAAATGTTCTGCGTATTTGTGTTTGTGAGTGTGTAGGAATGCGTGGCACCGATAAGTATGTGTGTGTGTGTCTGTGTTTATGCATTTCTAACAGCACACAGACAGGGCTGCTGATGCATGAAATTCAGCACAGAGAGGAAAAACACCTACTATCAGCACACACTGCAGGCTAAAACACACACACCCACACACACACACGGGAACCCACACGTACATGTTGTTTTTTTCTGTATGTGTGTGTGTGTATGTGTGTGTGAATTTTTCCCCCCTCGTAGCCCAAGGCTGATTTATTGCAGGAATTAAAATTTCTGACAAGGGAAATCAAAGATAAATTAAATAAAATAAAAGTATTTGGAGTCTATCAATCTCTGACAAGCCGGAACTCTAAACAGAAACATGCACGCACAGGCATACACACACACACACACACACACACACACACACATTGATTCCAGAATGCTAGTTTGATATCTGGACAGCATTCAGCGAGACTGTGGTGTCGATTGTTGTTTCCTGCTTTGTAATGTGAACCGAGATCTTGTGTGGAGATTCTGATCATTAATCACTTTTCAAAAGTAAAACCCAGTGAATTATGAAATGTGAGATTAGTACCAACTCGCTTCAATGCACTAGGCCCGCTCTTCACACTTCAAATCCCCCCCCACACACACATGCATGAATTCACACAGACATTACAGGTACGAACCGCAACATTGTTTGTTTTGATGGCCACGAATGCTGCCGTACATTGTGTGCGTTTACCATGGCGTTCCAAGTCTAAAGTCAGAACTATACAACATATGTGTGAGAATCCCATAAGACTCTGCGACACACAGCTCCCTCCATTGCACTGCATTGATTACGTGGCACAAATGGAGCCAAAAAGTGACATCACACTTCCAGGGGAGTGAGTGCCATTGTGATCGCTCTCCGTGACAACCATCAGGACTTGTGATTATCCTGTGGACGTGGCAGGAGGGACGACTGGTGTCGCTGCAGCACTTGCGAGGCCAATTTATGAACACACGCTTTGTGTCTGAACACATGAAGACCTGTGCCAGTGGTTTGGCTCCTGACAGCAGCAATTTCATATCAGCTCTCTATCTTACAACCTTTCTTCAATATTCACACACACACACACACACACACACTTACCTTTGCACACGCTAATGGCACTGAATTGGCCCTGCCATCATGGTCATATTACATTTAAATTAGCTCTAAATGACATTGAAATTATTTTCTAAATGACTTGAGTCTGACTTCTGCCATGAACCCCTGTCTCCAATGGCAACTGGAGAAAAGGGCTCTGTCTGCTCATTTACATTTCATTGCCAAAATCAAATGGAAACCAAAACATTAGGGGGGCTAGACTGGGGGGTCGGCCACCTGACAGAGACACAAAGAGAGAGACAGAAAGAAAGAAAGAAAGAAAGAAAGAAAGAAAGAAAGAACCCCAAAGCTGTGTGTTAGTCTTACAGATGATCCCAGCCGGTCCACACACATGCCTCTCCATGCACTGGTCACACGTCAGTCCTGATGCCCCGACCCTGCAGCGGCACTGGCCCGTGACAGGGTCACACGGCCCGGGCAACGCCCCCCATAAGGAACACTTACACTCCTCACAGCGCCCACCGGGCATCCGTGGGTTACCATGGTACCCACTGGAACACCTGGACAGTGGTAAGGAAGGAAGGAGGAGGCGGTCAGAGGTTGTTATTGACTGTATATTTCTGCCTGTTTGTGTTTTATTGCATGTGTGTGTGTGTGTGTGTGTGTGTGTGTGTGTGTGTGTGTGTGTGTGTGTGTGTGTGTGTGTGTTTGTATAGGACCTCTCGCAGTATTTGCCCTCATGTCCTTCTGGACAGGCAGTGCAACGATAGTCATCAAATCCCTCAGATACACAGGTTGGACTGAAACTACACGCACAGAGACAGAAGAAAAACATTTTTAAGAAGAAAATGATCAAGAAGTGTAAAAAAAAAAAAAGTAATTCATAGAAGACAGCAAAAAGAACAAAAGTTTACTTGTTCTGCGGGTTGGGAAGGGGGCAGGCACAGGGTTTGCAGTCGTCATGGAAACCTCGGACAACGCCATAGAAACCTGGAGCGCAGCGTTCACATCGATCCCCCTCTGTGTTGTCTTGGCAGTTCTACACACACACACCATGCAATTTGTGAAGACACTTTGCAACCACAATCCTAACTCTCACTCTGACCTGTGATGTGTTTGTAGTTGTTTTAATTCTGAATGTGATCGGTGACAGCTGCACTGCCACCACACACAAAAAAGAAAAAGAACTCCTGCTGCTCATCCAAAAATCTGTTCATCTTTTTTTAAAAAAAGGGAAATTTTAGAATTAAATTTGATTCAATAGAAGTTGGGTCTTGTATTTGAATTTTTGCCAGCAGTACAACAACAAAGAGACGTCAGATCTGCTTGGGGGAAGTAAGTAATATTTTCTGATCCTATCAATAGAATTAATCTCCTGCACTTTTTCTACCCTCAGATTTTTGAATATTTCTAATCATAAAAGTAGTGAAAATGAGTCGCACTCTGCTTGCTGCCGCGTGTGTGTCTGGACCTGGAGGTGACTGATGGCAAAGATGACGGCTGTGTCACTCCAGCTTCACTCCTTGATGCGATTTTCACTGGCACTAGGTGTAACGTCTGAATCACACACACTCTTATGTCTCTCCCCCTCTCTCTTCTCACTCACCGCATGCTTTTGATATTAAACACTTCTCTGTGGTTTTGCCTCCAAATAAAGTTGATTGACTATTATGAGACATGTTAAATGATTAACCCTTTACGATTCTTATTGAGCAATGTACTAGTAAGGCTGTGAAAGACAGTACGTAAAATGGCCTATTTTCACTCAGTGTGCACAGCATCCCAGGACAATAAGATGAAAAATAAGAACACAGTAAAATAACATTATAAAGCATCTTAAATGTGTTTCATTTGTATACAGTACACACACTGCACTGCATACAAATACAAACGTAATGTCAATTGTAACTCTAGAAACACACATAATGTATACAAGCTAACAGTACATTTGCACACACATACACACAGCCCCCACTTCGTCATATCCCCAGGCACCTGTCTTATGTGTTCGCCTTGTTTGTTGAAATGGGAACCTCAATCAGTGCAACAGGAAGTTGCCTCTTAACGAGGCAAGTCATTTCCATTAACTTCCTGTGTTCCTCGTTATCGCTAATTACCACAGAAACAAACTCGTTTAGCATTTTCAATTTAGCCCGCTTGGGTAGAAAATGCTAATGACGCTGTTATGAAGAAAGGAATGGAAATGGGCAAGGAAAAAATGGCTGGGAGGCAGATAGGGACAGAAATCAAACAGGGGCGAAGAGGGGGGGGAGCGATGAAGACAGAGGAACAAATTGGAAAAGCGAGAGAAATTAAAGAGAAGTAAGAAAGAAAACGACAAAGGGCATTGTGGACGATGGGAGCAAAGAGAGGAGGCAGAGGAGGGAGGGACGGAGGGGAGATCAAAGGAAGAGAAGGATGAGAAGGATGAGAACACACGGAAAACAAGGAAACCGGAGAACAGGGGGGAGTGGAGGAGGGAGTGAAAATGAAATAGGAAAGGGAGGATAGGTGGAGAAGGAGAGAGGAGGAGATGCAAGAGCTGGAATGGAGGAGGGAGAGAGAGAGAGAATGGAAGGACCAGCAGAAGGCGGGGCAGAGGTGTGGCCTGACTAAGCAAACACACACACACACCATAAAAACACACACACTGCCAGAGTGTTTACTGCGAGCCTCCAGATCTCAATACCGGGTCAGATGAGAACATAATTACTGAACATGTTTTGATTTTTGATCGGAAATTGATTTGTCTCTGATTGCCCCCCCCCTCCCTTTTTTCTAAAAAGTCGAGGTGTGGCTTTGGGTCCGAGCCAGAGAAGAGGAAATGACACAAAGTATGAGCAGGCCTGGGGTTGTTAATTATTGTGAGGCTAATTACAGTGTCTGACCTCTCCCTGAACACACACACACACACACACACACACACACACACACGCACACAGAGCCACTCACTCACTCTCTTTTCCAAAAAAACTATCTGGCATATGGCTATATGAGGGACTCCGGGGGGAGGATGCAGACACACACACACACACACACACACACACACACACACACACACACACACACACACACACACACACACACACACACACACCTGGCATATGGATGTCTCAGGGTCACAGGTGGATGAGTGCCCACTGCATTGGCACTGAACACAGCTGCCCATGCCAGCAGCGGTGGGCTCTCTGGACGCTGGAGCAGGTGCCCGGGAGCCGTCGCGAAGACGGTAGAAACCTGCAGCACACTCCTGCAAACACACACACACAAACACACACAGGGAGAGGGAGAGAGCAAGAGCGAAAGAAGAAAAACGAAGAGAGAGATGAGCCAATTCTGATTGTATTTGTGTAGACAGATTACATACACAGATAGACACACATAGACGCACAAACCAAAAACACACAAACGCACACACACAAACTCGACGGCTACACACATGGATATACATAGTTATCCTTAATTGATATTTCTCTGGGCAACCGTTGACCACTCTCTCTTTCGAACACACACACACACACAATTAAGAGTTATTCCCTTCAGTAAGTTTTGAACATGCACACACACACACACACACAGACACAGACACACCGCCAAGGTAACTCTCTCTCCCTCTCTCTCCTGTTCAGCAATAATTAATGGAGTCCATTTAAAGAGCCATCTGTTCCCTCTGCTAGCCCTAAACGCCCGTTTAAAAATACTTTATTAACAACGACGGCGGCTACAAATAGAACGGCCATCTGTCAGCCAAACCCTGCACGACCTGAACGTTTCAAGTTTAGCTACCGTTTGCTATTTGGCTTCTATTTGGCAGTTTTTCAAGCATATCTGTAGCTTTTTAAATTATGTACATGGTTAATTTCCAGGCGGCGTAGACGGCGGCTCGTCTGCTCTCTATGTAACAGGGAACAAAGTGAATCAGAGGTTGGAGAACAGAGGTAAAAGTTCCCTGGCAGACAATATACATTCCTTTAAGATGAACACAATATTGCCTAAATGACTCTTAAGGCCCTGCTGTCCGATGGAAGTGCCTCACACTGTTGCCTCTGTGTGTCATAAGCTGCCTCTGGAAAATCCTCATTACGCTATTCAGTCACCGCCATGTGCTTTGTGTGGCTTAAGAGAAGGAGCCGGACGCCGGTGAAAGTCAATTGCTTTGACAAAATCAGAGCCGAGTGTGGGAGAGACGCTCAGCGAGGCTTAATTCTCGCCGAGGCAAAAAGAGCAGGGGAGAGGAAAAAGCTGAAAACTGAGAGGCGTCACAGCGGCTTTAAGTGCTGATGTAAATGTAAATTGGAAACTTGCAAGATGCTGTTGAAAGAGTGTGATCCCAAACCTCCAGCCATCATCAACAACAACACACGCTCTGTTTCCTGGGTGAAGTAAACGTATTTGTCGAAAGGAATAAAAGGTTTAAACTGCTTTTCAAACACGTTGAATGGCCTTCGTGTACACAAAACGTGTTCCTGATTGCATCAACAGCTTAGACGCTCAGTGCAAAGTGTTCAGTCTGTAAATGCAAGAAATTACAATTACCAAATTTCACTGAGAATTTTAGATTACTGATAAACATTTTGGGCATTTTCTTTAAGGAATATCCAAATTGAAAAAAAGAAAAAAAAAATATTCCTTTCTCTCAAGCAATGAATAAAGGGTGACATATGGACAATTAGGAATAAAGAATAAACACTATAACGACCTTAATTCAATCAATCAATTCCACCCTGATGTATTTTTTGCACATTTGCTTTCTTTACAGCAGGAGCAGCTCAATGCAGATCACCTGCACTCGTACTCATTTTGGCTACAACAGATGCTCGTCAAAGCTAAATCTAACAAAAATAAATACATTAAAAAAAAATGTAGAAACCACAGTTACTTTCAAATGTTGTGAAATGACTGCAGCTGGCTGACAGCTGGTTACTCATTGCAGAGGTAAGTGAAGCATGCGTGCTCATGGGTACCTCACAGGAGAGTCCAGAGTAGCCTGCTGGACAGTCACACTTCTCTATCTGATGGGCTCTCTCGCTCTCTTTGTTTGGTCTGCCGTCCTCTGCCACTGTTAGACTGATCTCAGAAATACTGGAGAGAGGGAGGGAGAGAGGGAGAGAGAGAGAGAGAGAGAGAGAGAGAGAGAGAGAGAGAGAGAGAGAGAGAGAGAGAGAGAGAGAGAGAGAGAGTACACATGTTACATTTACCAGAGACTAGCTTTAATTTAAGTATCACATGTCATCTTCATCAACAGTTGCATAAAAACAGATATAATCAATAATAATTACTTATGTCACATTGACAAATTTGTAATACTTGAATGCCAGAAGCTGCTTACAAACGATCAAATAAATGAATTTACTCAAGTAGGTGATCTAAATGAATCCATTGAGAAGTCCAGAGCTGCAAAATAAAATCTGATTGTGTGTGTGTGTGTGTGTTTACCGGCTGTGTCTCATCACGTTGCCATGTGATGCCTTGATTAGGATGTAGTCCACATAGAATAAAATGTCCATGAAGTCCTCGCGAGTCATAGGACGTCCATCTCCATGTCTCCACTCATGCTGTGCAGAAACACATCATGGACACATTCACAATCTAATCTAACATCTGCAGGTTCACAGTGAATCATTCCAAGTTTCTATTGGTAAAACTATTTCTAATCAATATTCTTCGGTCCTGCTTTAGTACTGAGTATTTCAAGTTGAATGAGTTATTTTGGGAATTTCACTTTTCATTGATTTTGGTTTTTACTTCCCACCTAAAATACCAAATATTGACATTTCTTCAAGGCAATTTTCGAGACAAATTCCTCATGTTAGACCTGAAAAATCTGGTAAAATAAAATATAATTGAGGCATTTTCAAAATAAATCTTCAATGTTTGATAAAGAAAATATATTACAGCAAAATGGTTGTTTTGCTCTTTACTTGGTACTTCTACAAAAGTCTAGAAAATAGGTGGACCTTTCATAAAAATAAAGAAAAAGATTAACGCGAAGAATAAAAAAAGGATTAAAGCTATTACAAATTCTTTTCACATTCTTTTTCAACAACCCTCTTTGGTTTGAACCATTACCTCTGTCATGTCAATCTCTTGACGGGTGAGCTGACCAATCTGGAGTCCCGATATGTGATGCGTCATCAGCCTGTCGTGGTTAGCCCCGCCCCTCACGATGACCTGTGGCTCGTACGAGGACGAGCCCGTCTCATCTCTGGCCTCGTAGTAAACGGCGTATTTCAACTGGCCCCCGTACGCTGTGATCTAAAGAGAGAGGTCGACTCATCACTGACACAGTCCCCCCGCTGAGCATTGTGTGGGTCCATTGTGTAGGACGGTTTCCTACCATAGAGCCTCTGAATTGCTCTGGCAGTCTCCAGTAGTACGGTTCAGACAGAGCGGAGGAGACCAGCTCTGCATTGGCCAGGATCTCAGGATGCTGGAAGCTCACACCTCTTTGTGTCTCCAAAAGATTGGCTTTATCCACGAGGGGGAGCACCGTCTGCTCTGGCTTCAGGGTTAGCTACAAAACACATCCATAATATTAATGTAATAAACTGAATATTTATCTCTTGAAATGATTTCTTTGGAGAAGAGCATTAGAAGATTGAAGAGCGCCAGATCTTGAACCTGAGGAAGGGTTCAACTTTTATCATGCTGTAGTACTTTTCCAGGGCTATTAGATATTATTAAATATAATTTTCCGGTATTAAGCAGCAACAACTCTTGCAGGCTCGGAGCTCATTGCAGAAAGAGACACTTTCTTTCACACTGCAGGGTAAAGACTGATGCTGAAATTATTACTATTATAAGAAAGTATTCCTTTCAGATTTAATGGCACAGAATGGCTACAGCATCGGTGCAACGTGGAGGCTGAAAGGTTTCCTAATGTTCAGGGGCTGCATTTTATATTAGAGATTTGACTTACTGACGGCAAAAACTGGACCGAAATAAGCAACGGAAACTGAAGGGATGGACGAGTGTTACAGTCTCATCTTATTTTAATAAGATATGATATACCAATGACTTGTTGTGTGTCAGGATACGTGAGTTATTCCTTGACAGTCTGCACAACTTTCTTTCATTTTCATTTCCTCACACTGCCACTGTTGACACATGTTGATATATCTTTCTTTCCCCCTTCTCTTTTAATTTTACTTTTATATTTGTCTGGCTCCTTGAAGTGCTATGAAGAGTCTGTTCATATATACAGAGCATCAACGTGCAGTATGAGGTAATAAAGCATCCAATATGCCTGTGTGTGTGTTTGTGCTTGTCATGCAGGGTTACTAAGGTGACTGCTGGTGATGCTGCCGTTTGTCCACACCGGCCACTGGATATACTGAACAGAGACTTTTCATTTAGGGATACAGAAAGTACTTGCATACACTCAATATACACTCAAATAGTCTCATGTTGTGTTATTTACTATGGATTACTAGAGTTGTTATGTATTACAGTTATAATGTAGCTCCTTTGCCTGTAGGGTCTTCCAAGAATAATGTATCCAGTAGTGAATTAGGTGGTTGTTTTAGAAATAAAGGCAATGTTTTTTCATTTGTTTGAACCTGTAGCTACATATAGAAATATTGACTGTGGGCTGTGGTTGATTGGACAAACTTTAAAAAATAGATTAATCTGCTGTAGTCTGGGTCTCTGGGTCTCTCTCTCTCTCTCTCTTTCTCTCTCTTTCTCCGTGCCCGCATAGATCAGATGTGAATATTTTGTGAAAAGTATCAGGGCCAATATGACGGAGTGATCTTTGGTTGAATGGAATCCCTCTGAAATCCATCTGGCGAGTACATTCTGGACACCTTGGCAATACTGGTTTCATGATTGAGTCCATTTCTTCCATTTCTGTCGCAACTCATCTGCATTTGCCTGCTTCGTTTCAAATTCATTCCATTCCGAAGGCTTTGTGGGTTTTCTTTTTTATGCTCTATCTTATCTTTCTTGGGCAGAGTAACACAATGACAAAAAAAATACATGATTATGCTGTGGAACACAAACATGACCGTGTGATCCTAAATGCTAAGTGGAACAGAAAATCATATTTAAAAAGACAAAATGTGAGATTTGAGAGGTTAAAAGATGATAAAAGAAAGGAAATTGCTAAAATATCTGAGCTTTACTGCTGCGTAAATATTAACCCTTGATTTCAATGGGCAAAATACTGAAACTCTAAAAGCAAATAAGGTTAATTAAAGTTGACATTGAGGCTCTGGGATCGCATTTTCACATTGAAATGGTGTGTGCGTGTGTGTGTGTGTGCTTGAGAGTGTGTATCGTGTTTGTATTGTGCACATTTATGCCCTCTACTTACAAGACAATGTGTATGCGTGTGTGAGAATTATTGTGCGATGTGTTGATAAAGTATAGAGCGCATATGGGAGACACACAGAAACACACACACACACTCACACAGCAAGACAGATAGAGAGAGAGAGGGGGGGGGAGAGAGAGAGAGAAGGAGACATAGAGAGAGAGAGAGAGAGAGTGTGTGTGTGTGTGTGTGTGTGTGTATATATGTCCCATTCCACACAGCGTAATCTCACGATTCAGTGGTTCAGAGAAAATCTCCCTCTTTCCAATAAACTAAATTTTTTCTCCTTTATATGTCCCTCTCTCCCTCTCCCTCTCTCTCCCTCCCTCCCTCCCTCTCTCTCCCCTGCTCTCTCTCTCACCTCTCTGTCAACAGTAAATGAAGTGAATTTGTCGTTTAAATGAAGCCCCTCGCTATTCTCTGTCCGAAAAGTCTATGGTTACCATGGAAATGCCACTTTCACATCACTGACAGGAAGCTTTTCCGAGGTGCAGGGCCCTTTATTAAAAACAGGCTGCCACTCAGCCAACTTACTGACTGGCTGCTGTAAGGAGCGTGGGGCGGCACGGCTACGGCTATATTGACTCTGTTCTTGACTTGGAGCTGGTATTTGCAATATTCTTTATGAATAAATCATAATTCTCTTACATCAGTCAGTGTGGCTAAGGAATCATTTTAATTTTGGGGTCTATTTTTACTTGACCACGGACACGAGTGTTGGGGAGGTTATGAGCCGGATGTGCAGGAGATGAAGCAGCACAGCACAGAAACTAGAAGCCCTGCAGTCAGAAATGAAGCAGTTAACCCAGAGTGGAACTTTTGACGAGACTTCTGCCATCCATCACTTTTATTTTATCCTTAAAATGAGCCCGAAAAGTCTGTGAGCAGCAAAGGTTGGGCCAAGCAGAGTAGAGCGCCCTCTAGAGACAGATTTTCTTTGCGTTCTGATTCTCTGTACTGACTGTCCAATGAGTGCTAATGTCCTTCACTAAAGCGTCTCCACCCTATCTCTCTATCATATTGCCTTATTTAACATTTCGTCCCTGTAACCTAGCAACTTGCCGACTAGGCCGCACAAACAAATCAGTATCCTTCTATTTTCTGCAGGGCTCAAATAAATACTCGGTCTCTGGATCTATAGGTTTTTGAGTGCCTTCATCAGCCTCCAGTCATCTGTAGATAATGATGCATGGAGGACAGAGCGTTTACATCACTGGCATAATGCAGTGCCAGTCGGGGGGGAACCACCTGCCTCCGCCAGGAAGCTGGCACATCAAGAGTGTAGACTATAAAAAAAAAAAAAATCTGGCTTCCATGTGTGACGAATCGTTTCCAGGCAAAGACTTTAATTGGATGTTTATAGGCACGGAACAACATTTAAAGAGTGCACATCGGTAAAACATTTCAAATCACATCTACTCACCCACATCCTGATGAGTCCTTGTGCCTCTGTGCAGGACTGTGTCAGCCCATAACAGTAACACTTGCTACAGCCCAGTGGGTTTCGTACAGACAACCCGAACGTGCCTGGCTTGCACCGCCTGCAGTTGTCCCCCTCCACATTTGCCTAAAATAACACAAACAAGCAATTGCAACAAGGTGAGATTAGCAGAGTGCTTTGTCCTGAGAGTCCTGAAAGAAGGTACCTCAAAAATCAGTCGACAGTCAACGAAACAATAATCTATTTGTGCTGTTTGGTAACAGGATCATACATTTTTTTTGAATAAAGAAGTTCCAAAAATACACTCAACCATTAGGAGCCTAACGATGCATTTAATGTTGGGGCTGCATCCAGTCAGAAGTGAGCACATCACTGCCAGTGCTATTCAACTGGACTGTTTATATTGTGAGGGAATAACCTGATGCCTGACTTTTCTAAAATAGAATTGTGGACAGGACTGCATATGCCACCTTCTACTCGCTGCCAAGAAAAGCCTTCCTGTCAACAAAACATCATCCAATTAATGTTGGGTGCTGTCAAAACGTCCTCCAGGTTAGCAGGTAAGGAGCCAAAACAGCTAGAGACTGTGAGTGCGCGGCGAGGAGACCCAGGAAACCAACTTAGGAGTCAAAATAATTAACATTTGCATGATAAGGTGTCACGTACAGGCAGCGGTCCCATTCTAAACTATCATAAGATGCAAAAGGAGCGAGGCGTGCTTCGTTGATTTACTGGATTTCCTCCAATTACTGTTCAAGATTTGGGAATTTCCTCTAAAAAACCTCATTATAATATCCTCAGCCTAGGATCTGCAGTATTTTCTTACCTTAAAAAGAATCATGAAGTTAGAGAGAGACACACAGAGAGACAGGTAGAAAGACAGACAGGTAATCGGCATTACAGGTGTCAAATCCACACATGGAAATGTAAACAAATATACAGGTATACATTTAAAAAGGAATAATAGATGAGCAGAGAGACAGGTGAAGGAGGCGCTGACTGATTGAGAGGGAGACAACAGCTGATCTGAAGACATGTTACAAGTGTGTGAGCATGTATGGAACGTGTGTGCGTGTGCAGGCTTTGCAACTGTGCATGTGGTTATTAGCAATTTAGAGTGAAGATGGCAGGATGTGAGCACTTTACCTTGCAGCTGCACCTGCCTGTGCGGTCTGCGCAGGCACACACTCCCCTCTCCGCGTCGCACGTCTGGCTGTCCGATCCCGAGATGTCACACTCACACCGGACGCACTGCGGATGTGACAACAAGACAAGGCTAAGCTGCTGTTCCCAAAGACATCGCAGACATCAAAAGAAGAGCTGCCTGAGCGTATCCATGCTTTATGCTTCACTGAACTTTTAGAATTTAGCCCAAAATGAAACTCTATTCACTCCCGTGTCAGGCAAAACATCCCTGAGGCTCATTAAAACTTCCTTAGAGAGGTTTGAAAGGACCGCAGTGAAAACACAAAGCTGACTCACTGTTTTGTTGATCACGCAAGCTGTGATGAAATTCTGACTAACGCGGTGCTCAGAAGATCAAACATATGCTGTGATACCACTGATGAAGATCTATGGTAAAGAGTTTGGACCTGGTATGAACACGATATAAGATCTAAACAAAATAAGGATCAAACCCCCGTTGGGATGTCCTCCAAAGCCTATGAGGAAGTAGTGTTTGTGTTAGTACAGGACTGTAGTAGTGTTGGCAGTAGTGTTGTTAGTGTCGTCAATTACCTGAGGAAAGTCTCTGTATCCCAGCTGGCATTCGTGGCATTTCTCTCCTCTGAAGGAGTCGCGGCAGTGGCAGCAGCCGGTGTTGACGTTACACTGCTGGCTCACTGAGCCAAGCACATTACAACCACACTCCTACACACGCAAAGACACACAGAGTGCATTATTGTCTTTGTGTTCTTTATATTGCCTTGTCTATATTTTGATTCCTCCCCAGTGTTTTCAAACTTCACATCCACAGGGCAGTGTGTGAATGATTTAAGCCTCACCTTGCATCCAGTAACGATGTCGTGGCCCCAGTGGTTTGGAGCGCAGCGGTCACACCTCTCGCCAATCGCGTTGGGAGGACAGATACACTGTCCTGTGCTGGCGTCGCAGTTATTTCCCACATGCTCACACTGGCAGGCTAGAGGAGAGGAGAGGAGAGGAGAGGAGAGGAGAGGAGAGGAGAGGAAAGGTAAGGAGAAAAATAGCAGCAGTGATGTGTTGAGGAGATGAGAGGACCGACAAGACAACACAAACACAGCGAAAGTATAAATCAACACATCATTTCAAGACCTACAGATGAGAACCATAGAAAAGCTTCATCAATTATGACGATGACTCATGCATACTGTACACACACACACAGACACACCTCGCTTCCTATTGGCAAAACAGATCTCTATATGCACGAAGCAGATCTCCTGTATGAAAATTCCTTTAAATATTCTACACATACAGCAATCACCAGCTGTTATGTTTCTTCACCAGCCAGGATGCATAAGGAATCTCTGGGCTCCATTATTCATTGGTCATTATTATTCTGTGTTCCATCTTCAAAGATGTTGATGTTAATCAGTAGCTAGTTTCTCCTGGCAGCATTCCGCCATGCTGCCGCAGCTGTTTCCTGTAATTTGGATATTCTTCACTGCTTCTATTCTCATATCCTTTCTATGTGACGCACATTTCAGAACCCTGAGTTGAATGCTAATATATTTATGATACATACGTATAATACGGGCGCTGAAGTAACTCCTCCTGTTTGTTGGTCACTGGACACATATGCTTGTTTCCCTCAGTTGATATGAAACTCAAGTGTCAACACACACACATTTACAGTGAGTATAGACTTACGTGTGCAGCCTCCCTCCTGGAAGTTGAAGAATCCCCGTGAGCAGCGGTCACATTTGGGTCCGCTGACCCCAGGCTGACACCGACACTGGCCGGACTCGTCGCAGTCAAAAGACTTGGAGCCGAAGGAGTTGCAATTACACGGGATACACATTCCAACCCTGGTGACGCCGTGGGTCAGAGGCTGGAGGCACAGGTACAAACAAGGAAAGGGACCATATGAATAAAGCTGGAAATATGTTCAGACGTCTCAGCAAAAAAACAAGCTGCAATAACACTCCAAACGTTTCTCTCCGGCAAGGTGGAAAGAAAAAGTGAGAACAACATGAACTCCATACTTGAGGTTGCTTGGGGAGAGGAAGAGAATAACACAGGAGAGTGGAGTTCATGTTAAATTAGTTGCAGAAACTTTCCACCCTGACGATACCATTCTGAGATGAAGCGTGAGGATGACTGACACAAGCAGGAACTCATTCACATAAACCTTTCAAATTAATACACACAACGTGAACACAAAGTCACTGCACAAACAAACACAGGCACACCTTCTAGAACAACCAAACAAAGCAGCAGCACCAGAGCACGATTTAGTAACAAGATCAATAGGCACAATCTCACTAAAGTTTACAATTACGTCATGATCATCTTACAGTATGCAAGGTTTAGCCATTCCTCAACATATAGACAAATAATGAAATTTAATTAGGAATATAATACTCTTTGAATCGTTATTGCATTTCCAAAATCCTTCCATCTGTTCCGCAAAAATCTGTTGTATTCGTCAGCACAAACAGACGGCACTTGATCCTGATCGACTCCTGTAACTTTACTGCATGTCAGCGTCCAGTAATGTGACGACTCGTTCTTTAAATTCACTCAGTTTCATTGCGCCCACTTAAAATGTCACTTAACTCTATTCATTTGCATAAGATAATGAAAACATTATTTTTACATTATCTTTAATGTTGCCCGATCTCCATATCTGCAGTTATGCTGTTGTCTAACTGCTGACTTTGTTTATGTTGAGAATTGTCTGTAGTTTAGAGGCCATTTAAAGTCTGGATTTAATGGCCGCTGCTTTGTAAAAAAGACTCATAGTTGCTGCTTTGAAAAATAAAGTCACAAAGCCTTTCATGTTGGTGCTACAAACTGTTCCCAGCCAAACAGAAACGCCTCCTTCAGCCAATACATTTTTATATAACTGGTGCTAAAAATGACGTGAATTAAGATGCATCTTTATGATACCTCATCATTTCCACAAAAAAACATACAAATGGGAAATGCTTTCTTCTGTCTGAACCTCATTCTGTCTGGAACAAACTTTGTTGATGAGATGTGATTTAAAATAAACTGTATGTTACCTCTGCACTATAAAGCAAACATATTACACATCTTATTTTTTATATCTCTTATTTTTTCAACGAGTTATCTACAGATTATGTTTTCGATTAGTCGATTAATCTAAAGATTGAATTTATTACGCAATATAACAATTATTTCCCCCAAAATTAATGTCAAACTTATCTCATTAATATTTCAATATTTTCTACAATCATCTTCTCTTGAAAACAAACAAATGTAACAAAGATTTGCAATGCATTATTCCACAACTAGCCACCTTTTGACTGATAATCTACATTTTACAATCCAACTCAATTCAGGTAAAAGTGATCGAGCGCAACCTGCATTCAACAACAAAAATACATGAGAAGCCGGTCAGTTTGCGCTTCCGCACGTCAGCAAAGACCCGCTTGCGGCATTCGAGCCACACGTCGGCAAGAGCCGCACGTCGGCCGGCAAAGAGCCGCCTTGACAACGCGCTCCGCGGTGCTTTTACTTTTGACCGTGGCCGGCTTTTTTTTCGCCGCAGCTTGATTTCCGGTTTCGTGCATGCTTCCACCTGGCGCAGCCATCTTACGTCATTACGAGGCGCCGGCGCACGGTTATGCAAATCGATGTATTTACGTAATCGAGTAGTCGATTTACGTCTACGCGTCACCCCGCCCCTAAACACATGCCACCTTTTTTCTGATTGGCCAGGTTCATCAGATCTGGCAACACCCACAGACTGTGAAAGCAACAGTACAGTTTAACATGTCTGCTTATAACTAAAAAATGTTTCTATTTGCAGAGAATAAATTACAAGTATCCCACACCCCTACGTGCAGCAGTGGTTATAACCAACACACATCCATTTTCATGCAGCATTTTGAAAATTCAGACCTCAAAGTCGTGAAGCTCACCAATGCAAAAACTTGGACATTTGCTATGCACACACATTGTGTCTTAAAGCTCTTTAGACACACGAGTCCCTTGGATGTACATCTTCACACATCAAGTGAAAACACACAACCATGCGAATCACACCACTGGCATCCACATGCTGTGTGCGTTACCCCTGTCTTAGGCCTGAACGCCCCCCTGGGACACCCCCCTGTGCGGCTTGACCCGCCCCATCTCTGCTGGACGGATTCCATGGGAATGCGCTCCACCGGGCGCCTTGTCTCACGCCTCTCGTAACCTTGGCGACGCAGGTCACAGCGGCGGCCCGCGAAGCCAGGGCGACAGATGCAGCGGCCCTCAACATCACAGCGCTGAGACATGGAGCCGTGAGGGCTGCAGCCACAGGCCATACACTCCTGAGTCTCTGCAGCCCACCAGCAGTTAGGCTGGACCAATCACCACGCAGATGAGTGGAGGGGGGCAGACAGGGGGCCAAGGAGCCAAGAGTGAGTGCCATATATACAAACAACAACACAGAAATAACAACAAACTCATGGAATCTGAGTACAATTAGCAATATTTTTACATTTGTATGACATGTGTCATGATTGTGACAGGGGATAATTACATTTCTGAAGGAATGTGTCTTTTTTTAGAAACAAGAATTAAGAATTATAGAATTACAGAGAAGAAAACCATGAAATGAATGTTACCTACCATTCACGCACCACATTTGATGCAAACTGACTAAAGATGTAAAGCATTATTCAAATGTTTGGGGTTAAAAACACTAAAATGAAAGACAAAGAACTAACAATTTATTCAAAACCAAAGCCCTCCGATATTCCAATATCATGCGGAAAGATTACAAAAAGATAAAACCACATGTTGGAACCCCAAAGGTGGAATAAAGTACTCTTGGTGGATTAATAAAAAAGGAATCAACCCAGCCTGTGTGTACCTTAGCTTGTCAGAATACCCACCATGCACTCGTCACATTGTCGCCCGACCACATTTTCCCGGCACTGGCACTGGCCATTGTCCTGGTTGCAGACCTCGGTCACAGATCCGTTGGTGTGGCACTGACAGGCTGCAGTAGAGGAGAGGAGATAAGCACATTTCTCTATGATATCAGAGTGTAACAATGGCACATGTGTGCTACACACTGGCTGGGATTAGAGCTTCTTCAGGATTAGCTGCTGATAGGAACTTTCACATTATGCTCACTGCAGTTTAGAGAACAATCTGCTCTTCTTGAAATTGATTCTTCGGTCTGGTGGTTTGACTTTGCGTCTTGAGATTATTAAAGTTGCACTCGACAGCTTTTGTATGTAAAAACCTATAATCACTTTGTTGCTGTTAACAGTGTGTAAATGGTTTGTCATGTGTATACATAAGTGATAAAAAGAACCCTTTCATCTCTTTCTCTCTCGATCCCCCTCTCTCTCTCTCTCTCTCTCTCTCCCTCTCTCTCCCTTTCTACTTAGTTTGACTTCAACTTCATTTAAAGTTTGTGTTTGTGCGCTCAAATACTACTGGGAAAAAAAAGACACGCCCACGCATGCCAATCATGCCTTTAGATATACAATTAAAACTTGAACATCACAGCTTCCATCTGGTAGACGGGCTGTCAGAAACACACACATACACACCAACAAACACACACACACCTTCTCAAGAAATTAGTAGCACACATCACGTCACACACACACACATAGCGTGTAATACTCGTGCCATTCTCTCCCGTTACAAGCAAAGAGACAGAAGGACAGACCTGAGTGTGGGACGAAAACGTGAGCGAGAGAAGGGTACAACAGATGTCTAGGCACACACACGCACACACACACGCACATATGCACGCGCAGATGAACAGAGACGCATCATACAACGCATAGCAAGTTGATTTTCTTTCATACACATACGCAGAGATGCATGCCTGCCGTTAAATAAATGCACACACACACCTACACAGTCAAATACATGCAGATGAACACACACACATATGATTAAACATACAGGAGAACACGCACACATGCATCCGTCTCTGTTTCGCATATTCATACTCTTGTGCAGTCTCTCACACCCCCTAGCTTCACCCTTTGGGGACCATCTGGGCTCCGGTCTGTCACTCGCTACAATACGAGCCTTGTTGTGGGATAAAATGTTGCTTTTCATTGCATTTTTTTTTTACTGTTGGTGGGTGTAGCATTCTAGCAACTTGCAAATACATTATGCCCTGTTACCAAGCAATCAACAATCTGTCGTATCAACAAACTGCAGGAGTGGATGTCTAAAATGCAATCTATTTGATCCTGGTCCAGCTCCGTAATGTTACATATAGTTCTGTAAGCGTGTGTATAACTGGATTAAATATAAAACGTTCAGAGTAATTACACTTCATTCTCAAGGTCAAATTGATTATTATTATTATTATGCAGAGAACAAGCAAAAACACTTCAAGCAGCATCAGGAGTTTCTGAAAGCGTGACAAGACACTGTGATGTCTGGCAAACAAGAGAGCACTTGAAAGCATCATCATAATGCAGTTTCCTCAGACGGCCCCGAAGCCCAACCAGGGAATTCTGTTTCACACCCCCTCTTCACAGGCAGTTAAGTTTATTGCTTATTTGTTTGACACATTTTAACCCGCCGTTATCTAGAACAGATCACACTGGGAATTAGGGATGAGGGTTGATTGATAAGTTCTGAGCTGGACACAAAAGGAAGTGGGCAAATGCTGTAATATTTCAATGTAGGACGAAATATCATTCTTTCCAAATGTGGAGCAAAGCTTTAGCTGCAACCCGTTGGAACAGCTGATGATGTCATATGGGCGATGGGGGATTTTTATACTGCCAAGAAAAGGTCTTGGGATGAAATCCCTCCAGATTGCTCGACAGAAGTGTAATGACGAGGGAAGGAGATTATGTTGAACTCTAAAAAACTGAGTCATTTTAATATTTCTGGGGAAGACATTGAGAAATCATTTGAAGCTTTTAAAGTGAAAAAGTAGTCTGGGAGGGCAGAGCAGGCATGTGTTTAAGATGCCTAAAGTAGAGGATTGGGAGCATTAGAACTGTGAAGTGTACCACAGATCTGAGAGGCATTGACAAAGGATTCCTTAACTGCAAGTCGAAAGCATAATTTCATTGCTGAATTACTAGACCGCAATTACGTTTTGTTCCACTGTCTGGACTAATGTGTGGCTGCGCAAATCAAACATCCTCTCAACAACTTGCAAATGACTTTTCGCCATGTGGACAAATGGTCAGAGGAGCTGATTCTCTTGAAATTATTCATTCATTCAGACAAATGACTTTGTGGTCAAGTGTGCTTGAAAAATCAAGCCATTCTCCACTCCGCAGTGAATCAAGCTGAACAAACCACTATTAATGGTGGAGGCACAAAATGGCTGCCGCAGAATTGGCTGCAGACAGGAAAACCGTGACATCCAAAGAAAAGTGCAGTCTAATAGTGCACAAATGGACTCGGCCTGAACTCTCCCGCTCCGCTCAATAAAATTCATTAAGACTGGAAGAGGGAGAGAGAGAGAGAGAGAGAGAGAGAGAGAGAGAGGAAGAGAGAGAGGGAGCGAGTGAGCGACAGAGAGAGAGAGTGAGAGAGAGAGTTGTGTCTTTTAATAATTCCTGGTGGTCTTTTGTCATTCTTACAGGATCAATAGCAACCCTCCATCTCCGAGACACGAGCAGCCGATCAGCACTGTAGGAGAGCGATAGATCAGGCTGATTAATCAATAACCATTTAGCTGGGTGGAAAGGGGAAACAACTACAGAACAATGAACCATCAAATACACATTAATACCCTCTGTCAGCCCGTCTGCCTGCCCCCGCGCTTGCCTGACGCTTTCATCTGTGTATTTATCTATCTGCCTGTCTATTGTCTTACTGAGCTGTCTGTCCCTTCATCTGTCTCTCGTCTTCCTCGACAGCACAGGTTTTTAATGAAGACTTTCACAAACAAGCCCCATCTGTACGCGCGTGTTTCGCCGCCTCTTTCTCTATCGTTCTATTGCTCTGCAGTTTTCACAGGTACCGTTTCCTACTCTGACTCTTACACACAGCTGGCAGTCAGTGGGCCCCTCCGACATCACACCTCCCACTAGCACAGCTGCTTGCCGATGTACAACCACACACACACACAGTCCAGATGGTGTACTAGCTACGCAATGTTTCAGTGAGAGGATTAAAGGTATCATCTCGCTAAAATTGAGTCTCATAGAGGAAACCGCTCTTTAATGTGGCTCTCTTTGTTGAGAAAGTGTCACAGCGAGACTCGTTCTTTCCCCCGATCAGTTTAGATGTTGTAATCGTTCTCTACCTGCTGTTTACAGTTGGGTATTCAACTTTGCAGACAGCGATCCTGATCACTAATTAACTTTGTGATGAACGACGTTTCAAGAAGGAAATCATTGCTGTAATACTGAACGTTACAATAACATTGTGAGGGCGGAAACAAGATTCCGGGTTGGCACTGAAACTACTTCCGAACAATAGCAAAGAGAGATTTCTTGCTTAGTATATTTTGTTTTGTTATGATGTGAGTCTTTCATTAGCGTTTGTACTTACGTTGACAGTTTCTTGCTGTGATGGCATCTCCATAGTAACCCTCATCACACCTGCCGCAAGCCACGCCGCCATAGCCTTGGCGACAGCGCAAACACTGTCCCGTGATTGGATCACAGCTGCCAGGTGCGGTAGGGTCCAGGTTGCCATGGCAATTGCAGGGTTCGCAGGAGCCCCCGGGCATCGCGGGCTGGCCGAAATATCCATTTGAACATCTAGGCGGCAGAAAAGGAGCTATGTTATACTCATATCATGGTAGATCAAAGGTGCTACAAGAAAATGGTAAATAGTTTAACTTGTCAAAAATACTGTTTGCTTCAGCCTCAAGGATGTCAATGTAAAATGCATGACCACAAGTCTTGGTCTAGATGCTTTGCCAATAAACCAATATTAAATTTAAAATAAGCTAATAAAGCTTATCTAGCTGTGCCTCCTGTATAAACAATTTTACAAACATCACACGCAACTCCAAGCCAGCATTCATTCATATCACACAAAGAGAGCTAAGGACCCAAAGCAAACATCAATTAAAATTTAATGAGCGATGAAAGAGAAGGTTTTTAAGCCGGATTAATGTTGTAGGATAGGTCCCAGAGTAAAGGTTTTTTTTACTGACCACCCACTGCAGTTTATACTCACAATACAATATATTATCCTTATAATACCGGCAGATAATACGCTGTAATCTTTAAAAGTTATGGAAAGGAGAGAAGAGGCAGGATCCCCCGTCTGACTGTCGCCACCCGGGCGCCAACAGCTCTCATTTATTACACTAAAAATAAAGGAACATAACTTTTATGACCCCCCCTGCCCACTCCGTAACTTGACCAGTTTTGCTCACCCTCCACTTCCTGTGCACCCTGACGGTTCTGACCAGGTGTGTGACCCCCCGAAATATCTCCTCCACACACACTCTCCACTCTCGCCACTATAAATACCTTTACTT
This sequence comes from Genypterus blacodes, assembly GCF_046128005.1. Taxonomy (NCBI): domain Eukaryota; kingdom Metazoa; phylum Chordata; class Actinopteri; order Ophidiiformes; family Ophidiidae; genus Genypterus; species Genypterus blacodes. The sequence goes on from NW_027466827.1 coordinate 231,258, forward strand.
CCTCCCGGGGCAACTTTGAAAACTGAAGAACATATTTTGCTTAGAATAGAAAAGAGCACAACATTAGACCAAAGTGAATCACGACTACTATCAAATGCAAAATACACACACACACCTCATTCTATCCTCTTTCTATCTCTCTCTCTTTATATATCATGAAGCCGCTGCTCTGCAAACCCAATTCTACTTAAGGACAGGAGGATGCACTTCTGTCCTTAAGCACTAACACACACACACACACACACACACACACACACACACACACACACACACACACACACACACACACACACACACACACACACAGACACACACAAACACACACACTAATAAACCAGCTCTATTGAGTACCAGGGAGGGTCAGTGGTAATAATGGCCGGCTGCTCTTGACTCTTCACTCTTTCCCCCTCCTCTCTAAATTTAATTCTCTTTCAGTGTGAATATCCTCCTCTTCCTCTCTCCATTCCCCCCCTTTTGTCTCTGTCGCTCTCTGCCCATTCGGTTCGTTTTCTGCTCTCTCCTCTCCTCTTTCAACTCAATTCCCTTTCCAGCCTGTATGGAGTTATTTCAGATTAGCCCTGTTTTATTTGGTTTCCTTCCTTCTTGTCACGGCAGCACTCTGAGGTTAATATGTCTTGCGGCATCTCGGCTTCCTCTTATTATTAATCAAGTGAAATATTCTGAAAAGCCAAAATAATAATCAGAGTCGTGTGCCTGGATGTCCTTGTCCTTGCTGCAGGCTGCTTTTAATAACCATTTCCATTTTTTCCTTCGGTGCTCAATACCAATCAGGATATATATTTTTGTTGGCATCCACTTACACGTTGTCCCTCAGTATACACACATAGTTCAATGACAGACGAGATTCAATGTTCTTTCCTAACAATACCCACGTTATGCTTTACTGTAACATTGCCTTGACAACACAAAAGATAAACCTACAAGACACAGCGTATAATATCAGCCCACCCTTCCTGTCACATCGAGTTCAGATTCTAAAAAAACATAAAAGCCACAACATTTTACTTCTTTTGAGTCTGATTTAATCCTTTCAGTTTCCTCAAGGCCGACGTGATGCTTTTGAAGGACATGTCTGACACTCCTTTGTGCTTTCTGACAATGGTCAACCACTACTGCATTTACTATTACTACTGCTATACTATTCCTGCTTCAACTACTCATACAAAAAGGCCTACTAGATCAAACATGAGTACTGCCCCTGGTGTGATATCCTAAAACATAGCAAAGGACACATTTTCTGGATTCCTAATTACAACCTTCTTGTTCTTGTGCTTGTTCGCGCCGTCGTTCTTCATTCAACTGAAAATGTGCTGTAGTTACTTTTCAGGCATTAGAAAGCTTTCAGTTACATCTCCATTATCTGTCAATGTACAGCCAACAGAAAACCATAATCACTTAGCAGGGAGTTGAAAGTCAATTATCAAGGGAGGAATAGAGCAGCTTGTTTTGTTAAAGTCCGTAATACAGACAAATTGGCCCATTACAATTCATTTCCACTGACAACAACAAAAGTGCTGGAGATAATGAAGTATAATGGCAGGTATTGTGTACCAGGTATCAATTAGACTAATAGAACCAAATCAGCCAACTGCTGATTACCTCTTTAACGCCACCATTAGTAATAAAATATTTCAAATCAGTCGATACAGCAGCCGGCGGTCTCCAGGTACAGTACACCTCTCTCTCTCTCCGTCTGCCCCCCCCTCTCTCCTCCTCTCTCCCTCCCTCCGTCTCTCACTCTTTCCTTCGCCAGGTCCTCGCGTCTCGCCGACTGCCAAACACCATATGGCAGCACGGAAGCGCCGCACATATACAAAACAAACAAGCTAATCCCAACTGTCTCCTTTTGGAAACAATCGACTCTGATCGGACACACAGTTATCAATACAGCTTTACTCAACACACACACCGCAACCCATATAATTAATGGACATTTATACAAGGTGCCATGGAGCTCAGATGGAGGGGGAGTGGAGTTCTCAATCTGTTTTGGTTGGAGGGGAAATAATGATCCATACTGGGCGCCAGAAATTGTGATGTCATGGTCTGTTTTGTTGTGCTTTGACTGAAGAACCCAAGATAACAAACAAAAACAAACCCTACAAAAAGGTCAAGCGGCAGACGGGTCAAAGTTTAGTTAAACTTTGAGTGGCAATGTGGTAAACACAGCGCTGCTTTAAGTGCCTACCTGAGATTCAACAACAAACACGTCTTGTCATTGACATTGGAATGTTGCACTTCTCTCTCAGTGTTGAATGAATATGGCCGTAATAACCTCACCTATCCACAATCATAACAAATCCTAACCCTGACCCTGAGCCCCGCAAGAGTCACTTCCCTTGGCTTTGCTTCATTTGTGCGCTTGTATTGTGTTGCTGAATAGCGTTCACATAAGCAATAAACTACAGTTGAAGTCCACGTTTAAGAAAGTGACCAGTCAGAGGCCGCGGCAACTGAGGTTTATAAAAAGACTCAGACAGAGCCAGACAGAGAGGTTCTGCTATGGGCAGCAGGGGTGAAGCATGCAGAGTATGCAGGGCAGCCAACTCCCAGCACCCAGTGTCACTTTGTTTCAATATTTGGATTCAAATAAATTTGGTCTTCACTGCAAGTTTCATTTAACTGGAGAAGAAAAAGTAGATGTTCATCCTTTCGTTTTCCAATTACATGCCACAAGCTCATCTGTGGCATGTGGCTATTGTCTTTTGGTCACTGTTTAAAACCTCCAACATGATCTTGTAACAAAATAACTATTTTTTTTAGGTTGACAGGCTTGTATGCAAAAAGTCCCAATATCATGTTTACACCTGCTGCTACTATTTCCTGTATAATATTGCTATATCCTAAATAGCGTAAAGTAAAGGCAGCAATTGCAATATATTTGACCAATTAGGCAACTTTGAATGCTGACAGCAGATCTGCAAATTCAAAAGATCAGACTGTAAGGGCTGCAAAGTTGTTCACTGTGTGGAAAAGTGTGCAGCACAATCGCCAAGGTGAAACAAATAAGCGGCAAGTAGCAAGTAAATATAAATACTAGACTTCCTCTTTTACTTTGCACCTATTTTACTGCCATTCTTTTTGTCTTTGTCTGTCTCACGCTGTCCAACATGCTTCCTGCAAAAATCCAATTAGGTTCTGAAAAACCAAATCCACAACAGCGTCCGTCTGTGTTCAGTTCTTGATACGATTCACGATCCAGTTGCCTTAATTTACATGTAAATGCTGAATACTACAATAATAACCCGAGATGCCAACCAAGGAAAAAACTCTGCGGAGGAGAAAACTTTAGAAAATGTGTCATTTAATGTGTACCGGTAATTAAATTAAAACTCGCCTCAGTAAGGGAGGAAATACATATCCAGGTAAGTTCTTTCACGTTCTCAGCGCGAGTCGCAGGAGAAAGACTCCATACAGCCTTAGAAAAAGTCAAACTCAAGGCTTTCACTTACAGCTTCTGAAAGGCTGACCTTCAGGAATATACAAGGTTTACAGCAATTATGTCAGTAATGGGTGAACTGCATCCAGATAAGCGTCTCATTAGTCTTTTTCAGTTGGTGAAACTCAATGGAACAAGAATGGCATTCAGGTTCAATTAGCCTTTGCGACCGCAGTAAAATGTTCGCACAACTCGCAGCATAGGAGATTTGTGCCTCCGTATGTGTATGTTTACTTCGTCTCTGCGTGTGTTACCTGTCACATCGTGTTCCTGTGTATTCAGGCGGACATCGGTCGCATATTATCATTCCCCCGGCGCCGAGGTTGCAGGTGGGGCTGAAGCTTTTTTGGTTGCCACGGCGAATTAGCAGTTGTTGTTGTTGTTGATGTTGCGTTTGGTAGCGTTGTCCGGGCGTGGAGAGAGGGAGGAAGATGAGGAGAAAAAGAAGAGGAGAGAGACGAGTTAAGGCCATCATTCCTCTCCCTACACACACACACACACCTCAGGCCCTTCTTCTGCTTAACGCTTCTAACATTTACTCTCTGAAAGACACGCGTTCACTTTGCCTATCTCACACACACTCGCACACTCTGAACGCTGGATGGACTAAGAGACAGACAGAGCAGACAGAGCAGGAGTCTTTCACCCTCCCACCTCACTAGACTATAGATAGTTCCTGGTTCTCGGGTTCCAGGCCTCAGACTGACTCACTAGCTGACTGACTGTATTAAAGGGATTCTTACTTGGCCAGAACCGCGCCGGCAGAAGATATTCCACCATTCTATGTGACAAGATGGTTATCCAATCATATCCTGCTCTAGCGGAATGCCGTTAAAAACTTGATCAGGGATTAGATTAGCTGCTATTGGTAAACAGCTAAGAGCAAAGAACAGATCAATGTGTGAGTGTGGGAAGCACAGAAGAGCTGAGGACCAATATCACTCATCAAGCAAACGACCCCGACTGGCTTTGTAGATCAAATAAATGCCCGGACGCAGTTGCATTGTGATCTATCACTTCACAGCCCGTTTCCAACTGCCGATGCAATCTCCACTCATATTACACCAAAGACGATGTGTGTTTCAGGGAAGATTGGGATGCAATTAAGCTTGAGCGTAAACACAGAGGAACAGTAGGACCAAACTGATTTCCATTGATTCCTGAGCAGCTGCACCTGAATCTCAAATTGACACTGTTTGGTCAGATGCTCAGAATGGTTCGGACACTGCTGCTAAGTGCCACAGTCTGACTGGCTAGGCTGCTGTGTTTGAGTGTCTGCATGGAACGAGGCTAGACGGCTATTTTGAGGGGCTAGAAGGCAGGAGCCCTTCAAGCTATTATTACTGCAGGGGTTACAGGGAAGTGGGGAGGGGGGGGGGGGAGGCTTCAGAGAGAAAGAGAGAGAGAGGGAGAGAGAGGGAGAGGGAGAGAGAGAGAAAAGTTGTGTCTCCTTTAGCTCTGGGAGTTTGCGGCATGATGCGTCATCACTGCATGGAAATTCTCAGCTGCTCCTTGTGTGTACGTCTGTGTTGCCGCTCTGGTGTCGTCTGTGTACCAAACACACAGCAAAGCCAGAACAGGAGCAGGAGGTATATATTTTAGACAAATGTATACGATCAAATTCACCAACAACTCTCTTACTCTTCTTAAGTGACGTGTGATGAATGTAGTGAAGTGTGAGGCCACTCCTGCACAAGTTTCACTGTGTGCAGATCACAAATGATGTAAGAGAAGAAGAGACGTTTATCTTAAATTTGATTTGAATTTTATGAAGTTTATATTTATTTGTTTATATCTAGCCTTGGTTGGCTCAAAACCCCATAGCTACGTCTTGTTTTCCAACCAATCAATTCAGCTGGCCGATTTGGGACAGAGACAGTTGCATTTTGTATGGAATTGTGGGAGTTCTTGTACCCAAACCTGCTGCTATTACCTCCTTCTACCAATAGATGTCAGTCGTGAGACCATAAGACCCCACAAAACTAAGGTTTATGATTTTACAGCAATAATTTGAACATATGTAGATCCAGTTTCTACCTCTGCTGGTGTTGTTTCTACCAATAGAAGGGCAACGCACTTTCACCGACACCAACAGGGGTACACAGGATAAGCAGGAGAGAATGTCGTCTGGTCTGAGGCCTAAAAAAATGGGCAGCTCAGCAGTAGCAGCAACAACAAAAAATGTTTGCAATATCTTGGATCCTCCAGCTCCTGCTGTGCTGGCAGTAATAGAATCAGCAGCCTGGATAATACTCTGTGACAGAGACGGTGTCACTGCCTCTCCACTCTCTCTACAAACGGTTCCTGCTGTTCCTGAGCAAGAGGGGTTGGCGCTTGAAATAAAATCCGAGATGAGGTCCCAGTCCAAGCCTGCACCGGAGCCTCGTCATGTTCCTCTTGTCCGTAGATGTATTGTTGGAGATGAAGGAGGCGGGATTGCAGGATCCTCTGCATGGCGCCTGCAGGCTGCTCCTTCAAAGGGGAGTACAAGCTTGGCAGGATGCTGGCAGACACATGGAATGTATGGTATGGATATACAGTACATGAGCTGAGACAGGTCCAGTATAGGATGCTTGTTTGGTGATCTGCCAGGCTCATCCTTCTCAATCAAAGCATTGGGATGGGGGGATGCCATCTTTTTTCCCTCCTCCTTTCCTCTCGAGTAGAGTTTACACTTGCGAGGCAGTCAACAGCAAAGGGATGAGGCTGGTGAGGAGGAGGAGGAGGAGGCAGAGTTCCGTATTTTTCCTGACACGCAGGTCTGTTCTGATCAGCATATTCTA
>NW_027466827.1:242500-257500 GCF_046128005.1 Genypterus blacodes
GTGAGTGTGTGTGTGTGTGTGTGTGAGAGAGAGAGAGCCTAAGAGTGTGTTTGTTTGGAATCTTACCTCAATGATCAGGTCAGGTTGTGTAGTGACTCTGATGCTCTGTTCATCTTGGTCTGTGGCATAAGACACGGTGTAGACCAGATGACCTCCGTACGCTGACAGCTGGAAGAGAGAGAGAGAGAGAGAGAAGCAGAGAGAGAGGGGGAGAGAGAGGTCAGGTCTTTGTTGGTGCGCAGACATGAAGTTTATCACACTCGCAAGGAGCTGATGCAGTCAAGTGTATTGTTTGTGTTCTTTACCCTCCACACCAGCAGGGGGCACATAGAGCTAAACATGAACTACTGAGCGAAGCGGCTAAGACCAACATGGCTTCCACACTTTTAAAACTTTAAAACATGTTGAATATAACAGCATTTCTTCTTCCGCCACCATCAAAATTGTCAAAAATGCCACAAAAACCCTGACTTTAGTACCAACAGAAGCCAATGCAGCAAAATCAACAAATATGAACATGCACTTTTTGATATTCTTTATGTTTTGTATCTGTAAGCAAATGACAGAAAGTTGCAAATTTCAACAAATCAAGCACTTGCACTTGAAGGCACTGCTGTCATCTTTATTGCTTCATCATCCACGTCTGTCCAACTATGACATCTGAGGTTTTAAGGCATTTAATTTAACTGTAACAAAGGGCGAGCCTGTGAATGGGTAACAAGAAGAGGATTTTAATGAAGAGAGACAGCGAGAATGCGCTCCCACCTGCATTTCTGCCTTTTTCCCTTTATCTTTATTTTTTGTGGCCTTCACATGTCTATCTCACACATAAAAGAGCTTTGTCGGGGCTTCTGTCGCAAAATCTGCGAGGTGTGTGTGGATGAAATGGAAAAAAACATCTTTGCCTCAGGTGGATCCGTGCAGCCACGTGGATGCTTGTAAGTCAAATTTGGTCTGAAGTCTGACAAAATATTGCACCTTCACTCTCATCTCAACTAAAATCGTATGACAACATGACGATGACGATGACGATGAGATGTGTAAATATAGCAAAGGCATTATTCCAGTATATTCAAAGCTTAAACAGTGACCTCGTTGACTAATAGTTGTGTTTGTCGATAACAAAAAAATAAAAGTTTGGCGTTAAGTAAACAGCGAACACGCGATATGCTGCTCTCGTTGTTGTCTTGTGTTGTTTCAGCGCGGCTCCTTTCTGTCGAGTCCACAGAATGAGCTTTGGCTGGGGGAAACGCTGCGTCGGCACCATCCCCAAATTTATTATTCCGCTCCAACCTGAGCGGTAATGGGTGGGAGAGCGAGATAATAATGCCGCCATAAAAACCAGGGAGGGAGAGGACGAGGGAGGGAGACGAGGAACTTGAGACGGAAAGATGGGAGGGAAGAGACGGAGAGATAAGGAGAGAGAGAGAGGGGGAGAGGTGGACTTAATGCCTCTATAAACTTCTTCCATTCTACATCATTACTCTCAGTTCTTAAACCAGGAGGAGGAATCGTCCATTTCACAGCTGAGTGAAAATACACACCACACACACACGCACACGCACACGCACACGCACACACGCACGCATGGAGGTGCATTGGAGTGACCATTTCATTGACGAACACTTATTCCCTTTCTACCTCATTTGCCAATTTGGACTCTTAAGCACACACACACACACACACACACACACACACACACACACACACACAAAACAAAACAAACTACACACAGGGACACTGCCCCTTCCCTTCAGCCATCTGCACTTCAGTACTTTGCGGCCATGCCTCAGTTCTTTTCCTTCACCCATCTCCATCACTTCATCCTCACACACACTCACACACACACACACCTGTGGACATCCTGGTTCTGTACATCCAACTTGGCCACTGCACGGCAACAAAAGCAGCCAGGGAGGAGGCCATCATGACGTTAACTTTGCACCAATCACCGACAAGAAAGGATGCAGCCTCCCTTTGAAGTCTGCGACAAAAATGCTCCACAAGGCGTCCCTGACTCTCACCGAGTGTGTGTGCGCACTTGTGAGACAGTGACTGAGTGTCCGCAGTAATCATCTACAAGGATGACTCTCTGCCCAACACTCGCCCTCCAAGTGCACGTCTGAATTTAGATTTCTACGTCTTTTGAAATTAGCGCGATTCTTAGAAAGGATCCCCCTCTCTCACACACAAACACACACACCAGAACACACACACTTCTCAGCAACCATCCACTCAACCTGGACAATAATCAGAGCTTTTGTCATGGCAACCTGATGACTCCTCCGTCTCAAAGGGAGAAGAGAAGGGGCGCAAAATTGAAAAAAAGGAGGAAAAAGAAAAGACCAACAGAATGGAACAGCAGGGAAGGGAAATTGGGAGCCAGAGGAGAGTTATGTGGACTGGAAATGACTGAATAATAAACACACCTACCCACACACTTACACGCTAATACAAAAGACATGGTTTGGAGCCCCTTGAGAGCTTGATAAGTCTGTTATTAATTCTATTAGTGGCCAAAATAAGACGACCTAAGCCGATAGCTGCCACACAATCAAACATCTGAAGCCTTCTGTCGCCTCAACGTGAAAACGAGCCACGGCTTTAAATAACTGCTGCTGGCAGGGACGAGGAAAAGAATGACGTCGGTGATTTAGACTTGACCAGAAACTACAGAGAAATCAAATATCGTCCAAAATATCAAAGACATCCATGTACCCTGTTTGCTCCACGAGAAAGGATGAGGAGAAGATGAAGAGGATACTATATTTGGTCAAATCAAATGCAAAAATGTCATCTGAAATTTGTCTTGGGGTGCCCCTGGAGCAGTTTGGGGGTTGGGTGCCTTGCTCAAGGGCACATCGGCACACTCCAGCTGTCAACTTCAAGCACTTTCTTGGTCCATACTGGGTTTCAAACCAGCGACCCTTTGGTTCCCAACCCGAGCTGGCAGTTGCATATGTTCAGGAGTCGGTTGTCTAGGCGGCGAGAGTCAAGATATCTGCCAGATATGAAGCAACTTTCCACGTGTTTCCTCCACTTAAGGGAGAGAACTTTGAATATCAATCTTTCACATCGTTTTCCCAGCAGCTAGACGCCAAACAAAAGGCCACCAGAGAGTTGGTGAAGAAACAAATTAGCCCGGGAACAGATACAGGAAATTGTATACATTTGACTCCTACAGGTAGAGACTGTGGGAGTCACGCATTCATGGTTCCTTGAGGATGAATAGCCTGAATAACTGTCCCCACACACGGTCGCACACATTACAGAGCGCAGCATCTATCCAGCTGTTGAGCACGACAGGAAATCCATTTGGTGAATTAAAGAAATTGCAGCAGAAAAGAAACGGCAACATTGCGATCTGAAAAAAAAAACTGCCCGACAACCCAATCGCTCAAGTGTAGACGCTGTTAGATTCCCTTTTTTCTATTTTCACCGCAATAATAATATTCTCATTTCCAATATGGACGCCCTTTAAACCTCCTTACTCTCTTTTGATATCACACATTCTAAACATCCAATTGAATTTGAATTATCCGGAGCGATCATCCCACGAGCGTTTCCCTGATTTGTTTGCCTCGTAATTAGCTATCTTCTCTTTCCCGGCCGGACTCCCGTGATGTATGACAAGTTTCCCTTCTCCGGGTTTGATTTTATTTATTTCTACCAGCAACAGTTCCCTCGATGTTACACAGACGAGCAACTGAATTATGATTTTTTTGGAAGATAAGAAAAGATGCAACCGGCCCCCTCAGTGACTGATGTAACTCCTTGGTGAGGTTTAGTTGCTTTCTTTTGGGTAATGAGCCCAACATAGAAACACAGCGCTTACTACTTACACACTAACACCAAATACGGCTGCCAATCTGGATATCAAATGTGTTCAAGTTTCCCTTCAGATTTAGGAAGACACGCACAGACAAAGGCAACCAATCGAGTGTTAGGATTGATGAATCATCCAGCGAGAGAGGGAGCGAGGGAGGGGGGGAGAGGGAGAGGGAGAGGGAGAGGGAGAGGGAGGGAGAAAGAGAAAGAGAAAGAGAAAGAGAAAGAGAAAGAGAAAGAGAAAGAGAAAGAGAAAGAAAGAGAGGGAGAAAGTGAGAGAGGACAAGAGAGAGGGAGAGAGGGAGAGGGAGGGAGAGAGAGAGAAGGAGTGAGAGACAGAGATTAGGGAGGGGGAGAGAGAGAGAGATTATTCTTCAAGAAATAAAAACCAGATTGTCACCAAAGCTTCTGAAAATAAACTCCCCAGAAACACAATGACACACACACACACATTTACACACACAACCACATGCACATGCACATGCACTTGCACGCATGCACACACACAGACACACACACACACACACACAGACACACACACACACCTGGGTAGCATTTCTGATGCCTGTGGTTGTTTACTCTTGGTATCAGGAGTTTTCACTGTCTGTTTGTCTAAGGGTAAGACACACACATACATGTACACGCGCGCGCACACACACACACACACACACACACACAAACACACACACAGAGACAATTGTTGTTTCAAGCAACAGGGTTAGATTGGCTCCAGATGGACCTATAGTCAGTGGAATGCTGAACAACACACAACCAATCTGACCTTTAGTGTGTGTGTTTGTCTGTGTGTGATTTGTTGGGAAAGAGAAGAAAATCCAGGTCATAAAAATAGGGATGGAAAATCTGTGGAAAGTAAAGTTGTGTGTGTGTGTGTGTTGCAAATGTGTTTGTGTGTCTGTGTGTGTGTGTGGCGTCACTGATGTTTTTTTTCGATGTCCAAGTTGACTCTGCTAGATGCTGGGTTATGTGTGAGACGTCTGTGTGTGACGTCTGTGTGTGACATTGGGTGTCGCCTATAGCCGCACACTGGGCAGGAGAAACTGACTGAAGCAATATGACGACTGCCTCTTGTGTTGTGTTGCGTTTGGTGACGCGAGCTGACTGCAGGTAAACTCAGTATGCGCGACTCATCCGGTAAGGCGACTGACGGCCGCTCGCTCATTTGCTTCCAGCTTCTTAGAGCCAATCGATGATGCGCTCGCCCACGCCTGGCTGACTCCTGAAAGTCAACTTCTACAGCTTTCTCTCCACCTCACATCTGAGGGGAGGAACAGACACTGAGAAGCCCAACTTGTGAGGCGGACGCTCACTATCACGCATGTTGTTGTTCAAATGCCAAACACTGCGTCACCACGGCTGCAGAGTTTCATCCTCAGCAGGGAGACACATATGCTCCCTATGCGCTCTACTAATGTGCAGAGTGTGACGTCCTTTAGTTGACGAAAATATCAAAGAATGTTAGTTCGGATGGTGATACGTAGAGATTCACACACACACTTGCAGCAACAGAAATGCACTACGCGGTTAAGAACGATACCAAATGATTCGGGTGCTGAGAAGTGGAACAAATCCACTGTGACTGATGTCAGGGCACTTTTTTCTTCAACAATTTGGCATTAGGAGGGGGGAGAGAATAGATACGGGAGGAGGAAGAGGAGGTGGAGGTGGAGGAGGAGGTGAGGAAACAGGGGGGAGAGAAATCCATCTCATTCAATCAGGAGCAGATTAGGAGAGGAGCTACACACAACAAACTCCGACACACATTTTTTCTGTCTGATAAGTCGCCGCTCGGCAGGCGACGTTCCTCTCATAGCAAAGAGAGGTAGTGTGTCTACACACGCTTTCGCACTTTGAAGACAGATTTCATTCATCACCACTGAGAGGTGTCAACAGCGGCTTTTTGCTATTTTTCTGTTTGCACCTGAGGGAGGTTTGCTGCTTCTTACGGGAAAATTATTGGTGTTGTTCTTACTGTACTGGCGCACGTAGAGTTTAGAGGCAGCAAAGAGGTCGGTGGCAATTAAGATAAACCTCAAGCTGGATCAGGAATATGTGTGTGTGTGTGTGTGTTTGTTTACAAGTGAGTTAACCTCTTCTTTCTCTCACCGCATGCTTATTTATCTGAAAAGTCAATAAAGTCATCTTAGAAACAAGCTTAAAACACACACACACGCACACACACATAAGTCTGCTAGTTTGTCGTTACTCACACGGCCTGTCACTTCCAATGACACACATGAACATGACAGACCAGTGTGTGTGTGTGTGTGTGTGTCTGTGTGTGTGCAATAGTCTCAGTCAAGTCACATGGCCTCTATCTGTGTAATAGGAGAGAGACTGAAGCAAAGAATCTCTTTTTCATACCCACACTGCTCCTAGCCATCACACACACACGGACACACTCATAGACACACAGTGGTAATTTGTTTGTTTCCAGTGTTTCCAGGCATTTGGTTACGCTCCGCTATCCCTAATGCCTCCAAAACACATCATTATCTGACTTATATAGGCCCGGGAGAGTGTGTGTGTGTGTGTGTGTGTGTGTGTGTGTGTGTGTGTGTGTGTGTGTGTGTGTGTGTGTGTGCGCGTGTGTGTGTATTTGTGAATGTGCATGTGAGCTAAGAGAAAAACAGTTGATTATCGAGTTCAACAGGCGAAACAGTGTTTACCCTGAGAGACACAAAGCAAGTGAGAGAGATGCAGAGTGGGAGGGAGAGAGGGAGAGAGAGGGAGAGGGAGAGAGAGAGAGAGAGAGAGAGAGAGATCTTGGGGAGAAACAAAGAAGGATGATTTAGAAGTAGGAGTAGAAACAACAGGAGTGGGGGAGTTAGATGAGCAGACCGATGGAGAGATGCAGGGATGGAGGGATGGCTTGAGGGATGGAGGCTCAGACAAAGAAGTGAGATGACACGGCGGGCCTGCGGTGCTGAACTGTAATGAAATTCAGCGGTATACAGCTTGGAGCCGTGACAGCCAGACAAACATCACGATGGGTCTGTTGTTGTAGTGCAACAGCTCCTCTTCACAAACATGGACTCGAGCTATTTAACAGCTGGAGAGATGAATTCTAATCTCGGCAGCGGAGAACAAGACCACACGAGGAGGAGGAAGAGGAGGAGGAGAAGGAGGAGGAGAAGATCCAGAGCGGCGAGGTGAGGAGAGAGGAACACAACATATTCACCCACCCCGAAAGACGTCTTGAAGGATCATAAATCAAATCTGCGTTACGCTTTAATGACGCCAACTTTCTTTAGGTATTATATTTCCTTACAATGAGCAATCTGTCACAATCTCACAGCTACTTCTCGTTTTGAGGTAAAATTGTTCAACCAGCTGATAGAAGGGAATAAAGGTTCTGCAGTAACAGTGGACAGGTCTTGGCGTGGCATCATCTTGCACACCTGAGGCACCAGCATGAAGCACCGCCCTGAATTCTCGGCTTTGCATCAACATGGACGCATCGGCCCTCAGGTGGCAGGTGGCAGAGAGGGATTCAGTCCTTTGCGTGCGCACCGGCATCTCCCGTTGGTCAGTCAGGGTGCCAACACGGAGGAGGACAAGGTCAGGGGTGATAGCAAGAGAACTCCCCCCCATGTTATGCCCTCCAGGGAAACCCAAGTCGCACGGGATTAAGAGAGACATCATGTGTCATGGAGGTGGCGTGTGGCTGTTTGCACCTCTCCTCGGTGAATCAAGCAGCGGCATGGGGGAGCAGGAGGAATCGGACGTGTCAAATTAGGGAGAAAACTGGAGGAAAACACTTTGTTGTTGTTGTTCCTCCACAAATCCCCCTTGTCAGACTGGCTCGTCAACCACACGGAACTCTTAGTTGTGGGAGCGAAATGAGGGCGGGTTCACTGCTGCCTTCACGCTTACACAGGAACACATTAACACATGGGAGCTGTCAAGTACAGCCACTACACTTTTGTCACTTTGGGAGTCAAATGAAGCAGTTGGAGCATAAACACATTGCTCAAGGACTCTTTGTGAAAGGGAAAACATTTCTCAAATCAGCGCAGCGCAGCGTGTGTGTGTTTGTGTGTGTGTGTGTGTGTCTAACCTTGTTCCCCAGGTATAGCTGAGGTGCACTCCAATAGTAAGAGGAGCCCAGATCAGTCACAACATCGGAGTGGCGTACGCTGAGATATGGAGGCGTATGTCTGTGGATGGACCACACTCTTCCTCCTGTTTCTCCAATCAGGTGCCAGCCGGTCAGAGTCATCTCCTAAAATACACAATTAGACAGAAAATAAAGATATATAGTGACACATATGAAGTGCTGGCGTACAGGAACCGCTACTTTATAGGAATCTAAAGAATGTACTCTCCACTAGGGGGCAATGTGTGAGCTCATCAGCACCCTAAAACTTCACTCTTCTTCTTCACTTCTTTTTTAGCGTATCGAGGATGATGAATCCCAAACTTGCTACAGTGTTGTTGCGTGACAAAACCTTGGTAATACCAACGCAAGAGTAATTTACACCATCCAGCATTCATTTAATTATTTTTATAGCAATATTATTGAATAAATCTACCGTTATCATTTATAGCTCCTCTCATCTTGCCTCTTTACTTCATTGTCTCAGTGTAACATGTCCTATCTTGCAGATGGCAGATGTCAGAGGTCTTTAACAACCAAAGCTGGGGGTTCCTTGCCCAAAAGGGTATAATATCCAGTATGGTCAGGCTCCACTTGTGTTCCCTGCCGAATACCGCTCTCCAGCTTGGCTTCAGCGGACAGCGGCCGTAATAAAATTTTACAACCGTTTATGTAATAAGTGGCCCAATAGCCGGAGATGTGAGGTGTCAGAAAAGAGGGGAGAAATATCATAAACACAGACTGGACTGAACTGTTTTATGGTTTAAAAAGGAAATTGGTTAATACCTTTCAACAACATCTGGCCTCTAGCAAAGAACAAGAGGTTTTTACTGATAAATAATAAATAAACTTTGTAGTTATCATCACCAGTGAGGAAAAATTATTGGAGTGCATAACTCTCAAATAACAAAATAACTATGAAAATTTTGCCTTGGTCTAGCAGCATTCAACCAAATTGCACCTTAGCAGTCCAACCTTGAGATAAAGAAGCTTGTTATCTACAATAGGATTGGTGTTAAGAAGTTTATATTATTGAAATAAGTCCTTGCCTATTGAACTGTTTACAATAGAAGATCACAAAATCTCTTTCAAAGTTCTATTACCGTCTCAGACAAATGTTCAGCAAAAAGCCAAAAAACTGACACTCGGAAAAAAGATATTCTCCCAACATCTCCTGTAGGATGTTAGAAACACTCTCGTGCAATCCTTGAAGTGATTACACTGTGTGTGTGTGTGTGTGGTATGGGGAGGTATCTTTTTGAAAGAAGAGAGAGACAGACACACATCTGTCGCTGCAATTAACCTGACCTTGGCTTCCCCTTTCGAACGAACACACACAGGCGCCCGCACACACGCAAACACACACACACACTCGCAAACACACACACACACACTATCAGTGTCTAAATCAGAGCTGTCAGCCTGTCAACGTCTGCTCTTCCCTCCTCTCCCGCCCCGACTGTCAGTCAAAAAGTGTTTTCCTCCTCTCACCTCTCTCCTTCTCCTCACCTTTTGTCTTGTCTCCTCGCTTCTCCCCTCAGCCTCGTTCTCCTATCCTCCCCCCTCCTCTTCCCTCTTTGCCCCTCATTTCCCCTCCTTCTCCTTTGCTCTCACCTCCACTCCACTTCTTCATCAACTTTTTATAACCTCTCTGTCCTGTCCTCCACTTCTTGATTACCCCACTCCCGCTCAGAGGAGATGATTTATATTCTCTATACAAGGTTGTAATATTTGCTCTTCGTAACATTAGGGGCCAAATCTATTGACGTTAAACTTTGGTGTTTCCTTCCATTTGAATCTCTTTTTCTTTCCGTGTCCATTGGCTTCTACAAAATGTAAGGACATTGTAAATACTGGCCTTGATGAGTGTTTCAGAATCTTGTACATTCACTAATGAGGATTTCAGTGCCAGCATCAGTAGATTTTTATTCCTTTTGATACTTGCTGCCATCACTGAAGTGCTCCTTTGTCAATTGCTGATTGCTGATTGACAAGCAAGTGTATTTTTGTATGTTTCCTGTTACGTTCTTACATTCTGATAGGTCCATGTGGAGGCCGAGCACTGACTGGTCACACCCATACAAGAACACTTCTCACAGCCAAGTCGATTGTCAGCATGGAGGTTGAAGAAACCCAGTTTACAGCGGTCGCAGTTCTCGCCCTCCACGTTTTCCTGCCAAAGTGAGAGAGAGACAGAGAGAGAGAGAGAGAAACAGAGCGACAGAAAGATAGATATGCAGCAAAGTTTATGAGCTGACCTCAGACTAGTGTTATGAGCACAAGGCATGTTATTGCAGTGTTAATGTGGTGAAGGTAATGATGACGGCGCTAGAAAGGTTAGTGTGGTGTCATAATTTGTGTGTGTGTGTGTGTGTGCGTCTGTGTGTCTACCTTGCAGACACAGGGTGTAATACATGGGTCAGCGTTAGTGCTTCCTTCCACGCTGCAGTTACAGCGCTGACAGGACGGGTAGCCCATATAACCGACAGCACACCTGGAGACAAATGAGTTTAATAACAACAATAAAGATGAAGGTGATGAGGATGAGAGAGCCCCCCCTCTCCCTCCCGCCCCTCGCCGCCATCACAAGAAGGTCACGGAGCCAACTCTTGTAATAACCACTGAGTGCATTCAGAATGGAGACACTGAACCTTTAGTCCACAGCGAAGGCCTTGAGCTGCGGGTGGGGGGTGTGTGTGTGTGTGTGTGTGTGTGTGCGCGCGTGCATGTATGTACAAAATAAGTGTCTCAGAGGAAATATAGAAAGAAACACGTCCCAAATTAAAAGAGAAAGTGAGCGGGCAAGAAAAAGAAGGAGAGAGAAAGAGAGAGGGAGAGAGAGGGAGAGTTATAGCAATGGCACACAATTTGTACAGACACAGCGAGCCAAGTCTATTAAAAAGCCTTTAAGAGGTGATTTTAAAGAAGATGCTTATGTTGCTGGCCTGATCTCAAGGCAGGTCATTAAAAAGTTTACAGGATGTTTGTTAGAAAAGTTGGATTGTAGATGAGATTACATGAAGTCTAAATAATGTCCATGGAGATGTTGGATCGTTGCGGTGGCATAAGAAAAGTACAGTGTGCTGAAAATGCACAGTGGCGAAGATAATGGAACAAGCAATTACTGCAATATAATGACAATACAACTTAAAACACTCATTAGTGTGCATACCGCCACCAAGGCTGAACAAACCAATGTCTGGTTTTTAAAAATATCCCGGACTCAGGAGAAAGAGATTACTCCAGTAAACACTGTCGTCAATAATCAATCATCTCAGCTGCACATTAGGGATCGTTGCATGTTTCCAATCCCATTTGTCAGTGTGCAGCCGGACCATTAATGTGAATTATAGCCGAATAAATTCACAAATATATCGAAAAATATCTCATTTAAACTTCACTTGAAAATTCCTGGATCTGCCCCTTAATCGGGAAGTCTTGGGTCCTTCCCTGAGCCGGGCCCCATCCTTCCATAAAGTTTCATTATTATTAAATTAGTTCATTAGTAATGCCTCGAAACGTTAACCCAGGAAATTAACGCTTGGAAAACATCATCTCTTTAGCAAAGGCAATTAAAATCTGACCATAAATCACCTTGTTTTACAGCTGTAGAGGTAAGAGATAGAATCTTTTATTAAATGTTTTAATTTATCTCTTTCTCATTAGGTATTCATGGGTACAGAGGCTAGAACAATTAATATCCACATTTCAGTCAATTAAAGAAAAGGAACAGAGATTTGTAATAGCAGATCTAAGAATATCACAGTGTCATAGCACATCATCCGGACGCATCATTACGTTGTATCGCGCACATGTATACACACACACACAGAAAGTGTGATAAAAGCCAATATCGTCAAAGATCTTAATGGAAACGTCCAAACCTTAATTGGAGCAGACTGCAGCTAAAAGCTTCTGCTCACCTGTCACAGCTCGTCCCTGTCTCGTTCAGTGTGTCTGTGTGCTGTATGTGTGTGTGTGTGTGTGTGTGTGTGTGTGTGTGTGTGTGTGTCTGTGTGTGTGTGTGTGAGTGTCTCTCTCACCTGTCACACCGCTGACCCCCAAAACCCTCCTTACACCGGCACGACCCTGCTGGCTGGGCTGTCAATCAAACACACACAAAGACACACACAGACATACACACACATTTTAAAGAAACAGTGTAAGTGAGACCGAATGGACACTGCATCTCTCTGAGGCTTAAACTGGTCCACTTTGTAGTGAAAAAAGTAAGAAATAGCCATTAAAACTGCCATTTTCTGCTATTGTGGATCATTTAGGATAACAGAAGCTTCAGTGCAGCTAAATGGACTGAGTTGATTTAATGAGTCAACTGCCACTTTCAAGTGAATTTAAAATGCAAAATGTGTACTTGCTATAAAGTGCTGCGTGTGTGTTCACTTTGCGACAGAACAGCCCTCCACACAAGGAGGCTATATAGTCATAGACAGGACAGACATACAAACAGACGGGCAGGCGTAAACAGTTAAGACTCACGTACCGGATGTGCCCTGACTGGAATCGGCGACGCACGATAGGCTGACGGAGCCGTGGGGGTCACAGGAGCAGGGGACGCACGAGTTCTCCGCTTCGACACTCACCTGAACAGAAGAAGACGAGGACAAGACAAGCTGTTAACGTCTTCTTAATGATGATGACTATTTTAAACTTGGAACATCGCTGGCAGTCGACCCACCTGGGATTAGAGGTGTGTGACCTGGACAAAGAGCTTTATCATTGTTATTTTATGTCAGAATAATAATGTACAATACTGACAGTTCAATAAAAAGACAAATTAAAGGTAAAAATAATGAATGGGAACACACTACATCACCCAACCTGACCCTGAATGTTTCTGTCAGACTGATGTTGAAATTTCGTGACTTGTGGTAAAAACCTGGGGAGTTTTGGTGAGGGGACAGACTAAACAGAGAGGCGAGAGGAAAAGGTCACTGACCCCCGCAGGTCTGAAGTATCCGTCCCTGCAGCTCTGACAGTTGACGCCAGCTGTGTTGTCACGGCAAGCCACGCAGACTCCGCCCCCTCTGTATTTACCGTGGGCGTTCAGGCTGAGCGATAAGTCCGCTACCGTTTGATTGAAGTAGCACTCGTCCGCCTTACCGTGGCAGTTGCACTCTGAAAACACACACACACACACACGGAAAGACAATGTACTGCAAAAGTGTAGCCAAACCAACCAAGCAGAGAACTGTTTTCCCATCTTGAATCTCCACTCAGGAGTTTGGGGGTAAAACGGCTTATCCCATTTCGTCAGGTTCACACAATAACCGTGATCATCTTGGGGTGAACCTCGGTCAAAAAGTGGGACATCTCTTTTATTGAGGTCACTGCTTCCTGCGGTAGTTATTGGACAGTACAGCACCGGCGCTGTTTCCTGCCTTTTCTACCCACAATTTACGGCGGAGAGGAAAGGCATTGTTCCCATTTTGTCATCAAGCTGCTGTAATTCAAGTTGTGACCTTGAGCAACACATTGAGAGACTTCCATTAACACAACTTGGATTTACACCAGTGGGGGCATGAATTCTTAATTAAAGAGCCTTGTTGCAGTGTCTTGGCGCCACACTGGGCAGTGTTTCATAACGTCAACACGCACTTAATTCGCCGTCTAACCTTGTTGAGGTTCATGATCAGTGAGAGACGATGCGCATTTCCAGCTCAGACAGACTGCGATTGTGGGCGTGATCTACAAAGTGCTTTGGAAACTGCAAATGGTAATCCCTCTGGGGTGACACACTGGAATCTCACAACCCTTAGCAGGACACACACGGACTGTCCTGCTACTGTAACAACACTAGAAGGACGCCTGTGTGGAATTGTTGCAGCCTGCCCCTTTTGCTCTTTAGTCCAGTTTTAGCTCAGGGGTTGATTCAGAGTGATGGCATCGCTGATCTGTGCTGGGCAGTCTCTCCCCTCCTCCCCCCTATGTCTGCTGGGTTACAGGTTTGGTGTCAGTGACCCTGTTTTGTTCCATTCTACACTTCAGATCAGTGTTGACAGGAGTAAAACAGGGATGACTAACATGCACCTTCACTTGCAGCGACCACAGGGTGATTTATTTTCTTTTTTGGAATTCTCAGACCGCTGCACCTGCTCAGTTTCAGTGTGTTTGTTTCCCTTCGCCGCTGTGGTCAGTCGGGGCTTGCGTCGGGCACACTTAGCGCTGCTCACTTGTTGCCGCAGTGATTTTGTTTCAGCTGTCAGGCCCTACAGCGAGAGAGCCTCTATAGTCTTGGTAACCTGTGTGAACTAAAATGACTGTGCCGCAGTAGCTGACGGCTGCTTGAGGATGCAGGTGGAATTCTAGAGCTTTGGGTTCTATCAGATCCTCCAGGCTAGATTGGGGGGGGGGAAATGTGTAGCGTCCCACTAGAATTTCTAACATTAGTACAAAAGTGGTCTGTTCCTTGAGAGCTAAAACCAAGCGCAGCAATTGTTAAGAGGTTGTTGAAATCAGATGGATTACAGATGGACAAACTGTGTAGCAGGTATTTAATTTACTGTGGTGTCATGTGTTTCTTACTCTCGCAGACATGCCGAGTGAGGAAGGTTCCTGCCATCCAGGGCTGCTGGTGGTACCCGGGGCAACAGCGATCACAGCTTTCCCCGCATGTGTTGTGTTCACACTCACAGCTGAACTTCTACACAGGCACACAGGCACACACAGACACATGTGCATTGCAGATGAAACATTTCACACAGTCACATACACAATTAAAATGATGTATTTGAGTGAGGAAGCATTTGAACAGCAAACGGAGAAACGTTTCTCCTCTGCTACAGGGTCAGACGAGTCAGCGGTGTGTAAAATTGGGTAGAACCTCAGCATCCTTAATGATGGACTGCATGTCTGCGGGCGGGTGATTAAGAATGCAGACAGCCTATTGAAAGACTATCAAGCAACGCTGTATTCACTGGAGAGCCAAATGTAATAAGAGACATTGTTAACTCTCAGTCAGTAGCAAATAGGTTCACTGCTACATTCCCAAGAGAGAGAGAAATACAAAACGAAAACACGGTCAAAACAGAATGTAA
>NW_027466827.1:262500-332500 GCF_046128005.1 Genypterus blacodes
GACTCTTAAGACAGATAATCTGCCTTTCGTACCAAATTTAATTGACCACAACAGATTCGGCAATAAAAGTACAAAGTGTCTGCGGGTTTCCTCTAGTTACAGACTGAGGCGGAGTTAATGCTGCTGGATGAAAACAGAATGCCACCACCAACACAACCAGCACGCCAAACTGAGACAACAAAGGCAGAAACACATGATGCTTTATGTTACTTCTCCTCATTCTATAGAGTAGTAATGAAGTAGATGATTGAACGATGTGTCAAGCATCGCTTAAGTTGCAAAGTATGAGGTTGATGATGCCTGCAGAAATATATCCAGTAATATCCAAATAAAAGGAGCTAAAATCTCCTTGTTTTCACTCACTGTGCACATGTGTGCTGCAGCAAGGGAGTGCGTGAGTGGATCAATTTGTTTTTGCACACTACATCATTGCAAAATACTTCAAAAGTGAAGACTAAACAGAATATAAGGCCACCTAAATCTGTATACGTTCCCCTTAAAGGACAAATCTGAGTGTGTGAGAGTGGCTCATCCACCCCGTGAGGGAATGACCCGGACTCTCATCTGCAAGTACTTTGTTTGTGCAATGATGAATAATTCCGATGGTCTTAAAAGAAAAATACTGACTCATTGCGCTTCGGAGTCCAGACAGAGGCGTGGAGCCTGCGAGGAGTGGAGGCGAACGTACGCATTAGTAACCAAGTCCAGCCTACAAGGACTCTGCGTATCTCCAGATATGACAAGTGGCTCCCATTTTTACATCTCACAAATGACACATCCACTTTTGTTGTGTGCAAAATTACACTAATCTGCGTTCATTTCCACGGCGTTCTCAAGCATTTCATTGCAGCCGTCTTGGATGTTTGAAGGGAAAATAATCATGGTATGCCAGGGATCGCTTTTTTGGCAGACGTTCGCACATAATGGCCAAATAAGCACTTAGATTGTTGATTTTAACCGGAATGCCCAATCAGAACGTCTGAGCCGTGTGCCCAGTATGGTTGGGTTTGCTCACTATTAAGTCGACTGTGATGAATCCATTTTGTCTCAGTGTGATTTGGACCCGACGGTGACAGGGGTTTTCCTGAGCAGCTGGTGTTTACGTGCCATTCACACGGAAATGTGTTCAAATCTCTCTGGCCTGATAAACGGGAATCAAATCGAAGTTGAATTCTAGTTAGTCATCCACCGATTATAGCCGGTATGTGCACATGTGATACACTGAAGGGATTCGTGAGAAACTAAATGGTTCCTTTGTTTCAGACAATAACAATATGACAAATAGGAAACAATATTTTAAAAGAAAGATAAAAACTAGAAGGGTTCAGATTATAGCACATCGCCATGTTAAAACGTGTCTTATCCGCCTAATACAACAAAAAAAACAACTAATAATATAAACCATAAATATTTTTCTGGCTCTATCGCTATTAAAGACATGTCAAAATCATTTGCATGCTACTGAATCAGCATCAAGTCTCCTACGCATCACTGGTTCTTATTTGTTCCTTTAATGTGCCCCCTGGCAAAGCATGTATTTATACTCCACCAAATCTGGATCCTTCATTGAATCCGGACTAAACTGCACCTATTGATAGTCTATCCTGGGATAGATATGCCTGATGTTTTCATTGGGGTATTACTTCAACATAATGTCGAAAAACACCCTTAAAAGCCAGACAGAGGGAAATCATTGTAGAGAGACTGCCTCTGGATCTGGCTGTGCACAGACATTGAATGTGTTCATCCTGGGGAATAACCATGCTTAACCTGAGTTTTGTCAAAAATCTGTTCAGACCTTTTTTCTGTAATTCGACTGTCAAACAAACTAGAGAATCGACAGATGTGGGTGAGCGCAGCCTCTCGGTTTGGGGATTCGGATAAACAGACAGACAGATTGGAAATGCGGAAAGAAAACCCCATGAAATGTACCGTCGCTTCAAACAGGAATGCGTTAACATCTCACTGGACTAATAAACCCTGCTGGTTCTACATAATATCAAATCAGTCAACTACCATGACTGCCAAACAGGCACACAAGCCGAAGATGTTCCGCAGAGCCCCGGATTTTATTATCGCAACATCATTCTGCTTCTCCCACTCAGCTGCCAGCAGAAAAATGGGATTCTGAGTCCGATTTTTCGAGCGACAGTCTCTAGACAGCCCCGCGAGTGCATTAGAGGAAGAGTTCAAATGCGGGACGGAGTTACATCAGTCAAATTAAATGTTTTATTTTCAGAGAAATTAATTTGTTTTTCATTAAGAGTCACCCTGGTTTAGAACATAGGAGAGGCTGAAGTGGAGCGCAGAATACATAGATGGTGAAGTGCATGAGAGGGGTTGAGGGGGGGAGCGGGGGTGGATCAAATCCATTCTCTTTAAGGCTGGCACTCTGTACTTACTGCTGAAACATGAAAACACACACACACACACACACACAAACACACACAGAACCAGTAGTGATTTGGCCTTAAGCATTTAAATAGGCTTTAGTCTGCACAAAACACCAGATGCTGCAATCTCTCCAACATTCTTGCTTTGGCCTGAGTTACAGTCAAACATTAGAGCAGCAAAGTTAAAGTATTACATTAAAATTTCATTGGCCACAGCAGATGTTTCACTTACCTTCCCTCTCTTATGAATAAAGATATTTTTTCCCTCACACTAAAAGCCGCCAATAAAAAAGTTGTCCCCGTGCCGTATCGCTCTCACTCCGCCTCCTGATCCTCATACTTTGTCAACTAATGGCTGAAACAAATGGATGTTTTCTTTCAACTCCATCTTGGTAGGAGGCCGTAACTGATGTGCTGTAATTAAGGACGTTAAGCACGAAAAGTCATTAGAATTTTTGCGGCATTTCTGGTGTGAACGCGGTGTTGTTGCAAAGAACTTGCAGCCTCTTGACGTTTCTGTCCTTGAAGCTGTTATACAAATAATACATTATGTTTATTTACCTACACAGCACCATCCTGCTCTGGAATGCAGGACAGTTCTCTGATTATGCCCGACTTTTAATTATAACCTTGAAATCAGAGTATTACAGACATTTTCGACTTCTGGATCTAAACACATAACTGTTGAAAATGTGCCAAAATGCTTGATATTGCTGTATCAGGAGCATCTGAGCTACACACTAGTATATTCTAAACTCCAGACCTGGCTCAACATCTGGATCTGGGCCTCCTGTCACTTGTTGATATGGACGATCATGCAATGTTTAAGAAAGTGAATCCAGGAAAAACACAATCAGACCACAGGTGTCTTTTTAATGCAAGTATAGCTTTGCATTGAATTTGTGGAGATGACATTCATTCCGAGGAAAACTACCAGAAGAGCCACCTTTGTCCGCATGCATAATTTGAAAATGTTACACACCGAACAAAGCCAACTCCACCTGACAGCTCGATGTCCTCAGACAAAGAGCTGTGGAACAAAACAGCAATCAGATGGAGTCGGGCGAAGCAGATTCATCAGCTCCAGTTGGGCATTTGCGTTTCAAAACAAAAGCATTAAGTTTTTAAAATGCTGGAAGTGCCATAAGGAAAAGTCAAACCTGATGCGTGTTTGTCATCGATCGCCTGATGCCTGAAATGAGGCTGCGATGTCTGACGGGTGAGAGCTGAGGCTGAGGTCTAAGAATGTCCTGAAATCTACACCCTCCTGTCTCAACAGAACATAAATGTGTGTGTGTGTGTGTGTGTGAGGGAGGTATTGGCTGTGAGCTGTGGATGTTAAAAACACTTTGATTGACAGTTTATTCCAGGACCCTGATCACTCTGCCACGTTCTCCTCCCACCCACAGTCCACAAGCTGAGCGTGATTCGACCACGTCCATCAAACTGTCCATCCGTCAAACCGGCCGCCGTCGTTCCATAAGAGCTGCAATTAACTGGATTTTTTGTGGACGTGGATAAAATACTGTTGAAGCAGCCGAGCAACAACGGCGCAAATAAATTCACTACTTCCTTAATTTATATGCACATTTATATGAATTTCTTAATTTATATGCAAGCTAATGTCTCCGCCAAAGGCAATAGAATTTAAAATGCAAAGCCAGAAAAAATGTGTTTTCTTGCTGAACGACAGGATAGAAAACTGCACAATATTTAGAGAGATTTAGAGAAAGAATTCAATTATTAAATGTTTAACCTCTCAATAACCCTCGAAGCAAACAGTGGTTCACAGCTCCACTTGACGCGACTGTGCAAAGGGCTTGGTTACGCACTTCAAGTCAAATGCATGTGAATACACGATCACAAGTCAGGACTCCATCTGAATATGATAAACACACACACACAAACACACACACACACATTCTGAGCTCCCTGTCTTTCTCATTATTTCGTCTTTCTGTTCGAGTGTCTCAACAACAACACCAGAGGAAATGAGGGTAGTGGAGTCACATTCAATAACCCCCCCCATACAAATACACACACACGCACACACGTGTGCGTACACAAAGACACAAGCTCGCTGTCATTTTCTGAGTGAGATGACTGAGGTCGCAAGGGAAATCCAACGTACTGGACAGTAAATAGCTTTCCAAGTGAAGTGGCCGAGACTCACATACACACACACACGCACAATAGGAACGGAGTGTGTACCGTCAATCCCCCCAGATCTTAATGCCTTTGATTCACTGTTTTACTTTATTACTTCAATCAGTGTGAGACATAAATGGAAGCTGTGTTTTCACTTGGTGACAGAGCGAACAGAGCTGCCGTCTACTTTAATGCAGCGCTGGTTGGAGAAGCCTTTACAGTTAGAATACCGACAATACTTTATTTTACTGTGTTTTATTATTTCCTTTTACATACAAATGATTGATTTCCATTCCATGCCAATCCAGCTGCCAATTTCTCTTCCTCTTAATGAAACAGTGATTGACTAGAACAAGTACAGATGGCATTTGCGCTCATGTAAATACACACTTTCAACAACGGCCATTATGAGGAGGCGCCTGTTACCACGGCGGCGCCTCCTCAGCTGATGGCCGACACGAAAGGGGGGAAAGCGTCTCGCTATTAAAAAGCTTTAAAGGAGAGAGCTGTCAATGGTTATAACCATTTTTACCCGTTTCCCATTGCGGCTCTGTCAACGTTTGAGTGTGTATGGGGATGGGAAAGGGAGCAAAATGTGTGTGTCAGTGTGTGTGTGTGTGTGTTTATGGTAGGGGGGGGCGTTTGTGTATGTCATTCTCCTCCTCCCCACACTAATATTAAGGTCTCCAGCTCTGTGTGACAAGGTACGAGTGTGTGTACATTGGCCATAGCGCGGAGGTGACAGGTGTGATACATAGGTCTTGGAATCATTAACATGTCAAGATGCCCGCAGCTTCCACTTCCTGTCCGGATCCATAATTATAGTCTGTGTGATGGATGGAAAGGCGAGAAAGAGAAACCAAGCTGGCGTCACTTTGCCTTTGCTCACTTTCTTCTCTTGCTCAATGTGTGATATTGAGTTAAATACCACTTAAACAACTGGAGTGGAATATTTAAAATAATTCCGTCACATTAGCATTGGAGATGTCTGTGATTCATTAGAATTTCTGTCTCCCTTCGTCTCGTATTCCTCACAAGTGTCGTGTTTTTGTTTCGTCATTTGTCTTGCGTGTCTCTTTGATCCTCCTCGCAGGTCTCTCGGTCATTTCACGCCCACTTCCCGTTCTTTCTTTGAGTTCTTTGTCGGTGAATTCTAAGGCTTCGTTTTCCTGCCGCACAGATTCAACCCAGATCAGTGAAGGAGTTCAAATTCTGGTTTCTTTCCCAAATGTTCCGAGCCTCATTTAGTGCAGATTGATACAAAAAATGTACACAAAAATGATCAAAATTTTCAAAAAAGTGCACATTTTGTATCAATATTTTGCATTTTCCTCCTTTTATGACGGCTCACCTGTAATTATTCCTATTTATTACTAATCTCAAACTAATCTGTTTGTAACCTTTAGAGCAATTAGGGGACTGGCTGCTCTTAATGAACCAAAGGCTTCTCATGAACAAAGTCTCTCAGCCTCATTAGTTTTAGTCCCATGGCATCTATATAATTATAATCTGGCAATCTAATCTGTTTAATCACACTTCTGGAATGAATGAGATGTCCTGAATCATCCCCTGCCAGTACACACAGAACCTCCATCCCACGTATCCCTGCCAGGCTCTTCAAATCAAAAAAGGTGAAGTGGTGGTCACGCCTGTGAACACGCTGAGAGTAAAGGACTCTAAAATGATACCAGGTAGCTTTGTTCATTGCTTTTAAGAGCCAAGTGGTGTTTATTAAATCAAAATGGTCCTGCACAGGGTTTAGTTTTGGCATCATAACAAAGACAGGAAGTACCGTTCGTGATAGAGGTCGATTTGAGTCGCCAGCAAAAGTACAAGTTACAACGGCAAGCGAAGTTTATCGCTGAAATTAGATCTGGATGAGGCTTAAAAGAGGAAGTTACTGCAAGAAAAGAACAATGGTGAGTGCATCTGTGTGTGTGTGTGTGTGTGTGTTAGCACCTGTTTCAGGTCCACTGTGATAGTCACATAGTGGTACTCTCTTCCATTCTTGATAGAGGGGCTCTGCCACCAGCGGTTAGTCCCGTCGATAGCATATTCTATAGGATGACTTTCTGTAGACACACAAACAGGAGAGAGAGAGAGAGTATGTGTGAGAGGGAGAGAGAGAGAGAGAGAGAGAGAGAGAGAGAGAGGGAGAGAGATTCAGTCTTTTCATTCAATTCAAATTTGATTTGCTTTGGTCAAAGAGCAAAATGTTCTTCTCCGCTCTGAATTTCTGCCGTTTCAAACATCGACGTCCTCGCCATTCATTCTAAATCAAATGCTTAGAAATGATAAAACATTTTCTTTGCCATTTAATATTTTTTCATGAACAAACTTCGCTCCATTTGCAGACTCTAATCTTGCATATTGTTCCTAGCCCACTCAATACCTTCAGATGGATCTACAGATAAAGCACATTATTAGTTTGTAAGATGGCACTTAGCTTTTATCTCTGCACGCTGAACATTTATGAGCAAGTTGCTTTAAGACCATAAAGCGATAATTCAGCCTGACTGGCAGCTGTCAAATCATCGGGGTACTAATGTGTGACATTTCCATTTTGTTAAAATGGCAACTACGGGAGGAAAAGAGAGATGTAGCGCTTAAAAAAAACCGACAGCTATCTCTCTTCTCACCTTTCCAATAGTTTTCTTCCTTCTGCACGCTTTTTAAATTCTGTCTGAGACGGGAAAAAGACAAGAGTTTGGAGCTATAATAGCAATTTAAATCTCTAAGATGTAACACAACACAGGACACCACAAACACATCGATGTGATAACGGCGAAAAATCAGTCGGTCAAACAGTTTGACCGGTCAGAAAGTCCACTAGTAGTTAATCAACCTGCCAATCAACTTGTCATTCCGTTTGAAAAATTGGCTGACCTCCTGGGCAGATAAACAGTAAGCAAGTCTGTCAGTCATCCCGCCGTTCGATCAATCAATCAGTCGGTTCATTAGAAAGCTAATCAGTCATTTAGACAGTCACTCAACCAGCCAGTCATCCAGTAAGAAACCCAGCAGTGTGAAGAGCGGAGGGCCTTTTTTTTACATCTGTTCACAGGAATCCAATACTTATGATAAATGTTTCTGTGAAATATGAACGCCAGATTCTAACTTTCTAACAGCAGAGACGGATTGTTTTTTAAAAAGGACACAAGCGCAGCTCATCTTCTTCCCCCATCACCCTAACCTTTCCTCTCTCCTCTCCCCTTCTTTCTGCCATCTCTCCTTTCACACTTCCTTTTCGCTCAGAGGGGACGACGGGTCGGACTGGACGCCCCGGATGTCCAGTTGGTCGTCTAAGGAATTACGCCAGACGCCTTGATTGAGACGTTTAGTGACTTTCCTGGCTGCCTGGTTGGCTTTCTGATTTATGATTTCTGGCTAATTCTGCATTTTCATCTTGTCACGCTTTGATTGATTCCTCACTACATTTGGTAATTACCATTTTACACAAAATGATTGGTTAACATCTGGCCAATCACGCAGTCGTGCACTAATCTAACATGATTAATTATTGTAATCACTTGTGCCCATAAGTCGATGGATGTGTGTGTGTGTGTGTGTGTGTGTGTGTGTGTGTGTGTGTTTTTGTGTGTGTGTGTGTGTGTGTGTGTGTGTGTGTGTGTGTGTGTGTGTGTGTGTTTCTTACCAAGCGGCTTTGAACTCCTTTGGTTGCAGATGCGACACTGTGGGTTTCTAACTGGCTGACCCGGAACGTGCTCCACCAGCTTGCAGAACATTTCGGGACCTGATAGACCGCAGGTGGCGTTGGTGCTGATATCTGCCATGGACGCCAGGTTCAACACAGCCGGGAACAGTCCTGAGGAGACAAACACACAGAGACAAATACTTCAGTCACAAGATCGCGGGACAGAGAAGTAAACAACTGCGACTTCTGCCGGCAGTAACTTTGATGTACAGCGTCTTTACCAGCATGTATGGAAGTGTTTCCTACATTTACATCGTCATCGCATCAGGAGCAATTTTGGAGCGTTCTGCACATTTTTTTCGCCTTTATACAGGTTTGTATTCAAAAGCTCTTTGAGACTCTGTTGTGTCTGAGCCAGCGAGCTTGTCTGCTGTATGGAGAGATCAGCCCAGGAACAGGAGTGGGAGGACAGGTGGTCTGCACTCGCCAAATTATTTCATCTAGATCTATTCCTGGTACAATCTAATGCTTTTAACACTTAAGCCCTTGTAAGCTAAAGATAAAAGATGAAGCAGAGGGAATATTCAACTACCTTCTTCATGTTGAGTGTTTCCAGAATAGGCCTGTGTGTTTCTCTCCATCTAACTTAATAGATCAATCATTTTCTACCAGTCCTCAAAAGTGAACACTCGATAAAGACGTACTTGGAAATGAAATCACAGGAGGAGAGACAGAGGGGCCGTATTCATAAACGGTGCTGTCAGCTTTAACGCCACGTTAAGGGTCGAATAAAGTCACGCCGCTGCTTTCTCTCCTT
Source organism: Genypterus blacodes (assembly GCF_046128005.1). Classification (NCBI taxonomy): domain Eukaryota; kingdom Metazoa; phylum Chordata; class Actinopteri; order Ophidiiformes; family Ophidiidae; genus Genypterus; species Genypterus blacodes. Next base: position 271,514 of record NW_027466827.1, read on the forward strand.
CATAAACGTTACTGGCCCTTTTTTTTCAACTGCTGTTTTTGCCATTTGCATTCAAATTTTGGCTCTCGCACACCTTCCTGCACCCGTTTCACCTCATTTGCATGTCCGGGGAGCGACTCTTAAATGTGTCCCAGCTTTTTTAGCCTGGCGGTAAATCTGCACAGGAGGACGACCTCGGGTGGACCGGACTCACCGGTGTACACGCACACACCTACAGGCTGAGGAGCGGGGTGTGTTCTGTTTCCACACTGATTAAGACCCGCGGTGGAGCCTTTCAGACGAACGGTGGAACCTCTACTCTCCAGCCCCCCCCCCACCGACGCCGCCCGCACCTCCCTGCAGCTGTTGCTATGATCATCAGCAGTTTGACAAACCAAGTGAGTCAGAACAGAGGCTCAACTATTTGACCTGAATGTTCTTGTTGTTGTGGAGTATAAGGAGGTGCTGTCGTCCACTCATCTGCAAACACAGAAAGTGCGCAACCTGATGATTATTCAGGTGTGTGTGTGTGTGTCATCACTACACAGACGCACGCGTTCATCTTACGTCGTCTGTGTCGTTCCCAGAGTTCGTTCGCATTCGTCTCAGTGAATCATGAGCTTGTCGAAGTTAAAGTGCTGGAATGCTCAACATACACATGGTTCATATTTCCTGTCTGGCACAGACACACACACACACACACACACACACACACACACACACACACAAACACACAATCCGTGTTCCATTTAGGATGAAGCATTGATAAGTTGTACACACACACACAATCATGAACACAAACACGAGTAAACACAAGAGTTTATGCGGACAATAAAAAGGAAATGAAGAAGAGAGAAAGAAAGAGTGTAAGAGACATACAGAGCAGAGGAATGGTGTGTGTGTGTGTGTGTGTCCAGTAGAGTCCAGCTGTTTGGCTGAATGTCAACACAGATGAACTGTGAAGAACATCTGAGAGACCCAGATTCCCTCTCTCTCTCACACACAAACACACACACACTCACATGTGTACACGTTCTCACACATACTCACAGTGTATCACATGTCCAACACACACACTTGTTAGCCAATCGTAGTAAATTGAAAGCGAGACAAAAGGAACGCAGAGTAAGCCCAGATTTCCAAACACTCTCATCCTTAAAGGGAAACGTTTCCTTGTTACGTTCACCACTGCTGCATGTTCACACACACACACAGACACAGACACACACACACACACACGCACACACGCACATACACACACACGTCGTTTACTTACTGAGATGATCACTGATTATACAAATACACTATACCAGTGGTTCCCAAAGTGGGGGGCGCGACCCCTCGGGGGGGCGCAAAGCTACTCCAGGGGGGGCCCGGCGCGGGACCGGAAGAGGAGTGATATGAATAAGTACCGCCTCAGGTAAATGACTGAGGCAATACTTCTTCGTCTCGCTGCAGGAGAACGAGAGTCCAGAGCGCCAGACCGATCAGCTCGGCCTCTTACTTCCTCTTTCAGAACACGAGTTTGCTGTTAGCTTGAGCTGTTTTCCTCGTTCTCACACATACACACACACACATTCGCAATTCAATGGCAACAACATGAAGCTCTGCGGAAAGTAACAACCTCACTAATCTCACAGTGATTCACTCTCGGCCTTCAGTTAAACAAACGGCCCATCCAGATGTGAAGCTGCCAACGCGACAGTGGAAAAACCAAATATCCGGCACAAAAGGGTTTTGGAGGTAAAATCCAAACAGTGAGATGAACACGTTTTTCACGCTTTCATTCTTCTGCGCTCCATTTATAACTGCTGCTCCTCTGCCAGCAGCTCGAGCCAACATCCTGCTAATTCCTGTTAGAGCCTCCAACCAGATACAGACGTGTGGAAAAGGGACCGTGCGGGCGATATGTCGGATGTGATTTTACGGAGGATTGAAACGAGGACTTCATTTGGTCCAAATATCGCTTTTTCACTTTCCTTCAGTTTCATCTATTCCAATTCTGCGGCATGTTGTAAATGTTCCCTGAGCCTTTGAATTGACCATGAATACGGGAATCAAATCTACTGCTTCAACGGTCACAACTGCATATCGCATTTTCCTGAATAATGAATTTTTACGTGGCTTCAAACTCCGCATGGTTACAGATTTCGTTCCCCTTTCTTGATCGTTCCCTTTGCTCGGTCGGAGAGGTTTTCCTTGTGTAATCACACGCTGAACAGTGAAAGCACATCAGATTTCCCGCTGCGGTAAAAAGTTAACGGTGATGTAACCATTCTGCATCAACACCTACTGATAATCAGGGTGATGATCTGAACTTTCAAGTCCAACAATAAAGGGGAGATAACGGAAAAATGGAGAGGAGCGGCTCAAGACAGGGTTTCGGATTTCAGATTCACTCAGCGAGGAAGGACACAATGACTGACTGACTGACTGCCTTGGGCTCCCTCACACACACGCACACACACACACATTCTCACACACACACACACACGCACACACACACCTTTCCCCACCTATCGTTCTCTCTCTATGCTCTGATAACCATCCTAACCTGTCTGTCTTTAGGCCTTTCCCATTTGCTATCTACGCTCTGTTAACCAGACATCTCAGAGGATTTACTGTCATGCCGGCTCTAAATTATCAGAACGTCAAAAATGTATAAGCGAGAAAGCTAGACGGTGTCATTGCCCACGGAGTCGCTCCGACTGCCTCGGCGCTCCGGAGCCGGGTTATTCCACCATCACACTCCGGAAACTGAGGGAACGGAAGAAGAAGTCTGTCAAGTTGTGTCATCATTTCATTTAATCAAGGTTTCTCTATAACGGAGTCGAGCAGCCGTTGCGTTATTCGGACCATTTCTGTGAATATATAAAGGAAAAACAAACCAATTCTGATTAAGTGAGCTGCGTCCAAGGGAACTAAGAAAAGCAATAAGGGAGTGAAAGCTATTGCAATTGCATTCTGGGTGTTTTCTCCACCTGCAGCTCCTCGTCTGCTGCAGCGTCTTCTGCTCTCCTCTGTGTCTTTTCTTTCACGTCGCCCACAAATTGTCCCGCCTACGTCTCACACAAATTAAAAACACACAAATGCTGGTTGTTTTTTATACCTCCGCCCATATTCTGCGCTTCATACATGGGCGCCACCTTGAAATACGCCGCCTTTCTTCATCCAAATGCCAGAAATAATGAATAAATGAACCTGGAGTCTTTACTTTAGCGCGTGCTTCACTTCCCCGGTGCAGCATGTTGTGTTTTGCAGCTTTTATGTGATAATACGTGACATTTTCAAGTACGTAGCATAAATGTCATGCTATTTTGTGATACTACTTGCTATAATAGCCCCTCGTGGGTTGTGCAGCAGATTACTACTTAGTATTTGGGAAGAAGGAGAGATTCAAACAAGAGAAAGAGCGCGACAACAACAGAACTCCAACTCTGGACAAAAAATTTCCCATATGACTGAGCTGATATCAAAACAAAATCCGATTTTGTCCTCCAGAGGCCAAAAAGATGTTCCTGGACTGCTCGCCGCTTTGTGTATATGTGTGTGTGTCTGTGTGTGTCTGTGTGTGTGTGTGATGGATGAGTTATTGTTGAGTTTTGAGGCTAGATGTACGTTTGATGGAATAAGAAAAAGGTTGAAGAAGACAGGACCATCTCTCTCCCTCTATACCGCCATCTTTCCGTTGCTCGCTCGCCCCGGTCTGCCCGGGACAGAGGGGCGAGCGGGGCACAGAGTCAAGAGAGAGAGAAAGAGAGGGAGAGAGAGAGAGAGGTAGAGAGAGAGATGGATGGACGAAATGATAGAAAGATGGATTGGAGAGGGAGAAGGGAAAGATGGATAGAAGGATTCCCAGAAAAAGATAGAGTGTTGTTTAAAAGGGTCAGGGCCGGCAGAAGAATGAGGGATGAGACTGCGATAATCCTCTATACACAAAAACGCAACCAGCGATGTACACACACCATTCAAAGACGTATACACACACACGCACACACACACACACACACACACAGAGTGAGATGCACCCGTAGGATCATCACATGTAAACACACTTGCAAAATGCACATTCACGAACATGTAAACACAAGGAGTTATCGACAATTATTCTACGCATGCACACATATACTGTAAACACACACCCTGCACACATGCTTCCATCGCACAAAGCTGCAAAATAGGTGGCAAGTTTAGATTGAAATTGCCAAGAAAGAAGAATACTGACATCATCTTAGGATCCCGGCTTCATTGTGTTACTATGAAAAATGTTTCTAAAGCTGAAGGTTTGTCAAGCTGCCCAACTTGGCAACATTTTGGGGTGTAGTCGGTGTCCATATGAGGCCAAATCACAAGGAGGGAAATGAGGAGGAAAGGACGGAAGGAGAAGAAGAACCTCAATCTAACCGTTCCATCGAAGCTTCAACTATGGTCAAGAGTCAAGAGTCAAGAGTTTTCGAGCTCTGTGTTGATGTTCAAGAAAAGTGGTCAAAACAAACACAAATGCCCACAAATTAGCTCTCCAGTCATCTTGGGGTATAAAAATAATTAGGTTTGCCATCTCAGGATGAAATCAGTCAAATTAAATGAGCAACCGCAACCAAGCACAGATACGCAGGAAGGCGGATGTGAGGCCAGGCAGTGTCCAGCTTCTGTTTTAATCACGCTGTCTGGAGATAACAATTTAATTATCCTGTTATCGTCTGGACACAACTTTTTCTTGTAAGAGATAAATGAAAAGAATGTTTCCTCAAGACCAAGAATTTGTTAATTGATTGCAGCTGTGCTTTCTAAAAGTGTGATGTGTCTGTAACGTGACACTTTCACCTGCAATGACATCATTTTAGCCCTTTGGCGTCTATATGTGGGCGACATTACCAGCCGCACAAAGCTCTACGATCATATAAGCGAAAACGAGGTGATTAAAAATGATTTTCCGTCTCAAAACAACAAGGCGATCGCCGCCGGATCCGGAGATAACGACCCGACCGTGGTTTCAGATACTGAAGTGAAGGTACGGCCTGCAGGTACAACACGTATGGCAGACAACCTGATTCAATATGACTTTATTAGCGGCAGAGGAAGCGAGGTGGCACTTCATCATTCTTCCTGTAAAAGTTTCATTCGCACCTGACTGGCTGTGACGAAGATAGAAGCGTCGCCCTGCACCTCAGATCAGCATCATAGAAGTTCGGGGGGGGGGGGGGAAATTGTAAATTCCCTTGATGTTAACTTATGAGAGCATGAGCATGAAGACCTGAGCTCAAGAAAAAAGCTTTTGTTATGCGACTGAGGCCAATTAGGATCACAAATTGAGAGTTTTATGTAAGATGATTGCTTATTAAGAAGGCTTTCGGTTGTATTTCCGTCATGCAGTGTTTGGCTTTGCTTGATGTGTTATCTTTGTCTACAGGTTGTCATTTAAAAACAGCATCAATTCATGCCAGTTCTCACGCCGAAACAATTTGGCTCAGATCTGTTAATGATACACAGAAAACTGTTATTGGGGTTGATTACTTCTTAAGTGGCTGGATGTGAAATCAGTGATGTTACGTGTTTTCATGCAAGTTTCGAAAATGGATCGTTTTCTGAGAGTGAAATGGAATGACACACGACTGGCATGTAAGACTTCAGATAGTTCAGATAAAATGTCACACATAATTGCACATAATATAGCACGCACATACACACACTTACACACACGCACATACACACACTTACACACACACACACACACACACACACACACAATTATGGCTGTCGACCTGGTTGCGGCATGTCACAACCTTTACAGACGACTAAACCAAACAGCAAGGATCACATCAAACAAAACGTTTTTTTTATATGAGCACAAACACTGTGTATGTGTGTGTGTGTGTGTGTGTGTGTGTGTGTGTGTGTGTGTGTGTGTGCGTGTGCATGTGTGTGTGTGCACGCAAGCGGCTGTCAATGTTTCCAGGCCGCCGCATGTTGTTTCTATGGTAACACAATGCGTTTGACATGTGGGTGAATGAATGAGTTTCCTAATAGGTGCTAAATGGAATCTGCTGGATGGCGACTGGCTTTCTGTCGCTCTCTGTCTCCGGATTCACGCAAAAATTCCCCATTAAATGACTTTTTAATCACCTTGAGAATCCTTCTGATACAACGTGTAGATTAAACTGAATTTTGTCACAATATGTTCCACGTAAATACTCCACACAGCCCAGTTTGCTCCCTGTTAGTGAGCCTCTGCTGCTCCCACATCTGTTCTTCCTGCTATTACTTTCCGGATTCAATACAAACTAAATCAGAAAATGTAGGTCCCTGTCTTGTCCTCTGGCTTTACATCTGCCAGTCACTCGTCTGTCCACCTCCAGGGGGGGTTGCGGGGGAAAGTTGAAATGAAAACTAAATCAACATCCTGCTCCTACTCAGACTTCCTGCCCAGTGTGTGTGTGTGTGTGTGTGTGTGTGTGTCTGTGTGTATCTGTGTGTGTGTGAGACAAACCGAGATCCAAAGCAAATATAAGCAGACACAGTCGGACATCCTGCATTGAAAAACAGAAGGATGAGTGATTTATAATACAAAGGACACACGAGCCAAAAGAGCTTCCAAAGGTTCAATTTCACAAAGTCCATTCCCATGTTCCACATCTAAACACAGCCATAATAACCGAGAGATCCTTCATGATTTGTTGTTGTATTTCACAGTCAAAGCTCATTCACTTTGATGGTTACCTGATAAGATGATGCAATCATAAAGTAAACACAAATATGTCTCCACTTTCTTTACTTATCTTCACGATTTCTTTCCAAAGTTTTTTCCATCCACATTACACATCAACTTTTAATTGTGCCACTCTGAGATTCTTCTATTATTAAAATCCACTTTGACGACAGACAGCGCTGAGATCTCAAGCCTTCACCCCCCCCCGCCCCCCCTTGATATCGCCACTGACAGTCAATTACCTATTTTAATGAGGTCAAGGTGTCGCTATGGGTCACATGCATATATAATGTCCGAAGAGAGTTCTTGTGATCGTAAAATCAAACTGTAATGAATATTAAGTAACGGCTATCATTTCGTTCTGACAACCTGAGGTGAAACTTATTCCAGGGAAATTCTAAGCTTCTATAAAGCTGCGAATGTTATTCACTCTCAACTTTCTGAAAGGTGACAATAAGAAAAACAGCTGAATCTCTAAATGAAGTTATCAGGGGTTTTTGCAGGACAATAATACATTCAAAGTACTTTACTTTACCCAGAATCAGCTGGAGGGTGGGAGAGTTGTGGCCTATATGATGGTTTGGGTTTAGTCTGCGTGTGTTCATGTAAATAAAAGCATGTGTGCAGGTCTGCCAGATGGTCACAACCCCATCAGAGAAAAGGAAAGGGAGAGACACTTGGTCTTAAAGATGCTTGTGTGCATGTGTGTGTGTATGTGTATTTGTACGTGTGTGTGTGTTTGCTGTTTTACAAGTCCTGTCCTCTTCCAGACGATCACAAAGTCAGACTAAACAGGAAAACCGCAAAGTTATAGACAATTAATCCACTACCCTCTCTCGCCCTCACACACACACACACACACACACTGAGTGGGGGGTCTCTAGCTGAACTGTCTCCCAGGAGGTCCAGTAGCTCTCACTGGAAACACACTGGAAATGTGGTCTTATACCGCAGCAATTTGGAACAAACACACCGTCAATCAAACGTTTCAGTCTCAATCCATCCGTCTATCAGCAACAATCAAAGTCTGATAATGACAGGAGCAACTAATGTCTCATTCCATACCTACCATACCTAATTATAACACCACATTCCTAACCCAGCCTAGAGCCTCCTGATTCAACATTCTAGATGGCAAACCAGCCAATGATCTGAGAAATGTGAAATTGTCAGCAGCGAGTAAAAACTTTCCAAAAAAATTACAGGAGAGAGATGTGAGACGGAGAGAGAATGTTTATGCGCAATAACTCCTGGATAAGTGGTTGGAGTGATTTAGCTCAGCTCAGCCCAGCCAGCGGTAAATCTATCCTGGAATGGACCAACTGCTCACACACGCGCGAACACACACACAGATTCACACATACACACCGTCTATACCTGATGAGGTGGTGATGACTTTGTTAAATCATCCACTAGCATCTCACAGGCCGTGTGTGTGTGTCTCTGTGTGTGTGTGTGTGTGTGTGTCTGCGTGTGTCCTCATGCGCGTGTGTGTATAGGATTACGTGTATGATTTAAGTAGGAACTCATCGGTTCTAGCCTCGGTTAGTACTTATAGTGCAGCCTCCAGCCAAGGCCACTACACACACACACACACACACACACACACTCGTACACTGCCAAGGGGATATGTTAGTGTTGGTAATGAAAACATGCCAGTGAGTAGATTTACAGGAGAGAGCAACTTGACCTCTGGCCCTAGAAAGATTTATCGCTGGTGGAGGATCTAATCTTCCCATCGCTATGACAACTACATTCTGCTCACATCCACACAACTACATCAGAATGGGGGAATAAAACAGAATAGGATATAGAATATAAAGTCTCTCTTACAGTAAGAAACAGACTATGATGGAATCAAATAACCAATATTACTAACGGAGCATACGTATACATTTATTATAATATTATCATTATAATCAGGAAATGTTTCGTTTTGAAAAAAGCTATCCATAGTGACAGCCCTGGTAAAAAGTATATAATAAGTCAGTTAGTCTTAAAAGAGTCCGGGTTTGTGAGACTACTTCAAAAAGAAACCAAACCAAAGTGTCAATAACAGAGACGATGATAAGACTGAGATGCAGGACAGAACAGGAGACCTGGCCAATATCTGTGGGAGTGTGTGTGTATGCGTGCATGTATGTACGTGTGTATCTGATGTCTTCTGTATGAGATAGTTAGTGTGCGTGTCCTATGTTTGTGTGTGTGTCTGTGTGTGTATTTTGTATTTGTCAGGTCAGGAAATAACATCATTCTCTAGCTGCGGCCGGGGGGGTCGCCAGGGATTTTGGGTAATTGGAAATCCAGATGGACGTGCATGAGCTTCCAGGATGAGGCGGTTACCACGGAGATTGAACCGAACACACAAGCTGCAACGTTAATATCGCTCATCTCCGCGTACGCCTCTCTTCCTCCATTACCCTTCGTATTCTCTTGCTTTTCCTCTCCTCTCACTCTAAACCTGTGGCTTTATTCTTTACTTCTGGCTGTTTTCTTCTCTACTTTCTTTTCTCCTCCTCTCCTCTGACATGACTTATGAATGACAAGGGGGGGAGACAGGAAACAGTGTGCAATTGGCTCCGGTGTCGAGTGGGCGGGTCCACAGGGACCAATCAACAAAGTATGTACCCCGAGATACAGCCAGTAGTCATGAGTAACATGAGTAACATGCACAGTAACACATGCACACATGCTCAATTAACAGCGGTGTTATCTCAAGAGGATTGGAACCAACAACCTCAGTCAGTAGGTATGATGGGAATACTACGGTTAACTAGGGCCAGTTGCCATCAGCCTGTGCGCCAAGCTTGCAGAAACATCTTCAGATTACATCCTAACAGTTTTACAGCCTGTTGACATCAGACACAGCCAAAAACCTGAAAGCGAACATGGATAACATCATTACAGGCAAAATACAAAACAGATGTTCTGATGTGGACAATGCAAGAAGAGCAGGTTTATATGCCGTCTGCTGACATTTTCAAGAGTATTAAGTAAATACATCTGGATTAGAAAGCCTAAAGACTTAAAGAAAACCTTTATTTTGAAAGAGACAGTTAAATCTTTACAGTTACTGCCTACAGAGAGCCTTTGTACTGGATCAAGGAATGTTTCCCTCAGCAGCCCCTCACACATGAGCCCATGAACGCCTCACAGAATGCATCCCCCCATGTAAACAACATTCTGCTCTCATACATTTCTCATAACAACACAGGCAGCTATATTGATTTGAGAAGGCATCCCCCCCTGTTCTCTTGCCCCCCTCAGAGGGAGGTCAGAGGTCAGAGTCAGATACAATCCAGCGCCACTGCAGCGGGGAGATTCATCATATTATTTCAACACACATTGGACGGGCAAGCGCTCGAAAGTGAGACCTCCAGCTGGAGGACGACCTCTCTGAACACTAATCTGCAGCTGCTGTCGCAGTCGGTGTTGTAAATGTGTCGTGTGTGATAAATGTGAAATGCAAAATAGGGCAAGAGGGACTTAAATGATCAACACGTTTATTTGTATCTGCACTCAACTGCGGTGTGAATATGTAGATTATCGTGGCAGCAGCGGCAATGTGGGGGGAACATTATGGCCTTACAGTCCTGAGTGACGTCGATCTGTAGCAGCATCAACAGGTGTAATGTCCAAATTGGCAAGTGTCAACAATGTGCTAAAGAGCTATGGAAGTCTGTGTCCCATTTACAGATAAATTATGGGGAAACCAAAACATTCTGTCAGCAAATTTTAATCGAGTGGATGAAAGTGGTTGGAAGATTTGAGGAGTAAAAAGCGAAAGCTGCTCTGATCACAAAATCAAACATCAGCTGAAGAAATCGGAATATGAGCAAGAGTGGAGCAAGTGCAACGTGGATGCACCGGCTCAGGTTTGAGAGGTTCTCACGTCGTGTTAAGTGATGACTCCGGGTTTTGACGCGGCTGAACTACAGGTTTGCTGGCTCAGCATGTCTACATATCTACTATTAGCTGGCCCGAGGCTACCGCTAACTGCCCTGACAGGGGGGGGAATGTTCCAGTTTGATTGCCCACAGCTGAAATGTATGCGCGACTATATTAGGATCCATTACTGCGCGTAGAAGTGTGCGAGAAACCTTAACAGACGTGATTTAGGCTGATGTCTGCGTCTGCGTGTCTGATTGGATGGGAAGTTCAGTGAAAAGCATCATAGGAGAAAGAGCCACAAAGAGAGGAATAGTGTTGATACATGAATACAGTGTTGAGTTCAGCGCTCATTTGTGTTGCCGTGTGTTTGTTAGCGCTGTAGGTTCAGATGTATGGTTGACAAAAACACATCCTTCACACTGTTGCCTGTTGTACCGCACTTGTGTGTGTGTCAGAGAGAGCAGGCAGAGAACGAGAGAGAGAGAGTGTGTCTGCAAATGTTTCATTGTAGATCTGTGTGTGTTGGAGTATACAGTATAGCATTCATTACAGTGGCGCTACAGACAAACTGCTCCCTTGATAGACATTGATTTTCACCCAATGGATCCCACTGTTAGCAAACCTAATAGCTTGGTGGGTAATGGGTACACGTTATGAATGAGCCCCCAAGGAGAAGAGGAGAGAAGAAAAGAGAAGAGAAGAGAAGAGAAGAGAAGAGAAGAGAAGAGAAGAGAAGAGAAGAGAAGGGAAAGAAGATATGGATCAGGAAAGGGGAGAGGGACATGAAAAGAGTTGAGGGAAGTGGTGAGAGGAGGTGAAAAAGAAGGGAAGAGAGAGAGGAGAGAAACAAAATAGATCAGGTGTGAGTTGAGAGGGGATCTGCTATTTACCATTACTGCTAATAGGTTTCAAAAGGAAGCGAGTCGTTAGCTAAATGGATAGGCCCTAAATGACACATTACCATGTTAAAGGCTGATTCCGCTCATTATTGGAGCTCTGATTCCGCGATGCATCACCGGCCGGGGCTGTAAGCCGGCCACTCGCATGGAAAACCTGCTGTCTCAGCAAATACACAATCAGACACGGCCAGGGGGGTGTGAGGGAGAAAATCGTATAGGTGTGCAGAAACCTGAAGAGAATCTGGACAGTTTTCCTATTAAAACTCCTCCGTTTTGGGGATCTGGAACAAAAGCATCAACAGCGGTTTGTTTGGTTTTAATATAAGTAAACAGTTTTTCCATAGAAGGCAAATCTGCTCTTCCAGTTGATATAAATTGGACAAAAGTGTGAATTTAAACACAGAGTAGGTATGTAGCTATGTAGGAGTAGGCTGTGTTGGAATGTGTTTTTATGTGTGAACACACACATTCATCAGCAGGCTCGACCAAACCATCTCAGCTGCAGCGTCCTGAGTCTCCAAACTCTACTCCTCCTCTGTATAAGTGCAGGTGCAGATGAAAATAATGACATATTGCTAGTCCGTAGCTCCCTCCCCTCACTGCAAAAGCAATGCGTCTATTCGCTGCATGCTAGTCTGGTCCACCGAGGGGAATTTGGTACCGCTGCCTTTCCGGTGATGGATTTCTCCCTTTATGACTGCTGAGTGTTTTTTCAAACAGCGAAAGCCTTGAAAAAGCACTTTGCTCTTTGAACTTCGAGGGACTCGCAGCAAAAGCCCTGACGTTAACTCTTTGCAGGTGATTCGGATGATTGAAAAAGTCTGCCGCAACTGTAGATCAGGTCAGAACGGTTCATGTTCAGTTGCCTTGCAAACCGTGTCTTGAAAGGGTTTGTGCTATCAAACTACAGAAATATTTTCTACTCGCAGTTTGAGCCGGAAAACTGAATTAAAAACACAAACGGGGGCTATTTTAGATCGGTTTTTCCAAGCAGGAGTAAGACCCCGACAAGTCAAACCAACAGAGGTCTTTGTTATCAGGGTGCAGCGCCGGCAGAGGACAATGAGCTGGTTGAGAACATAGCAGTGGGATCTTCTAGGAATAAATGTGCTGACGGACCACCCACCTCCTACCCACTGTCAGAACAAGCCTGCAGGCCCGCTGAATGCTTAGATTGGTTTTCCTCTACGGGGCCAAACAAGGCCAGCAGAAGACACAAAGTATGAGCCTAGCGGATATTAAAAACTGATATATAAGAGGTTTGACGGACAACAGTTTTCTCTGGAGCCTCCGACTTTTTTTCCCACTGTCTTCCAAATATGCCGCCGATTGTGTTAGGGGATTCTGCTTGGACAGCTTTCAAAAGTGATAATGTTGCTACTTTGATATAGAGCGGAGGAATCCTTCCCTGCCTGCTCTCCGGGGAGGTCAAAGGGCAGATTGAGCTACAGAGCAGGAGTCCAGAAGCTGGTAGTAATTCAGTGTCTTGCCGAAGGGGGAGATGGTTATGAACACGCGGTAGTTAGACAGACCATGTGTTCGTTACGCAGATAACACAATATGTCACATATTTGTTTTTGTTTTGTAACCTGTGTTTTTCTCGTAATGAACTGCTTAGGAGACACAAAATCAGGTGTCAGACATGGATAGACATTCTCAGCCGATTGGCTGGAGGTAACGTCTTCTTCTACTGTATGCCTGTCACAGGATTCATGTCTGTACCCTGCAGTCACACTCGCTGTGCGCAAGGTGATCTATTGTTCTAATGGCTGATCTCCAACCGGGGGGGTATGAGGGGCACTTGGTTAGATGTTGTATCAAGTACACGTTTGGTTACCCTCTGCAAATCAAACACATGCTATGAAAAGGTCAGAACACAACAAGATTAGCCAACATAGTCCAGTCTACAGCTTGATTTGACTGTTCAGCCTCTGTATGCATTTCCATGACAACAACAGCGTCAACACTCACATTACAAGGCACAGACTGCTCTCATTGGATGTTTGCGTGACACAACCTCCTTAATTGTCTGATATTTCCGTATTAGTTTTATTGATTGGCTGTGGAAGACTGTCACGCTTACACAAACTAGACCCCGACAACCCGACTGCAGCCGCGCCAATGCCACTGTACCTTGAACAGGAAATTATACAGCAGCCTAACACATGGTACAACACACCAGCCATGTCCAATCACAGACCGGCGCCCAAAATTCCCGGGCGTCTCCAGACTATTACTGCAGGGCTGCAAAAGCTCAGTGGCCCTCATTCACACACACACACACAGGCAGGCAGGCAGGCGCGAACACACACACACACACACCATATTTCATCGAGTGTCAGATGTGAACATTTGCTCTGCATTAGGCTCTCTATGGGTTTGCCTTGGACCAGAATAATGGAAATACAAAAAATATAATGGAAATGTGAAATTACATACAGTATGTGTCCCTTTCTCCCCTTTCTCTTTGTGTACGCACACACACACACACACACACAAACACGCGCGCCCGCCCGCACACGCACACACACACACACACACACAAACACACACACACACACACACACACAAACACACACACACACACACACACACACACACACAATATTGATGAGAAAAGCAACTGGAATAATGGAAAAACAAAAAGTGTATACACAACCCATACTTCTCTCAAACTCCTTCAATCTACCTCTGCCTCACTCCATCTTTTTTTTCTTCTTTTTTCTCTGTCACACACTTGCGCACACACACAGAGGTGTGTATATAAATGTTAAATCCATAGCTAACCAGGCCAGTAATAGACTCTTATTCCTCTGATGCTTTATCAGCTCAATCACACAAACATTTAGAGCCAAAATAATGGCCTTTCTGTTTGCTGCCCCCCCCCCCCACCTCACTCTCTCTCCCTGTGTGAGTGTGTGTGTGTGCTTCTATCTGGGAGCAGGGTCTGCAGAGTGTGTGCGCTGCATACAGATGTGTCAGTAAAGCCACAGAAGGCAATCATTGGGTCAGGGAATCATTCATGCGTCCACCTGTCTATCCAGCCAGCTGTCCGTGTTAATTATGACTTTAAAGGGACAAATGAGGCAGAATTACAGATACGGGCTGCTCAGGTGAGTTAAGCATTTTAAATAAGGATCTATAATGATTTAAGAGGGGGTCTGCAATCATTTGTCCTATTTATGCATGTGATGGATAACTAAGTAATCATCTGAAGGCCCCTGACGTGTGAATCTGTGGCTGCACACATTGTGCAATCTGGACCACACAGCACGCGGAGGGCGTAATTGCATGAAGTGGAGGATTAAAGGTCAAAGTTTATGAATGTGAGAGGTTAAAGGTCGTTTTAAAACTGAAGGAAGGTCATGCCGCAAAATCTCTCTCTCTCTCTCTCTCTCTGACACACATACACACAGACACACTCTCTGATAGCCGCGCTGGGGCCACGTGTTTCACAGGGTTGTAGTGGGCGAGACGGGTAATTTCTCGCAGACGCTCGACCCAGCTGGTTTTAATCGAGACGTGGCTTCAGAGAAACTCTGGGCTAACAAGTCTCAGCTCGACCAAACTGACCACAGAGGCCCAGAGAACAACAGTGCTTTTGTACTGCTGCAACACCGAACCCAGTTGGAAGAAGAGGGTAAACAAATAGTCCGGCCTGACATATACGTTGCTGATATGAAGTTATTCTTTAAGTCTGCCTACTTTTGTTGTTGCAGATTTTCTCAAGGTTGAAGGACTCACAGAGCCACAACAAAGCAAACCATCACAGATCCTGCAGACCAGAGTCACGCCAACATAAGGAGACCATGTGCGTTGCATTCAATGCTGTGTAGGAGAAGTGACAATTGGCAGATTTGAGTCCTCCTGCAGGGATAAATACTTACAAAAATGTTGTTTCAAGTAAGAAATCTAATAGAAACTATTGACAAAAAAGCTTCCAGTCTTACAAATATACCTTTTTTTATAGATTAATTTGAAATTAAATGCATAAAATGGAACTAGTCTAGTCTATTTATACATGCATGAGGGTTTTCATAAAGCATTGAAAGAAACACACTCTGCCCTGTTCAATCAAACACAAAAAGGTTTTCAAATAAATGATGAATAATAATCAATAAAACAACACACAAAGTGGTGCTGCAGTATCAAAGACTTTGAAATGAATATGAGCTCAGTGAGTTATGGCGGTAGAATTATTATCATTTAAATTCTGTACCTGCAAGAAAATAGCTTGAGTACTTTGTACATTTGTCTTCACATTTGTTTTTTCTGGAATACAAAGCAGACATTTCATGATGTAGAAACTAAACTTAGAGAATAAATGTGCATGAATGAATTGCTGGAGCCAGTGAGCGGTGACATCAACCAATAATGAAATTCAACAACTTTTCTTTGCGATTTTGTCAATTAGTTGTTTGCAGAATTAGCTTAAGTCTACGTCTAAGTCTGTAGCATCTGGTGTTAAAGCCAGGACTGAACCGGCTCACTCTCAGTCCTGGTCCTTGTGGGCCGTGGCACTTCATATTTCCCGTCTCTCCCGCCTCTACACACGTCTGATTAGCTGCTTCAGGTTCGTCTGCTTGACTTGAGAGCTGGTGCCTCCCAGATCTTCACTAAAATCTGAGCTTAACACACAACTAATCTTGTGTAGGTGTAACAAGAGAGCTGCGAAACATTCATGAAAAGGACCACAAGGGCCAGGATTAGAACTAACTGCACTAAACACAATTAGACTTTGATGAACACCAATCTTTCAACAAGCTTAAACTCTATACAGCCTGAATGCAACGTAATACGATACTGGGCCAAGAGGCAAACAAACAGGTCTAAAATCAACAATCTGAGAACTAATTCCCAGTTTAAAGACCCTTGGAGAGCAGTACAGACCCAAACCAGCAAACTCAAGAGTCTAAAACACAGCAGGGAGTCATGGTGAGTGGAGGAGGGGTATTTGTTTTTTGAGCCCTTGTTTTATGAGCATCCTTGAACCTCCTGTAAAAAAAAAGACCGCCTGCACTTGTGCTGGCTACAGATACACAGAGATTTAAAATTGAAGCGATCTGAGCTGAACGAGCCAGAGAGAAATATCCCCCAGAAACCAACAGTGATGGAGTAACAAGACAAACAAACAGAGGGCCGGAGATTCGGCCCCGCAGTGGCCGCAGAGGCTGTCAGCAGGGCTCCCACACAGGATGAAAGAGAGACAGCGGAGAGGAGGAGGAGAGGAGGGGGGGGGGAGGAAGAGGGGGCACGAAGACTGAAACTGGGAAGTGTGGGATTCATGATGGAACATCATCGGGACTGTTTTGAAAAGAGGTAGGACAATACGTTCCTGACTTAACCTCATGAAAAGATGAAGAAGAACAAAGGAAAGAGAAGGGAAAAGGGCGTTGAGAGGAGAGAAGAGAAGAGAGACGGAAAAGGAGAGTGGAGGACAAAAATGTAAAGTAGAGAGAAGGAGTCGGAGAGTTGAAAGAGGAGAGACGGAATCAGCAGAGGACGACAGGAAAGAGAGACATACAAGAGAGGGGATGAAGGAATATGAGTAGCGGAGGAGGGGAAAGTGTGTGTGTGTGTCTGTGTATGTCTGTGTAGGGGGGACTCTTTATTGACACCATGTGTTACCACAGGAAGCTCTCTGGGAAAATATAAGCGCCCCAAAAGATCACAGAGAGCGAGAGATGAGAGAAGAACTTACAGGAACGGGGAGAAACAGGCGAGGGGTCACTCCAAAGTTTCTGCAGCTGCAGATGTGTGTATGTGTTTAGGGCGTTCGCGAGTGTCAGCCGTCGCCGTTTCAGCCGGCGCACATCTGCATGTCAGGCGTGCTGCATTCCAGCCGCAAGGTCACCGGGTCAAATCTTTCTATTTGCTCGTTCCCATTTCAATTTTCGACCAATCTGCATCACGGTCACGCAGATTTTTAAGCGCGCACACACACGGTGCAGCAGATCGTGCAAAGTCACATGCACGTGCCGGACCCAATCGCATGCGCACACACGCCCGCTGACACACACAGCAATTCATCTCTCTGTCGCTGCGTCTCTAAGCTCACAGTAGAATAAAGCCGGGCAGAGCAGCTATTGTGTCCCTGGCAGAATTAACTATTGATTTTCTCCTCAGTATTATCAATGCTGTTCTGACAACAAAACAGACACACTCACATACAGACACACACCAGTGGGAGATGGGCTTTCCGGGGGGGCAGCGAAGACCAAAAGGAGGAAGCACAAGTCAAATATTAATACGCTGGTGTAATTCGCCGACACTATTCCATTCACAAATAACCACATACATGCAAACACACGCAGATAAATATGTGCAGAGGGCTTGTTTATATGTCGCCAACAAATACATCCACATTCATGTACATTCCCTGCAGAATAGGTTTGTGGATCTGCAGTGAATACTTACTAATTATGATACATTGGTCAAATTACCATAAACAAATGACACAATGTGACTCAATTATCTCATGCAAGTCGCTGCAGTATATGATAAGACCATATTTTCAATAAAGCCCTTTGCTTTCTGCTGAAGAAAAGAGGATGCTGGTACTTCTGCCCCACACACACAGACACACACACACACCACCCCAAAAAATGTTTGTTTCATCTTGTACTTAAAAGGATATCCAACTTATTTATTCACCCACTTTTCACTTTCCACCACCTGCTGTTCTTAGAAACTCCACAAAAAAAACTCCTTTTTGCTCCGTTTGTGCTCGGAAAAAATCATCAACCTCTTCCTCTTTTATGAAGCAGCACAGCCGGTTCAACCACCAAAAGTAGCCAACAGAATGCATGGAACAATGCAGAAGACCTAGCCTTTATTTTGCATTTTACCACCGCGGCTTTGGCGGGCTGCCCCTTTGTCTGACAACCGCCTTTGTTGCTCACGGCGATTGTAGACTCGTCCTGTCACTGCCGACAAATAACTGCACCGTCTGCAGCCAGGTCCCAGTCTAATGGGGTTCACACACACAACTTCCAAATGTCCTGAGCTATTGAAATTATAACTTTGCACCACCGAAACAAAAGACAAACACTGGTATCCAGATTTAACTTAATATGTTATGATGGTGATGTACTTTCATTGTTTCTGCACCACATGTTGACGAGTGTAGAGGATAAGTAAAGTTGTGAAATCTCAAGGTGAGTGCAATCACACATGAAGGGGCAAGCGCCACTCCAACTTAGCACCTGACTAATTTTAGCCCCAAAGAAATCCTCTAAAGCACACATACGCACATACACACACACCTGTTGATGGTCATGTGATCTGTGTCTTTGACAGTCTGTCATTGATCAGCTTCTGTCGGCCCAGAACACAATGACAACTTGGCAAATGTAGGAGTCGCCTGCTGTACGATTGATGTACATTCACACACACACGCGCGTTTCTTCAGACGCTCATCGACATGCAGGGGACGCATATGTGCACCTTACTGCAAGTGCTGACGGGTGTGTAATTGGATGCAAGCACAGGAAAACAAACAGGCACACACACACACAAACACACACACACACTGAGGTCCGCCCTGCTTCTCGTGCTGGGTTAAGTGTAATTCTCCAAAGACTCCACATAATTTCATCAGGCCTCCCCGATGGGAAGAAAAATGAAGGTTGACTGTTTTCTTTTCGTGGCAAATTAAAGCTGGTTCAGAACAAAGCGTTGCAGGTGGCGCGTCCCCCCTACCCCCCCGCCCCCCTTCCTCTCTTCCATATTACACACACACATATCATCTCTAAGAGTCTCAGGCATCACGCTCAGAAGTGCTTACAAGGTGCAACAAGCAGGCCGGTCAGCATTTACTGTTATTCGGTTACCAATTTAAAGGCCTATTGACAGCAGACACGGCGAATAAAGTCAAAGTCAGCAGGCTGCGTCTTAACGTATGACGGCACGTATCCCAGACATTCCCACTTCCTTCAAAAAACAAAAAAATCTTGGAATATGATCTTAAGTCGAGCGGATTTTCCAAGTGAGCATCCTACGTAAACACCTCCTCTCCTCCTTCTTATCTGATTCCCATTCCCTCCTTCCTCCCTCCTTCCTTTCCATCCTTCCTTTCTAAGGCACATTGATTATATTCACAGAGTTTGGGTCCCAGGCAGAGAAAAAAACACCTCCAAGCTTTCCCTCCGGTATATTCTATCAGATCTATTCAGCTAAGCTTGGCTGCTCTCACATTAACATAGCAGACTGGGGATCAACGCGTTGGAGAAACATTATGACGCCGGATGAATTTACCTCATAAAAATGTTGATTTCTCTGATGGCTGCAACGTCCCATTCCGGATTCACGTTGCGTTCGCTTATAATACCTCTAGTGATTTGGCGTAAAAACACACCCGGCCTAGCTTGGTTAAATCCACATTAGCATATTTGTCAGAATTTGCATTGAAGAAACGTTCTACTTTCAAATTAATCTTTTTTTTTTTTCTTAAATCTGATCCGGTCACACTTTTAAAAGCCTGAAAACACACAAACTTTCTACGGGACAATATTGTGAATAAGTCGCATGGATTTGCTAAATAAAAATGCTGATTTCTCTGTTGGGTTGCAACTTTTCTCTGGATTCATTCCACTCTGGGGTCTCTGGTGAGTTGACTTCACATCCATGCAAATCAGGCGGGTAACATTTCACATTAAGACACACACACATACACACACACACACATATCTCAGACTATCAACTTTTTGGGGAACTTCTCAGATTCTCACACACATTCTTGGCAGTTTTCATTCGTTTGTCGACAAGTTTGGCTCTGTGCTGGAGTCTCGTGCTTCATGCTATTGTTGGAACTTATAGGGTAACCACAAGGGGGGAGGATCCATCCCTCTGGTGTAAGGTAACACACACACAACACACACACTGATTCCAGACTTTTTGAGGTTCCACCTTTCTAAAACCAGTGAATCACTCTCATCATAAACCCGCTCGATTGTCCTTTTCTATCAAGATCTCATTGCTTCGACATCCTCTCTCCCGTTTTCACTCTGCCCTCTATCTACCTGATCTCCTCCTCTGCCTAATCACTCTTGAATTCGCCCTCCATCCTTGCTATTCCAACCCTCCTCCTCTTCCTTCTCCTCCTCGTCTCTTTCTGATTGTCTTTCAGAGCTCTGTTGCTGATAGAGGGCACGCCCGGTTGACACGCCCGGTAATGAGGCTCCTCACACAGATGGCCTCCCTTGCCCTATCCCTTGCTCTCTCTCTCTCTCACACACACACACACACACACACACACACAGGAGGTCCAAGCATTCCTATCCAGTAGCCATTGATGTTTCAAAGAAGATAAGGAAAAGTCAGCAAGCAGTTGAGTTATCTCATCTTTCTCTCGATGTTGAAAAAGCGTCCATCTTAACATCCAACACATTCATCATCATCAAACCTTCATCCCTGCTGAAGAGATGTGTTGCCTGTTGCATTAATTATTAGCTGCTGTATGGTACAGCCACAACTAACACACAGGCTACATCACAACCAACCACTCTCAGCCTGTAGCACGTGATTTACTGTTAAAGCGTCTGAGTTTGACCTAATAGACATGTAAAGTACTGTGTGTTTGCAGCTTTTGTGGCCTGTAAAATCATATGTTTACAATCTTAAACTTCATGTCACCATGTTAACACTTTCAGAGAGTTCAAATCCCAAAATAAGTCATGGGAGTGGAGTGGATAAGAAAGCATGAAAGCTAAGAAAACAGTCTAGCACTTCAAACAAAACAGCATCACTTCAAACATGTGGCAGGTCCATTAAGCCGCGCGCCTGTTTCCATTAGGCCGTTTCGGACTAATTAAGGCAAATTAGCTGCAGCCGTGAGCGCCGCTCCGTGGGGCGCGCGGGTTTGCTGGTGTATCGATTAGGAGTCTGATCGATCAAATATGCCGAAGTGACTCACCTCTGTGCTGAGCCTGACAGCATTGCCATAGCAACGCGGCCAGGAGCGCGAGCTGGCACGGCTTCATGGCGCGCAAA
Source organism: Genypterus blacodes (assembly GCF_046128005.1). Classification (NCBI taxonomy): domain Eukaryota; kingdom Metazoa; phylum Chordata; class Actinopteri; order Ophidiiformes; family Ophidiidae; genus Genypterus; species Genypterus blacodes. The sequence goes on from NW_027466827.1 coordinate 292,979, forward strand.
CACCCGAACTTTGCCGAATTTTCTTTGAAGGGGTTCGAGTGCGCGCGCGTATAGAGTCCAAATGTCAATAGAAAAGTTTCAAAGAAAGTCTCTCTCTCTCTCTCTCTCTCTCTCTCCTCCTCCTCTTTCTTTCTCCTCTCTCCTCCCTCCGTCTCCTGGTCTGACCCTTGGAACGAGGGAGGGAAAGAGGAAAGGGACACGGTTGAAGAAGAACATGTGCGTTTTTTTTTTTTAAATCTAATTTTATTCCTTTTAAGTTCAGTTGTGCTGTTGTGGGGGTGCAAGCAAGATTACAAATTGTAATTAAAACAGCAGCACTGTTGCTAGAAAGAGAGAGAAAGATAAAAAGAATCAAACAAGTACCAATAATTTGTACTGTAATACTGAATTCAATTGTGTGTAATAAGTTCCTTTCCACCTCTTGGGCTATGAAATGGACTTTTCCACGCGGGGTCAGATCCTTTTTAATGGTACCAACATCTTGAATGAGTAGAGACTCTTTGAAAAAATCGTAATAAACTTTTTTAACTTTTTGGAATGTATTATTGCATTAGTTTGTGGACAACTGAGGGTTTTAGAAGGGAACAGACCAGCAAGTCTTTCTGAATGCGTAAAGCAATGCAACACATTGGCGTGCTGAAGAACTAGAACAGTCATGGTCGAAAGTTTTGAGAAGCTACACAGCAGAGACAGAGTTGCATCAGAGTGAGTTCAACTGCCAGAAAGCTGCATGGAAAAGAGAAGAAACAAAGACTTTAAACAGGACCAAACAGACCACAGAAGGACACGCGGCTGTTTAACAGAACACAGCAGGACAGGGCAGGAGACAGAGGAGTGCAGAAAGTTTGACTAAAGTTTAGTCCTTCAAGTTACACCCCTGCTCTGTGGCTCCTCCTGCTGTCCAACACAACTCACCACACACTGGGGCAAAACTGAGGCAGCACAGGAGCAGCCCGTTGGAGAAATGATGTAAAACAAAGTAAACATTCTTTGGGTAGAAAAGTTGCATTATTAAACTTCACTCCTGTTCGCTGGAGTTGCTTGAAGCCTGCTGGGTCTCTCTCCTTACCATCTTTTTATTCATATTATTCTGGATCGTATGGTCTGTTTCTGCCTGAAACAAGGCTGATTTAGGTCACTTAATGATTAATTAATAAGATCTGGGGTTAATGATGGACAGCAGTGGTTCTGCCTCAGTATCTGCTTTTGTGTAGAGGTCAATGAAGAAGAAGGAAAATCATGAACACACTTCTATTCTGTGTATGGATGTTTGCGTGTGTTTATATTCTATATGTCCCTGAAAAGTGTGTAAACTCTATCCTAAATAAAAGTTAGGTAAACTAAGTAACTCCCCTTTGGTGTCAGCCTCATGCTACATCCCCGAGTGTACTCATCTGTGCAGGCATTTAAGCTGTTTCCTCCATCATTTTGAGACACTGGCCTATTATAATGTTACAGCTCAGCAACTTGTCAATCACTCGGCCAACCTTTAAATGTTGCAAAATATGCAAACATGTGTGTACTCGGCTTGGGTACTTCTGCACATATTTCCGTGTGTGTCCCGAGTATTTGTGCCGTTTCCCCCATCTCACACACTTAGACGGGCTGACTTGGCCGGCGGCGAGGCTGAAGATGGGCTCTCTTCGCTGGGCTCGGAGGTCTGGCCGGCCCCCGGGTGCTGCTGGGTCTCTGTGGGGCTGGGTTGCATCACGGCTACAACTGGACTGGACAACAAGGTGAGTCACACACTTCTGAATTTTGTTGATACTAGCCTAAATAGGTTAAGCAGGGACATCCATGTCAAACGTGTGCATGCACAAATAGACAGATAGACAGTATTCATCAAGTGTCACCTTAACTGACCTCATTTTGACTGACAGATTCTTTCAGGATGGGGAGGAGATGGTGGTTCTGACCCAGAGCGACGAGTTAAACCAAACCTACACCGGAGACTATAGATCGCCTCTTAACAACGTAACAAACACAAGTCCAAGTTTGGAGGATACCCGAAAAGCTCGACCATCATCTGGAGAAAGCAGCCTGGATCTAAATGAGCATGACAACAGACCAGAGCCAAACCTCACCGAACCCACCTGCACCACATGGCAGGATCGTCCCGGTCTGAAAGATACCAGAGCGACAGTCATCCTTGCCGGACCCAGAACCATCACCATCACCTCAGCTGTATCAACTCCAGATTCACTTTGGGTCAAAACCAGACGTGACTATGCCAGAGGAAGATCAGGGTCCATTGAGATGCAAGCTGACAAGACCTTCAGTGAGGAGAACCTACGCTTCAATCAGAAGATACAAGAGAGATACAAGAAGAAACCCTACAGGCTTGCTGGAGAACTCAGGTGGAACATACAGAACCGAAGATGTGCTGATAAGGAGGAGGGGGATGAGTTGGTGGAGGGTTCACCTCAGATCTCTACCAGTGGAGGAGGTTTGAGTCCTCCTCCCACCATAACCACCTGGGAGGCTGGCTGGAACGTCACCAACGCAATACAGGTACACAATATGTGCAGTGGACATAGTTTTTCATAGTTCATTACACTAAATTAATTGGTACATTTATCAGTTTATTAACCCGAACCAGCATATTTCAGATTATTTTATAGCTGCTTAACATTCCCAGTCAGTACCACGACTTTTTGCATGTATTCCTTTCCTTCTTCAGATGCAGCCATTGCTCTCAATTCACAAAAGTACACTACAAAAATTGTTGATGCAGGAGTGAGCTTAGTATCAAGCCTGAATCATCTGCCTCAGTCTTGCAGAGGCTTTCCCCACACGTTCTCCATCATATCCCTGCTGCGCTGCACGCTCGCCTTCACTATGGCAACACTCCGGCCTGTTGTCAGTGCCAAGCCGATGGCACTGACTTTGTAACGGCCTTTTGAGGTGTGCCAGGAAGGATTATCACACTGGTGGAAAAGCTGAGCTTGAATGGTTTAGGCTGAACACCCAGAATGGGAGGATCTGGGCCGAACTAAGCTCCGCCTTCAAACTCCTCCTCATTCCATGCTGCATCATTATTCCTGTGGTACAGTATTCTGCCATGTATAACAATATTCAGTTATACATTAATGATCCCTAGACGATCTGTGTCCCATAAGCGACTTATAAGAAGTTAATTGGTGGATTCGTGGCCCTGCATTTGACTTCTTCACAGCTCCATTTGGTTCCTCGGATTGGAGACACAATCTGAGACCTTTATACCTAAATATAATGCAGTCATTATACTAATCTTTAAAGTAACAGCTGTAGTTTTCAGCATTTATATCATCCAACTAAGCTGCATTCTCTACAGTGTTTCATTTAAAACATCAGTGCTGTTGGATTCCTCTGGGTTTGCTTTGTATTTGCATGATTTTAAAACTATATTGCACATCATTCCTCATTTTCTGTCTCATTTTCCTAAAACTAATGCAATAATTTACACAAGTACTTTCCAGTACATTAGACAGAATACAAAGCATACTGCCAAAGACATTTTACTCACAATTATGTTCCGTTGTTATATGTTGGTGTGCAGGCTGTTTGGCAGGTGCTCTCCGGTCTTACATAATTAAAGTGTGTCCTTGCGACTGTAATGCTAAAAGCTTATTATGCTTTCTCCTTATGCATCGACAGTTTTTCCCACCCTCAGTTTGTCTTATTGTGGACTGATCCACATCCAGGTCTTCAGAAATGAATGTCAAGCTTCACATATCCTTTTGTTCATCTTCTTCTCTGGTGCTCTGAAATGTGCAGGATTCAACAGCCCACTCACCATTTTTTGTTTTGTTCATCATTAGTATAAACAGATTGTATTTGTCTTTTATTGCGACTTAGATAAGGATCAGAGGAGATTAATTCCAAATTGCTTGTTAGCTTCTTCTGTAAATACAAATGCACACAAATGCAATCCAATACAAATAGATGCAGATTTAACTCAAATATCTTATGGTAAACAGGCTTTTATTCACCATTAACAGAGTTGTCAGTACATAAACAGTACACTCTAACTATACCAGCATATGACAGATAACATACAAACACATACTTCCAGTGCTTATTTATTGATGTTAGTCCGTCTATCTGTGTGCCAGGATTTTCCAGTTTTCATTAGAGTCCAAGATTCTGTTACAAACAACCAATCTCTTATGTTTGGATGGGGAATATCTTTCTGAGGCTTTGTATAGATTCCAGTTTCTTGATCGCCTATTTAAATCTATAAACTGTGACTTCTGTGACCGCAATGCTTTCAACTATATTTTAATTAGTCTGTCTCCAATTCCAGACTGAAATGAAGAGTCTATTCAAAGTCTGGCACACACAAGGTGTCTGTACACACCTCTATTTTTCTTGCCAGCATATTTCCAACACTGCTACAAAGTATTATTATCCGCTGTCCATCCAAATAGGAGGATACGTTTAGGTAAGACGGCCACATGAACTGCCTCAGAAATTGTATTGATTAAGATAAATCCTTGATGACTCTTTAATGAAAGCTAATCCTGAGTTCAATGTAATGATAAAAAAAAAAGCACAGAGAGACATTTCTGATTTATAAGTGGAGGAATCAGATGAAAAATAAGAATAAATCAAAATAGACAAATGAACAGCAGCATTATTTCCTCTCAAGGCTAAAAAGAAAATATGTATTTTCTAGTGGTGTATTGCCAATTTAACTGTCTGCCTGCCAGCTTAATAAAGTTTTTATTAGACAGCAAATTCGCTGCCAAAAATGCAAAAAACATCTCCAGATCTCAAGGCTCCTGGCTTGGGAATATTATGGAATTATGAATTCCATTCTGACTGTTAATGAGGCAGCCCCAGTTTGTGTCTCTTCATGGGATATTTTGTCTCTCGCACTCAAAGAGGATGATATTAATTAACTGTCTCTGCTGAAGAGTAAAGTTTTACTTTCAACTGGATTGAAAATTCATGATTCAAGTTGTTAATGTGACCTGTGAGGACACATGAGCCACAGGGAAATTAAGAATAGCCCCATTTTGTTTTGAAAGGATTGCTGTCAAAACCTACTTGCTCATGCTGCCAAATCTTTCCCAAGACTCTGCAAGAGAGCCAGGCTGACAAAATGCTGCAGGTTAGACAACAACGCAAACGCTGGATGGTTAACAACGCAAACATCAATATACAGTTTCAAAACATCATCCTCATCTTCATCATAGAATCTCGGAATAAGGTGATTCCACCATTAGATTTATAATCTCTATGTCTCCTTGTCTACTCCACAGGGATATCAGTGAGACATAGACACACGCGTGGAATGAATGGCTTTAATTCCTCAGTTTGCAGAATATACATGAAGCTTTGTATAATCAGACTATGAGGAAAGTGCTTTACAAGCAAAGAAAATGTGCTTGTAAACGAACAGTGTGCACAGCAGTGCTGCAACACGAGATGAAAGAAAGGGGGTCATTGTTATTTTTACCACATTAAATCATTGCAAATGTCTCGAGATAAAGACCTAAACGAATATAAGAACATGCTAATCTCTCACTTTGTCCCCTTTCATTTTGTTGTCCATTAATCCTTTCGGCTGGGCGACACAAATACAACCATCAACATCACCATCACTATCATCCTCATTATAATTATTCCCAGAAGTGTCATCTTTATCATAATCATGAATGGAATACGAATTGCTGTTGCTATCACCACGATCACGGTCGGTGCATAGCAACATAAATCTCCTCATTATATTGCAACAAAATACGCGGAAATTACACAAAACCACCAAGACTTTGAAACAATATAACAGATCCATCGCCTCGGTTTGTCACTTGCAAAGGTTAACACACCGTGGAATTCAGACAAGGGAGTCAAACAACTTGGATTACATTCAGGGTTAAGGTTTTAGACATGATTCAAAAAAATGACAACTCCAGCCTTTTAAATGTCAAACCTCTGTCTGTCTTCAGCCCCATAATCCTCTCAAGGTGGGGAGACACATTCCTCTCACTTTGAGTGCACAGAGCGTGTACTTGCATAAGATATCCTGCATGACCTAAAGGACATGGGTTCAAATCTCTCACCCAGAGGAGGAAGTGTAATCATCTTTTATTTTTTCTGCACCGCTGCGACATCCTTCACTATATGTTCCAATTAAACAGGGTGTTTCTTTAAATCAGTATTAGACCGAGCTTAAACGGTTTAAAATCTCTGGAGATATCCCCAAAATTACAAAATATGGGAGGAACGATTTTTATAAATGTGTATAAACAATCATACTAATAACATATCAATTATAAGCATCACACAGCTTCCTTAAAATGGTTAAACAAGCTGATAAATAACAGTTTAGACACAGTGAGAGCTTGTTTTCAAGGGGAAAATTGGGGTATTTAAGTGTAATTGTGTGAAAAGTGTGACACCCCATCAACAAAAATTAAGAGAAATGTTATCCTCCTCCTTCGCAGCTCTGCAATTAGGCCTCTATTTTCTCTCATAGTGCCTCTTTGTGTTGGGTCTGCTTCAGGTTGTGCTCAGAGTAACCAATGAGGAATTAGCTGGCAAAAACACAGAGGGAGAGAGAGAGAGAGATAGAGAGAGAGAGAGAGAGAGAGGAGGGAGATGAGATCAGATACTTGAGCGTCAGATTCCTCTCAAACTGCTTTCATCCTCACCAGCTCCATTTTAACATCAAAGCTCCCTCTGCGTATACGCATTCGCCCAACAGACACCAGTTACCAAATAGTAACTTGAAAGAGATGATATGAGCGTGTCTGTTTACGGTTCCACAGCGTGCGCGTGTGTGTGTGTGTGTGTGTGACTATGTGTGTGTGTGATGTGCTTCCACAACTCTCTGAGTGAGACTCCGTGTTCAAACATGAAAACCTCACCAGATCCATCAAAGTAGCTTGTTGTCTCCTGTGATCACCCTTCATACTCCTCCTCTTCTTCCTTCTTCATCCAACTGCGTCACACCTCTCCCTCCTCCTCCTCCTTCTCCTCCTCCTCATCCTTCTCCCATCTTCTTCTTCTTCTTCCTCTTTTCTCTTCTCTCTGGCAGCTTCGATCACTCTCTCTTGGTGTCGGGCCAAAGCTCTCCTCTCCTCTCCTCTCCTCTCCTCTCCTTTCCTCTCCTCTCCTCTTCTCTTCTCTTCTCTTCTCTCCTCTCCTCTCCTCTCCACTCTCCTCTCCTCCTCGTCCTGCTGCTCCTGCAGCTCCCTTGCATCCTCAGAGTCTCCGGGCTCCTGGCCAAATCTCTTCCCTCGCCTTCTTATTGTCCAACCCTTGATGATCCTTTCTCTGCCGTGCTGCCACTTTCCACTTCTCTCCTCCTCCTCCGCCTCATCATCATCCTTTTACTTCCTGCAAAGTTTTTGCACTTTCACATTTCCAGCAATAATTTCACAAATGAGGGATGATGGTGTGATTATAGAGAGAGGAATTGCAGAGTGGAATTGTAATTGTATTATTGGATCTCAGTTTGCAACATGGAGCCTCAGTTTCTACCTATGTTACAATATTTAAACTAAACCTGTGTAACCTTTGACAAAATGATGACATTTTGTATTGTTATGCGTTTCTATTTTCAAACATTAATATCAGTGTCAGTCAGACTCTAATATCTATCTGCCCAACCTAAGATCTGTTTGAAGTGTTGCTATTTCTGGAAAATAAAGTGACATTTATCATAAACCTGTTTGCCTGTTGAGACAACTGAGAAAACTTTCTTTGTTCCATAAATCATCCAATTAGTGAGACTTTTGGTGACTTCTTTCAGCTTGTGTGTGTGTGTGTGTGTGTGTGTGTGTGTGTGTGTGTTTTATTCAACAAATGTTCCCAGGTGTGCAGATTGCATCTACACTTGACTAGTTGTGTCTCAGAGCTACACATCTACATCATGCCTCTCTCTTTCTCTCTCTCTCTCTCTCAGGGTATCTTTGTGCTGGGTTTACCCTTCGCTCTGGTCCGTTCGGGTTATCTGGGTCTGGCTCTGTTGGTTCTGTCAGCTTGGGTCTGTAACCACACAGGGAAGATCCTGGTGTCCTGTCTGTACGAAGAAGAAGAACAAAGGTTTGGTGTCTACTTTATTCTTCTTCACTCCCATTTTAGCGACACAGTTTGAGCCCCTGTAGGTGGCGCTCTCCCTCTCCCTTTCCCTCTGTCTCTCTCTCTCTCTCTAAGCTATGACTGCTGGGAACTCTGCTCTCTGTGGTTTCATTCTTCTGTTGTGTTCAGACACTCCAGGGAATCTAAACTCCATTGTGGCAGGAACACAAAGACTCTTTAAAGTGGCTCCAACTAATATTTTCAGTCTGTTTATTCAGCATGGCGAACATCAAGACGGATTATGAAAACACCACGTGTTCACTGCAACATTTAAGTCTTTGCAAGAAGTTCATGTTCAACTATCTGAGGGAACAATCGAGAGCCAAAGGAAGAAAGATTAGCTGGACATCGTTTATGATAATGAAACCTGGATGTGTTTGTGTGTTTTTAGTGGACAGGTTGTCCGTGTGCGGAGCAGCTACCAGGACGTAGTGGAGGCCTGCTGCAGGGGACTCTGCCCCAAGTGGTCTGGCCCGGGGGGGTGGATCATTAATGTAGCCCAGGTAGGACGGATGTTTTCTTTGACATTGGCAAAACGTAAAAATGATCTGTTTTGGTTTGGGTACCAGGCTGTGCTGAGCCGATTGCTTCCGTCTCATCAAGCCAAGTCATCAAATCCCTGGCGCCGCTTCAAACAGAGCTGGTACACACACACACACACACACACACACCAGGAGCCAGGCTGGGGTTTTGAAATTGTAACGCACTGATCAGCCCAAACATGTATCAAATAGCAATAAGATCTAACTGTTTATAATTTACACAGTGCAGAAGTCTGGAACCCACACGGGACGAAAGCCACGCATACTCACATTTACCAAATTGTTAGGGTGAGGACATTCATACAAAATGAGAGGGAACGTGATGATTTTGGTGTCATGTGATTGCTTCCTGACCCCTCACATCATTATTGTTGGACCATGGGACAGAAAAAAGAAAGATCTGACATTTACAGATATTCTCCAGCTCTAAATCTTCTTCTTTGGAGATTATGATCATTTATCCAAAGCATTTTAAGGGCAAAATGCCTATGAATGATGACACACGCAAACAACAAACCTACACACAGAACTGACAAACACACAAGAGAGAACACACAGGCCTGTTATGAATCAATTAACAAGATGAGAAGTATCATTATACAAGATGAGATTTTGATTGAAGTGAGGTGCTATATATAGTATACATTATGTGTGTGTGTGGGTGTTTTTCCTATTTCATTTTAGTTTTGTGTCTTGTGAGATTTCTTCTTAATATAAATGCCAATACACAGTTCCGAGACTAAATTTGATTAATTTAACTTTTATATTGCTCTAAAGTAATAAAGCTGAAGAGTGAAAGTTAGTTACTGCACAAGGAAAACAACTTTCTGTGTGTCTGTCTGTGTGTGTGTGTGTGTGTGTGTGTGTGTGTCCAGGTCATTGAGCTGATGATGACCTGCACTCTGTACCTGGTGGTCTCGAACAGCCTGTTGTCAGACAGTCTGTCCGGACTGGCTGTGCCTCCGTCCGGCTGCTCCCTGGTGTCTCTGGTGTTCCTGCTGCCCTGCCTGCTGCTGACTGACCTCAGACCGGTGTCCACACTCAGCCTGCTCTGCTCCCTGGCTCACATGCTGATCAGGTGAGCGAACAACCAGCAGTTTACAAAGAGATTTATTCTACTCAGCTTGAGATTTTATCATCATTACAAATTTCTCTCTGTTTCCTATCAGCCTGCTGGTCATCCTGTACTGTCTGAGTCGAGCCAGCAGCTGGTCTTGGTCCTCTCTGCCTCTGTCTGTGGATCCTGAGGACTTCCTGGTCTCCGTGGGCGTCATCATCTTCTCGTACACCTCTCAGATCTTCCTCCCTCCCTTAGAGGGCAGCATGGAGGACAGAGGAAGGTTTAACGCCATGCTGGGGTGGACACACGTCTCCGCATGCATCATGAAAACAACCTTTTCCCTGCTGGTTGGTGCCATCTATAACTTTCACTCTGAAACTACGACTGATCCTTTAATCATTCTCCAATTCAATAACTTAAAGAATGTGGCAGAAAGTATTTTAATTCTGACAGAAATACAAAATCAAGCTTTACTTCATTTGACTCAACATACAGGAAATAGAAAGGATGGATCAGGGGGGAAATTAAACGAGTGTTGTTTCATTGATTGTCTTCCTCCTCCGCCAGGCTGTGTTGACATGGGGCGCAGAGACGCGTGAGGTCATCACAGACAATCTCCCCTCTGACCTTCGACCTCTTGTAAACCTGTGCCTTCTGGCCAAAGCCCTGCTGTCCTACCCTCTGCCTTTCTACTCGGCTGCTGAAATCCTTCAAAGCTGTCTGCTCGGAGGTGAGTATGATTGACAAAGGACTTGTATCGTCAAAATGCTTCGACGGGGCCTCGCCAAAGTATCAGTCTTCACATATAAAATATACACAAACTTTACTGATGCCACAGAGCTGAAAGCGACTCCAGTAGATTCTTCTTCGCCACAGTTTTTTGATTTATTCTCCATTTCCGTGTTCTGTTTTGTGTTCCGCAGCACTCCTACACCACAGATCAGAGGTAAACGCTGACGTTTTCACTCCCTTACCTTTATCTGATGAGTGTATCTGCTTGTTACCTCACCGACGAAGACTTGGAATGAGACATAAAATGAAAAACATCACGTCTCGGCCTTGTTTTGGCTCGATCCGAAGTGCAGAGGAAGAGGCTCAGTGCCACTAAAAACGTGTGGGAGCAGCGGATGAAACATTTCCTTTTAAGCAAACTGACTAATCAACAGAGTGGGCCAAGGTATCAGATTTATTGATCACGACCACGTATGAGCCACATCCAGTTGAAAAACTTCGCCCACGTTCCCCGACTGAAAGTCACCGTCAGATTGAAAGTCCTAATTTGTGTGTGATGAGGTGTTTTATGAATACTTTACTGCCTCTATCAAAGGCAAACACTAAGGGGATCTTTTTATCAGTCCATTGAAGAATTTTCATTATTCAATTGCAATCCCTTAACATCTACATTTTTCAAGTTATGATAACAAAAATGGAGATCACAAGGGCCTTAGGAAAGTCATATTTCTTCTACGCATTTATAAACACTCTGTGGAGCTGTAGCCTGGAGGTCAGAGACGCACTGTAGCTAGAGATCCCCTTGAAGAGAACCAACCTTGGATGCTACCGTTGCCCCTGAGCAAGGCATTTACTCCCAGCGGTTGCTCAGGTGGCTGTAGAGGAAGATGTGGTTAAACTGGGCAGCTCCCAGGTGAGAAACGAGTGAATATAAAGTACAAGTAAGAGCAGAGCTGTAAGAGAGAACAATCACTCATTCGACTTGCACTCGTTACCCGCAATCCTTCCTGATTCTCTGATTTCAATCTCCTCCACCCAGATGCCGCTGTGTCGCCGAGCTCCAAGTGCGGAGGTCGAGGTGTGTCTCGCCCTGCCCTGTTGCTCCGCGCCGCCTTGCTGATGACATCATATCTGCTGGCGCTGCTGGTCCCCAGATTCTCCCTGTTGATGGGTTTGACAGGCAGCGTGACCGGGGCAGCCATGACACTCATACTGCCGTGCCTGTTTCACCTCCGACTGCAGTGGGGTCGCCTGGCTGCCAAGGACCGAGCGGTGGATGTGTGTATACTGAGTGCGGGGGGCGTCTGCAGTGTATCCGGGGTGATTTGCTCCTTGAAAAGATTGCTGGAGGGGCTGTAGGAGACATGGACCGACAAATAAAATCTGTCCTTATAATATCTGAAACATCATAAAGAACAAAATATAAGAATTAAAACAGATTTTTACGACACACAATATGCATGTATGTTCACTTTGTTAAATGTCATCAGTGGAGTTTTGCAATTTATATCTCTGTAAATTAATAATTGTTTGTGTTTCAGCTATTATCAAAATAAAATATCTTCTTGTGTTGTTGTAGTGGTTGAGATATGACTCAGAAGTGGATATATGTGTGTGTGTGTGTGTGTGTGTGTGTGTGTGTGTGTGTGTGTGTGTGTGTGTGTGTGTGTGTGTGTGTGTGTGTGTGTGTGTGTGTGTGTGTGTGTGTGTGTGTGTGTGTGTGTGTGTGTGTGTGTGTGTGTGTGTGTGTGTGTGTGTGTGTGTGTGTGTGTGTGTGTGTCTTGCCCGTATGTCTTGCCCGCTTTAGTAAGCTGAGGGACAGGAAGTTCATGAGCGCAGATGATCGAGATGTCTGTTGGATTCCACCTTTTTCCTTCCCACAACACGTCTCGGTGTCTAGCAGGTTTCGATTAGGCGGGATAAGATCTCAGCCTTTCGCTCTCACCTCCAAAATCTGGAGACGGGAGATGCCAGTCAGGTGTGTGTGTGGGTGTGTGTGTGTGTGTACGTACGTGTCTGGCCTGTAGAAGACGAACAAGCTCATTTGTCTAATCTGTGTGTGTTTCGCCTTTGGTTTGACACCTGCATATGTGATCGCAACCCCCGTGTGGTAAGGGGGCGGAACCGAGATGAGGAGAAAAAAAAGGAGGAAGAAAAAAACACACCAGAGGAGATTCATTTTTCACACTATTAAATCATCTACTGAATGAAAATGTGAAACAGGAGAGGTAAGAAAAATGAGGAGCGGAAAGATAAGAGTGGGAGAGCACGAGAAAGAAGCAAAACAAAGGAAATGAATCACTGATGAATTAAATAAGGTCAAGTGAAAGAGAAAGTTGCTGAGAGTAGAAGAAAGTTTTTCGTTTTCCTTGTTGCATTTTGATTGCAGGAGGATGTTTCAGGCAGCTGGTGGACCACCGGAGTCACAAATGGACGCCTGCAAACACACACAAACACACACCCACTATAACCAAGGACATTGAGGAGAGAAGGGCGATGGAGTCAACCGGTGCATGCGTCCTGTGTTGGTGCTGGAGGTTCACACGTTGGTAATGACTTCTCAACAAGGCGTGAAACGCTCCTGTTGATGGGACGGGACGAGAAAAGGGGGCAGAAACTTCAAGCAAGGGGACGCTTCTCTGTTGATTGTGTGGAAAAGAGAACAGGATGCTGGGGATGGGACCAGGAACACCATAACACCACCTCTCTCTCTCTCTCTCTCTCTCTCTCTCTCTCTCTCTCTCTCTCTGGTCTGATAGTTGTGTTACAGGACGCACTTGGTTGCAACACTAAAGCTAATCATGCACACACACACACGCACGCACACACACTGTGGGAAAATAAAGTATTTCACTATGAAATATTCTGAGCCAACATAATAATGAACCAAAGTAAAGCTGAAGATCAACTTTGAGCGCCACGCCCTGTTCCTATTGTTCAAAACAAAAGAGCCACAGGGGGCCATGAGGCGTTCACTGTCCCTCTTTGTTTTGTACTGTTCTCACTGTATATATAATAGAGAGGTACAGTAGTTAACTGTATTCATCAACACAATAAATCCTTTATGTTTGTTCTTCTCTGCTATTGTGTGTAATCAGATTTGTCTCGGAGATAATGAATCAAGATGAATATGATGAGAGAGAGAGAGAGAGAGAGAGAGAGAGACTTTACCCAGAGCCAGTGTGAAGAGGCTTTTTCACCACGTTAATGAACACATTTTACAAAATACCAAAGTTAATGGGACTGACTGAGTCGATGAAAACAAGATTTTCCAGGAACAAAGAGGCCAAATTGAATTTACACTTTCATCTGCAAAACTCTTATGTGCTAAGAAACCTGCTTTTCTGTGTGTCCTTCCTACCGTCAGTCCTGATTCTTTCACCTCATCTTTATATCTCTGGTTTAACTCTCATCCCATCATCATCCCATACAGGTAATGATGATGATGATGATGATGAGGATGGGATGGATGGGATATTTGGCCCAATCTGAGGATCTATAAGGGAACACAGCTAAATGGAATCTATCTGTATTCTTTGTGATTTTAAACTAGACGTGAGATCCTCTTATTGATCATGAATCAATTGTTTTATTGATCCATATCTACCTGTATTATTGCATCTCTTTTGTTCCATTTATAGATCATAGGATTGAAATTTAAGCAGGAAAAAAAGAGAAAATATAAGCTTCCATCCAACTGCTATGTGCATATGCAGTGTTGTGAAAAGCTGCACACATACACACACACACAACACACACACACACACAGACGCACTAGCACCTTACAATGATGTCTGTAAGGAGATGACAGGTGTGTTGGCTTAACAACTTTGTCACCCTGTCAGCTCTGTCGTGTGTGTGTATGTATGTGTGTGTGGGTGAGCACGCGCAAGTGTGTGTTCAGACAGCACGGATGAGGTCAGTTTCATATGGTGATGTGACATGTACACAGCATGTCAGTCTGTCAAGTGTCTCTCGTCCCTGTCTCTCACACATACATACATACACACACACACATACACACACACACACACACACACAGTTCAGTCATCTTTCTCACATTGCAGAGTTGCCAAGTTGTATTTATTCAGATTTAATTTCAGTTGTGTCCACTAATTGATCCTATCTCTATTCCAAATGAAAATGAAGTATTTGCTGTCTGTTGACTTTATTCGGTCACGTGACCTCCTTCTGTTCAGTACCAGAGCTGAATACACAAAGCCACAAAATTCAGAGTCCAGACGACACTTGTCAGCATGTGTCTCTGCAGTGTGAAATAGTCGACTATCAGCCACTTTGGCAGTTTTGACCCGGCGGTCAAATCCCACCTGAATTGAATTTGAGCAGCGTTACAGTTTCTGGGTCAGTCGCAGGCTGGGAAAGGCAGTGGGAATTCTTGCATGACTGGTTTTCTGAGGAAGCATGTTACGGTTTGATGCCCGACCAACCAGAACTCGACCACTGTGCCCGAAGAGCAGGAGCGCTAGAGAGAGGGAGAGAGAGAGAGAGAGAGAGAGAGAGAGAGAGAGAGAGAGAGATGGCAGCACACGCACTTCAGCGGTAAACACAAACAAACAAGACAGGACATCCGCAGATAGAAGTGAACATCGCTATGCAAAGGGGGAACAGAAAGTAAAATGTTTTCAACTCCAATTGCTTAGAAGAAGGAAGAAGAAAAGTACGGAATGTGATTTCATTTAGATACAGCAATGTGTTGGTAGTGAGTCACTATATAACTGCTCGTTCATTTGCATTTGGCACCAAAAGTGAAAAAGAAAAGCAAAACATTTAGAGAAGGAATGGGCCGTTCAAAAGTTTGCTTTCATCTTGTTTTCCCTCAAGTTAACCTAAAAGAAACAAGTTTGTGTAGTAATTTAATAAAGGCTTTGAATTCCCTGAGGAAGAACTTTTTAGAATTTGTAGCAATAACAACATTTGCTCTAAGTAACAATCTCCATCATTCTTTGTTCTGTTAACATGGTGACCTACAGCTCTAATGATTCATCACAGAAGTGTTCTAACATCTTGTTTTCACTCCAGTTGTCCCCCAAATCTGTATTCAATCTGTCCGGATGTTTCTCATTGATAGATTATATTTATATGCTGGACTTTTGCCATACCTTGTGGTTTAATGAATGGATGCAGCAGAGGGCAGAGCGCCGTGCACCTTTTTATTGTGCCTTCATTTTCTCAGAGAGTGTGTGAGTGTGTGTGTGTCGCTTTGCAGGGAGGCTCTTTTTTGAAAAATCGTCTGCCAGCGTCCCCGTGGAATGAAATTTATCCGATGCTTACCCAGGTATTTTCAGACCTCATCCTCTTTGATTCATCCACGGCGGGGGGGCGCTGGGCGACGCCGTGTCATCCTGGGGTCAGGCCGGAAAGGTTGTTTCAGGCAATCCCACCAGAGCCAATTATGCAAAAAATGTACACACCCGCCGTACGGTGACAGGTGGCAATCACGTTGGCTGTCCTTCAACCAGATGGCTCAGGTTGCCTAAAAAAAGCCAGCATGTCCCGTTTTAGTGTCTTTGAGCAGGATTTTTAAATTCTTTTCCAGCTCCAGGGATGATCTGAATCTGACCTCTGACCTCTGACCTCTGGAAGCGGTTTCAAATGTCTGACATAGTAATGTACCGGATTCACAAAGAAAGAAAGAAAGAAAGAAAGAAAGAAAGAAAGAAAGAGGAGGAAGATGATGACTGAGACAAAGATCATGAGAAGAAAACAGACAGACAATGAGAAAGAGAGAGAGAGAGAGAGAGAGGGAGAGGGGGAGAGAGAGAGGGGGAGAGGGAGAGATAGAGAGTAAAGTCAATTAACTCTAGTGGATAAGGAGCTCTATGTGCTGACTGCGAGTGTAGCAAATCCTTCTCACATCTGGCTGTGTGTATGTGAGCGTGCGTATGTGTGTCCTCCCACAACAAAGAGCTGCAAACAGAGCGATAAGTTGAAATCAAACCTTCCCCTCCCCCTCTTACTGTACTGTATTGTTTTTGTCAGAGGGAAGACTCATACCGTCCATATATTGATGAAGAAACTTTACAGGGTTTGCACAAATAGTTTTGGATGGGATGTGGATTTTGTTTACAAAGGCACATCTCTTTCTAACAGCTAAAAAGTGCATTAACTATACAAATGAACAGCAAATACGTTGGGCATAACGTCGTAACTTCAGATTCAAAAGTGGATTATTAAGCAGTATGTGTGTGTCAAGACATCATCACTGAGAATACACACATATGCTTTCCCTTAAAGTAAAGTAACTCCTTCTTATGTTAAATAAATATTTGTCTGTGTGTATTTGTTTTCATTGATTTTCATTTATTTTCTTGCCGGTTTTGAGAGAATCTGTTCTAATCTCCCACTGCAGGGGCGCTCAGGTGGATGTGTGAGCCTGCCAGGCCCGGCCTCCATGTTCTAATAAACCACTTTGCTCAGCTGGCACTGTCGTAAATTTTAACAAGTTATGGGCAGAGCTACAAGTCTATCAGTGCCGGACTCGGCCATTCATCAAACCAACTCGTCTTCAAACTCATCCTTGGCGAGAGGCTGTTTTATCTGAGCTCACCAGTCCACATATCCACCAGCTCCGGCGATATCCTCCTCCTCCTCCTCTTCCTCCTCTTCCTCCCTGCAAAACTCATACCTTTGGCTGTAACCCACTCCACTGTGCTGCTGCCAGTCACTGGAATGAGTTCCAAAATCCCTAAAATTGATCTTTTCATCCAAGCCATATCCTTTAAAAATAGGCGCGTCAAAACACTTTGTGGTTCCTGCACCTGCTGCCTTCCTCTCCTTTCTAAAGCGCGCTGCTCATTTCTGCCTCCGTGTTGCTTTGATAGGTTCACTTCCCTCATTGTAAAGTCAGGATTTCATCACAGGCTTTCCCCCGAGCTTCTCCTGGTTCTTCACTTGTTCTCAGCTTAACCTACACCGCCCCCCCTTCCCCCGGCTAGGAGACAGTCGCTGTGTATGAGAATTTATGCCCAGCGAACTCACTCAGACCATAAATAATGAAATTGCAATATTGCATCAGAGGCGGGAGCAACATAATGACAGCATTATGATAATTAAACATCTTAATAAGCTTGGCTCGTATTTAATCTCTATGAGCTTGGGGGTCAGCAGATGTGGAAGATGCCCTCATCATAGAAACGGCATTCATAGAACGAACAGCGTTGTTTACTCTGTGTGTGTGTGTGTGTGTGTGTGTTTGTGTGTGTGTAGGTGGAGGTGGAGGTTTGGAGGTTTAGCAGGTCTGTTCTCCAGAGCTTTCAGTTCAAACGCTCATTTTCCTCGACGTGTTTGCAGTTTGTAAACTCCGACTGGCTCTGATCTCTCCTGAAAGTCATTGACAAAGGTTTTGATTTGAGTTTTTTGTATTTTCATGAGTGTTTGTGGGTTTTACCACATGCCAGTTTGTCTATTCTTCTAATTTATCATAATGTTCCACTGGGGGGGTAACACTTTCTTTTTATTTCAGTTTTCTGCAAATTCACATTCGGCTTCCACCTTCCAGGGACGTGTGATCAGATCTGTCACAACTAATCAGGTCCAAACTAAATCTGTCCGACTGTGAGACACATTTGTGAGCCGCTGAGCAAGGCAGTTAGCAACAGCTCTGCTCTAGTGTGTCCAGGTCTATGCTGCTGCGGCAGCTGTGGTGTGGACAGGCAGGATGATGATTAAAATTAATATCATCAGAAACAGATCGCACTCCTAACGACCCACACACACACACACACCCTGTGCAAACAACAACACACATGCTGGTCTGCATGGTAGCCAGGGCGTGTGACCATGTGTGTGTGTGTGTTGATGTGTATGTGTGTGTGTGTGTGTGTGTGTGTGTGTGTGTGTGTGTGTGTTGAATATGGGGTCAGACATTAGTGATACGGGTGCTCAGCAGCTGTTTGCCTGTCCTGATGTGACAGCAGGATCCAGGGATGATCTCTTTCTCTCCCCCCCATCCCCCTGTGTGTGTGTGTGTGTGTGTGTGTGTGTGTATCCCCACGATAACAGTTTTTAGATATATAACAAACACATTTCTGGTTTAATCCTAATCCTGGCTGCATGTCTAGATCGGCACTTCTCAGTCATCCTCCTCCATTACTGCTTGTTTCCCATCTCTCTCTCTGCTCTAAAGCTCAATCAGGTGCGTGCGTGCGTGCGTGCGTGCGTGTGTGTGTGTGTGTGTGTGTGTGTGTGTGTGTGTGTGTGTGTGTGTGTGTGTGTGTGTGTGTGTGTGCGTGTGTAACCAGTGGAGATCCGGGGGAGTCATCAACTTCTGCACAAGGGGGGAAACATTAACAACATATATTCTTACTGAATTACCTCTACATCACTCAGCGTAAATCATTCCTGCTCTTAGCCGTGCGTGGAATGTCCATGGAGGTTGTAACCCTTGATGATGGACCATGCTGATGAAAGGACCCTGAACGAAGAAGCTGAGTCCAACGAATGTGTGGCAGTATGAAGGGGTTTGATCGGTCCAGGCAAGAGTCCCCACTGAGTTATTCTGCACAAAAGAGAGAGAGGGAGAGGGAGAGGGAGAGAGAGAGAGAGAGAGAGAGAGGGAGAGGGAGAGAGAGAGAGGGAGAGCATTTATCTGCCAGCTTCAGATGGAAATGACCCATGTATTGTGCTTTCTGCTGGAGATAAGGCTAATGTGGTCATCGGAGGAGGTAAAACTTCCCATGGTAATTTCCTGTAGAAATAGCTGCTTCCACCGGCTGCAGCAGTTAGAGAGATGGATGATCCGGGGAAGAGCGGGCAAAAACTACGACTCAGCGTTTTTTACTTTATCTATTAGAACGGTAATATGGCATGATCAAGTGTCGGACACACTCACGCTCACTCTAACTCTCTCCATGTCCTCCTTTCTCCCTCCATCTCTCTCTCTCAGTCTGTCCATTACTTTGACAAACGAGCCCAGGCCAACCGCCGCCGCCCGCTCTGTCCAATAGGTGATGTCGCCTCTTAAAGGAGCTCAGCCGGGGATCCAGATGATCCAGCTGTCCCCCCCCCTAACCCTAACCCTAACCCCCGTCCATTTATGCCTTGGAAACGTTTTCTGTAAATGATTGAGCGTATTGGGATTGAAAAGCATCATTCACTCAGTATAGTTGAGTTGAATAGGTTTCTCTAAGGAACACATTCAGATGATCAACCAGCAGGAGTTAGTGGACAGCTTAACAATGGGGGAGCAACAGCAGAAATTGGCTTAGTATGTCAAAATTGTCATCATTGGTTCCCTAACCCAAGCAAACCTCCATCGGTTCAAATCTGGGAAATCGCTCGACCTACCATGAAGAAGAAGGTGATTCTGCGTTCAGATGACTTAACAGGTGAAAGAAGATGTTCTAGGTAAACTGAACTTCTTTTTCTTGTTCTATTTATTGAGTCATTCCATCATGATGAAGTATACGAGGTTATAGATGACTGCGTCCCATCCTGTTCCTCCTGTAAACAAGCGAACAAGGGTCACTGAAGGCTAATGGAACGACGTGTGCTGTCAACAGATAGAATTTAATGGGCTGCGCAACAACAGCATCACGTTTAATTGACCCACAAAAGAGTGTATCCGAAGTAAACAGCGTTCTGCCGATTATACATGAAGTGACAGCAGAGGTTATTCGTTATTGATGTCATAAAATTGAACAGAAATCCTGATTGAGAGGGAGCGACTGGACCTTATCTGGAGCGACTTGGGCCAAAAAGCTGCAAATCCCCTGAAAATGAAGGATGCCCAGTGCCTGGTTAGTGCAGGAACTCCCAGCTGAGAGGTTTAGAAGCAAAATAGAGGAATAGAAGCAGCAGAGCGAAGCAGAGAACGGAGAGATCAGCAAACACGGAGGGGGAAAGACACCAACAGTAGTTATGCTGAGATGAATCTGAGTCCTCTCCAATGAAGCAACGCAGACCGGAACAATTAGTGTTTACGCAGCATGGTGTGTGCGTGTGTGTGTGTGTGTGTGTGTGTGTGTGCCTGTGTGTGCCTGTGTGTGTGTGTTTTACTCCAGTGTGCATAAGTGGATTAGAAACAATGGAGAGCTCTGTGATGAAACGATAACACACTTGAATTCCCTCTGCATCCCCTTATCTCTCTTTCCCTCCCTCTTTTCTCTTAATTTTCCTGCTCTCTCTGACTCTCTCTCTCTGTCCAAATGAATCAGACAGACCAATGTGTGTATGTGTGTGTGTGTGTGTGACAGACAGAGAGAGAGACAGAGAGAGAGGCAGATCAGTCTTGTGGTTATTAATCAGTAATTAGTGTTCTGCGACGTGTTGAGGATTAATATACTGATATTTCTATTGCCCATCTGCTGTCCCCTTCTGACACACACACACAGACACACAGACACATTCGCAGACACACACTCACACTCTCACACACACACAGTGGGAAAAATAAAAACCAAGACGGACACACAAAGAGAAACACTCAAAGTCCCTCTATCTTCGGTAATGGTCTTGTTTGATTCCGCGGTGTGTTCGGCTGATCTCTGATCGTTTTTGGTCCAGCTGGACTCGGCTTCCCCGCGGCTCTGTAACCGAATCATCCTAAACTGTCTCTGAGACGATAAGCAGTGTGTCGCCTGCAGACCCACGCAGCCTCCCTGCGACATCCTTGTTTCTCAGTGTGAAGACGAAGAGGAGGAATCGGCTCCTGAAAAAAAAAAATTGTAGTTACAGGGGCTCGACACCATCACACAATCACCCCTGTGGTGCAATATGTCATTCTATTCATGATCCAGACGGAGTTAAAAGCTGTATTTCTCCGCACGTTTATCCTCGTACATGTTCCTTTACATTTGCACGACGGACAGCAAGTCGGCAACCTGTACCAAACCTGCAATCAGTGGCCCTTTCAGAGTTATTTCCGCGGCGGGTCCGCTGTTCCATTTCTACTGCACCGGGTAGAGTACACAGCAAGAATGAGCTTTTCTTATCTGACTGAAGGATCAGAGTTGACGTGTCATTGGTCAAGCACAGCGTTGCACACAGACGGCCTTTAGAAGCTGGATATGAAGGACCCGGCGTATCGCTTTGTTTTTTTGGGTGAGACAGAGCTCACTTCCCGCTAGTATCTGCCAGGCTGCCCGCGGCTCTGCACTCACCCTTCGCTGGAAATTAATGATTTCTCAGCGGTCGTCATTTATGAGGTGAAATGGCCTGAAAGGAAGGAAAGGCAGTGCTGCAAAAAGTGAGCTCACCCGTCAGCCTCGAACATGGAAATCGGAGCCAGGAGGACTCGAGTGTTATACAACTTAGATCTAACAAATCAATGTACTTGTTGGCAGAAGGAACGCAAAACGCTTTCAGGTACTTACTGACACTTGTGTCATGTATGAGGGTGACAACTTTGAATAATGGGAAAAGACCAATCTGAAACACGCAAAATCTAATCAGTAACAGCGTCTGGGATCAAGGAGCCGGTTATGCATTAATGGTCTTGCTCAAGGGCACTTTGACAGCATTTTTGCAGCTAGGGAGAGTAGGAGAGTTTGGTGCGTTCACCTGGATCGCGTGTGATCCCCTCGACAACGAGAGAGAGAGAGAGAGGCAGAGGTGTTGAAGAGGAGGTGTTGCTCTATGTAACAAGTTCCCCCAGCGTAATGAAACTGGACTGGAACAAAGAGAATCGCTCCAATATTAAATTGTGTCCCATTAGCATAATAACTGACCGCAGTATTGGATGAGAGTGGAGAACAGGTTCAACTCTGGACCAATTCAAACCTGTCGACTCGATAGGAACCTGGGAATTAATGTCCAGCATAATGGAAGTGTTGGAGAGCGTGTGGCTGGGGGTAGATATTAGAAAAAACACACACACGACAAAAGGAAAAGGTGTTGAAGGGAGACGCAGGGTAGAGTAGATGGTGGGGAGGAGGAGGACCAGGAAAAGCGGAGGGGAGGTGAGGGAGGGAGGGAGGGAGCGCGCTGGAGATGTTTCGACAAAAGGTCTCATGTTGAGAAACACTCGTTCTCCCTCACTTTCTCGCTTTCCCCCTTCATTATCCCTCCACAGGACGGAGGAGGGAGGTGGGCGGAGGAGGGGAGACGTGGGGGGGGGGGGATGACAGTTTCATTTGTTCTTTTAAGGGCTCCTTATTATCACCTTTCAAGAGAAACCTTCTCTTTCTCCCTCTCCGTCTCCCTCACAATGGATCCAGATAGAAGTTTTTTCTGCTCTCCCTCTCTCCCTCTCTCTCTCTCTCTCTCTCTCTCCCTCTCTCTACCGCTTTGTCTCTCTACCTATTTCTTTCCGCTCACTTGTTCCGTCTCTGTTCTGTGGTAATTGTATGGCTGATTAATTATACGGGAATCAGTGCAAGTGGAAAGAGAAGTTGCCATTTCAGCTTACAAAGAGAGAGGAACCCCTTTACCTACATGCACACACACACACACCTCCACATTTTAAGATAATTTGGGAACATGCAACCACGCAGACACACACACAAACTCATTTTCACAAACACGCACTCACACGTTCGCATTTCCTCCTTAGTGCCACTACGCAGTAATTTAAAGATTTCCACGTGAGACGCCGTCTGTCCTCCCACACACTCACACACCACTCACGCACACACACAGATGGTAATCACAAACACACTTTCTTGGTGCTGCCTTTAGTGTGAAGTAGATCCACACCTCCAGTAACACAGAGGAAAGTCCATGTTCAAAAACTGGAGTGTGACTCAACTCAGCAGTAACATTAATCCAACAGGAAAGGCCTGTAAGGTAGAAAAGCCAGATTATCAATTTGTGCATGTTAGCAGAGCACAAAAGCTGAGTGTGAGTCTCTGCAGCCGACTGCTCCCGCCATGAATATTCATAACCGGCTCTGTGCCAGTTGGCAAGTTGTCACGAGCTGCGGTCTATTCACCATTCATCAAAACTACAAATTCTGCCCCTAGCAACTCACAAATAAGGTTTGGTCCATACGTTGGTGGTACATTTGTCAGGTCAGTGAAAGTATTCTGATCCTTCAACATTAGGAATACCATGATAGAGAATTTGGGAACGGGAATACATTTAGGGAAAGTATTCTTGCGTAATGCCACGAGTCAAACTGTGTCATGCAATCGTGCAACATATTGTGAATGTTTTTATACAAACTTTTATGTGAGAAGTAACTTGTTATCAGGAATGGCAAGTATGACAAAGTATTAAGTACGTTTGAAGTATGAAGTAACACAAATACAAACCAATGGATGTAAAATGTGTTCCCTTTTACTTCACTTTTTGGAGTAAATCTGTCATTTCCATTCAGTGTTATTGTTCTTATTGCTTAGCGGTTTTAATCACAGTAATGGGGATGAGGTGGTATATAGGCGTGTCAAGTTATTTACGTTTTATTATGATTTAACCCAACTCTTGCAACAGAGCCGGCGAATGTGTCGCCACTTGAGCAATAATATCTTACATTATAAACCGCAGACAAATATTGAAAACAGATGTTGGAGTGTGTTTAACCGATGATGTACTAACGTGGCCTGCGGGGATGACTGTGCACCCCACTGGTGTGTTTTTACCCTCTTAGCTTTGCCTCACCAAGCAAATCAATTCCAGTGGATTGATGGAGTTTTTCCGCTGCAGACTGATGTTGTCGATGTTACTGCGGGACGTGGATTGTGTGCTGCTCTAATGCTCGCGCCATCTATCTCTTTGTTCCAATTTGTTGTTGTGCCATAAAATCAGTAGCTTTAACAGAATAATTATAGGCATTCATCCTGCGACTCGTCTTTGGGCCATAATAAAAGACATTCTACTCGCCGTTCGGTTCGCTTTTCCTTCCATCTCCACTCTTTTCGCGCCATTAATATCTTTTTTTTCTGCCTGTGTGATGGTTTTCGGTATTTGTTGTGATGCAGTAAAATGAGGCAGTCTGTGCGTGTGCATGTTTACATTTAATAAAGGTGTAGGTTTCGCTGATTTAGTATAAATCTACATATATTCCACCAATGTGTGCACATGAATATCTGTCTGCTTGTGGGCATGTGTTGGTCTCAGAATTTTTAGGAGTGTGTGTGTGTGTGTGTGTGTGTGTGTGTGTGTGTGTGTGTGTGTGTCTGTGTGTGTGTGTGTGTGTGTGTGTGTACTCATCAGTGATGTGATTTGATCAGACACCAATAACAGCAAATCTCATTAACATCAAACTGCTTTACTGCTAATCATGTTACCGAGCAACCAGCCAGCCAATGGCAGCTACTAATGGCATTAAGTTGAGCCGTGATTGGATTGGGATCCTATTTCAACTTCCTGACGGCTGCCAGCGTTTTAATCAATAAACACAACCACAATGATGTCACAGTCCGTTAAGATCATTAGAACAGAGGAGAATTCTTCCTTTTTTCATGAATGGATGAGCGGCTAAATACCAAATACATGAATTACTGAATGTCATGCCAACAAGAAAAGGATGAGAGTAACATGCAGACTACTTCCATTTAATTACTTTACTTATTATTTTCAGAACATTAGCTGAAATTATCCTTTCTAGTGGTTATAAAGCTTTCAAGCAGGCCTTTTTGTGAAAAAGTAAAAAGCTAAATACAATGTATGAAATGGCCGCCCACTTGCTGAACCAGTGACATTAAGTTGGAATAAAGCATTCAAGACAGTTTAATACATTTATCCAGTTGTGTTGCATTCTCTCCATTCAGCGTTTGATTCTCTCCAATTGTCTCAATTTGAGTGCACAGCCGGGCTCCCGTCTCTCCGCCTCTCCCTGTCTGTCTCTCCCTTTCTTTCCTCCCGTCTCGTCTCTCCCTTAGATCGATAGCGGAGGGCGAAAAGCTAATGACCCATCTCAGCAACCAATTCACTCAGCTCTGCCACACTCAGTACCTGTCTAAACCCATGAGAGGAGAGGAGAGGAGAGGAGAGGAGAGAAGAGAAGAGAAGAGAAGAGGAGAGGAGTGGAGTGGAGAGGAGAGGAGAAGAGAGGAGGGGAGGGGAGAGGAAGGGAGGGGAAAGGAGGGGAGGGGAGGGGGGCGGATGAGAGGAGAGGAGAGGAGGGGAGAGGAGAGGAGAGGAGGGGACGGAAGGGGAGAGGAGAGGAGAGGAGAGGTTATTTATCTAAAAATCTACCCTTGAACTACAACCTGTGGGAGAAGCGACGCAATCAACTCCAGCTACCAGCAGCACAACATATAAACATTAATGAAGGCTTTTAATTTGTCAGACGTTCCACAATTATTTTGCCCTAAATCTGTCAATTATGATGCAGCAGCTCTTTGACACAACCTGCACGATGCAAATCTCACACAGTTTAGTGAAATCGGGATCTGGTCACAGCCATTGAAGTGGTTCTGCTTTCCCTGGGATGAAAAATTATTGATGTTGCGCAACACGTTCATGGAAAAGCTGTATTTTGTTTCCCCGCCTCTCCGGTGGCCTTCCTTACAATTTATCCATCTCACTTGCTCCCCCTTAAGTTCAGCTTCAGTGCCTATCACATCTAAATTCATTAGTGCCTGAAGAGAGGTGTGTGTATATATGTGTGTGTGTGTGTGTGTGTGTGTGTGTGTGTGTGCATCATCAGTGCTAAATGATTATAAAGCATAGTTATTAAAAACTGCCATAATTACCATGCCTGTAGCAAAAACACTCTGATATGAATTTACCTCCTCTCCTCTCCGTGGGCAAAGACACACACACACACACACACACACACACACACACACACACACACACACACACACACACACACACACACACACACACACGCGCGCGTAACCTCACACAGATACTTAGAGTACATCATGTAACCACACACATCGCCTGTGCCAAACAAACATAGCTACACATGTGCAGGGAGAAGCATACACACACACACACACACACACACACTTCCTCCGGCAAGAGCAAACTTTACACAATTTTTCATGTTCCTTGTCCTTCTGTCATGCTGTGAATGTCAGATATAAACCTCATAACTACAAGTTTGGGTCTTAACCATTAACCACTTAATGACTTACAAATCCATGTGGGCCTTCATCAGCTTGATAACATCTGGGACTCTGGACCCTATGACATCTACTTGTAACCGCTTTCTTCTTATTAACCCTTTTATAGAAAAGAACGCTTCAGAATGTTGTTTTTGAAGGCAGTAGGCTGTTATGATGGCTTTACTGTGTTCAAGTGAATGGTTCTGAGCGTAGAATCTCTCACGGTGTACCCCATGGATATGTACTAGGTCCTCTCCTGTTCATTGTCTTTATTGGTAACATCGGTTATGCTGTGTCAAATGTTGGTCTGCACCTTTATGCAGATGACACCAGCCACCACCACCAACGTATTACTCAGGCTAACCAACACAATCACGACACACACTGCCCCACTGTTTTCACACTATCTGTTGTTATGTGTCTTTCTGCTGTAAAAATCAAGCCAATCATCTTGCTGTTGCCAGAATTTTAAAATCCTCCACCCCCACCACCTCTCATCCTGCTCTTCAGAGGGAGATTCCAGCTCGGACCACGGACCAGCTCGGCTCCATCTGTCTCTGCTGTCCCCCCACCATGACTAGCGTCTGTGTGTTTTGATAGCTAAAAGAAAAAGGAGAGATACAATGCAGTCTCAGTCACTGAAATATTCAAAACTAAGGACCATTTCAGCAATGCAGTCTGACAATGTGTTGCAATTTGTCCTTGGCATTACTTTCCAAGAAACACACACACACACAATGCCCATCAAAAGTCGTGTACAAACGTCCCTCACCAAGCTGTCGAATTTGACAAGGCTATACAAATAATACACTGAGTATCCCATTCCATTCACCTACACACACACACACACACACACACACACACACACACATACACACACACACACACACACACATAGAGCCCACACCACTGTCTGTAAAATAGTGCTTATGTTACAGAATGTATTGGACGGTCATCATGTTCATAGGACATATTTCAGTATTTACAAATAATGGATGCAGAAAGAAGTGGAAAGACATGTAAAGGAAAGTAAGGCTATGAAGGAAAAGAGGATCAATCTAAACTCTCACAAACTATGTCTTGCTGTGAGGATTCCATCTTCATATCATGAATATTGCTTAAGGAAATCATTGTGAATCCAAGAAATACATCTATCCCCAATTTTGCTTAGAGTGCCACACACTGCTTCACCCTAACTGATGGGGATGGCCCCTTCTGCAGAGGTTGCTGATCTTAAAAAGCAGTACCCCGATTGAGCCATTGGTTCCCAATCGGCCATTGTTGAGGAGCCCACTTGGCCACGCCAAGGAACCCTGTGTCCCCTCGTCCTCTCCTCCGTCCACCTGTCGGCTATCACTCGGCCCAGCTGTGCCCACTTTGCTTGTTAGCCTTTAACAAACCGCTCCATCCAGAGCTGTCAGTCTACCTTAGCCGCCCTGAAAATAATCACAAAGTTTATCCCTATGCTGTGCTGCCTGCCTTCTCTCTGAAGGCGCTCGTGTTTCTGTGCCATGTCTTGTTACTATGGTCAGCAAACTGAAGAAAGCCTTGTTGTTCTGACCCCTATGGTTCAAACACAACTGCACAGATAATGACCACTCGCTTGGTCTTTTGTGTCGGAAGGTTGTTCTCTCTCTCTCTTTTTTTGAGTCAAATCAATCTGCAGAACCTCCACATTTATCCCAAAGCAGACAAAGCCATAATGTATTGCTGCCACTCAATATCACAAGGATAGAGAGTGTGTGTTTGGCTTAAGTTGTGGGAGCCCATAAAGAGTTTGGAGAGTTTCATAAATGGTGAACGGATGCTCCTAAATATCACCATTTGTAAATGTGCGGAATAAATACCACTCTTTTGTTCAATAGTCTGTCTGTTCTTGTTTATTTTGTCTTCTGGGGGATGAATTTTTCTGGTTTATCTGCTCTCAAACAGACGCAAGGCGCAAGCACACACACACACACATAGTACACACACATAGTACACACACACACTCCCACCCTCCACCTGTCAGTACCAGCTGGCAGATACACCTGGCTCACCGACATCGGCCAACAAAATGGAATGTTACCATAGCAACCATATGGTGTTGGCCTGGCATAGTGGGCATTACCATGGTAACAGCCGAACAGACAACTGGGCAATGCCAGCCTTATAGGCCAAGACAGAATAGAAATACACACACACACACACACACACTGTCCATTGTGACACCAACACTACAGAACACTGCACAACAGCTTCCACACATATAGTGCAACACATATCTTAGATCTGTGTCATACTTTGCACAGAAGATTGTATTCTTGCACCTAAAATTGCACCAAAAGAGGAATTCTGTAATTTTGGAGTTCAGAAAGCTTGATAAATCACTTTGATACCCATAACTCCATGTGTTTCTGTTCTGTTTAGTCTTTCCCCAGAAAAGAAATCCTATTTCTGTTCCAAAAACAACAGCAAAAATGCAACAAGACGAAGAACTTGCATGTTAACACTTCACAGCTCCCTGCAAAGTCAGTCACCAGACAAAAATAGGCCCGACTGTGTCTGCAGCATGACAGATGAGAAAGGAAAAGGCAGACAGTTGGAGCATAGACTGATCCTTCCTCCGTGTAGTCGGGTGGACAGGCAGAGATGAGGGCAGCGAGTGAGTGAAATGGTTGAGTCATTAAAAAAGCTGTTATGTACAAAGGGGAAAACATAATGAGGCATAAAACAATTTGGCAAAGACACAGCTATAAGAGATGATCAAACAATATAATTACATAACAACGAGGATTTCACAGCATGTTCTAGTTTGTCACGTTTTCCAGACACAGACAGACAGACAGACAGACAGACAGACAGACAGACAGACAGACAGACAGACAGACAGACAGACAGACAGGTACAGAAGATAAAGTTGACAGTATACTTGCCACAGAAATACATTTCATCTAGTTTGCATAAGGTTTCCATGTCAACAGGCCAAATTTGGAGAAACAGCATCACCTGATTATCTCCAAATGATCAAAACAAATGTAATATTTAGTCACACTACCTTGTGGGAAATAGTTTCCATTCCTTTCCCCTTCTCATGAAAACCAGATTGGATCAAAACCAACGATACAAAGCTACAATATTTGAGATTGAAGGAGTCATGAACAAAGATGCCACACATTCTTTCCAAGGACCTTGTGGTGTTACCGAAACCATTACACGATTAATTACCTTTCACTGCGTGCCAGTGTGTAAACCTGAGTATTCTGCAGTAAAATCAAACACAGTTTGTGGTGGTAGAATGACAAAGATAGCGACATCATCATTGTTCTGGGGTCAGAAATGGTTTTCAAACCAAGGACGACGACTGTGAGTGTAGGGCCAGGCTGCGTTCACACACATGGGTCCTCCAGGGAGCTGTTAGACAACTGAATGATGAGCTGAAAAACTGGACTTAAGTGCGATTGTCTTTGTGGGTGTCCCTCTGTGTATGTGTGTATGTGTGTGTGTGGCTTTGTGCATGTGTGTGTCTAAGGCATAGGGAGGGAGAGATGGGAGAGAAGAAGAATTTTTGTGTAAGTCATGTTACATATTTTGTGAGAACCTGATAAAGATCTAAAGTGTGTGTGAGGTGTGTCGCTTGTGTGTGTGTGTGCATGTGCGTGTATGTGTGTGTGTGTGCATGCATGCATGTGAGCATATATGAGCAAAGAACTGTGCCTGCGTGTTTACACACTCCCACAGAAAGTTACATGCCTCATACCTGAGTCTGTGAGAAATGACGCACATAAACCTTCTCTCTTCCTATCTGTCTTTCTTCAAATATATACCACACACAAACACACACACACACACACACACACACACACACACACACACACACACACACACACACACACACACACACACACACACACAAACACAAACTAAATAGTCTCCGACCACAGCTCGACCTTGAGACTGAACATGAACATGCATATCTCGCGTATACAGACCCCAAATGGTTTACCTCTGTGTGTGTGTGTTAACGTGGAGGTTTGCCAAGTCTCTCTGCAGAGAGAAACAATCCTCCTCTCCTCTCCTCTCCTCTCCTCTCCTCAAACTATTTCTCAGCATCTCCACTATCTGGATTTCAAACAGTTTGCTTCTTTAATGAGGGAATAGGATTGCTCCTGTTCACATCTTCTCCTTCTACTCCTCTTCTCTTCTCTTTGTTGTATCTTTCAAGCATTTGCTCTTCATTGTTATGAACTCCTCTTCTTCTTCTTTTTCTTACTGAGATCTGTCATCTAACGCAGGTCGGCCTGCAATGTGTATGCATAAATGAATAGTTAAGCATCTGTCTTTACGTAGGTGTGTTTATAAATCTATTTATGTTGCATTGAATGGAAAGCAATATGGAAATCTGATAGTGAAATTAGATGTATCTGTCTATCGGGAGGTAAGAGGAAGAGTCTCCTCTCTACTTAAATTCATTACCCATCCATCGATCCATCCATCCATCCATCCATCCATCCATCCATCCACTCTTTAATGTTAAGTTTTGACTCAACACTAAAGTTTATAAGCAGAAACACCAAAGCCCTGTCCTACTTAAACAAGCACACTCTGTCCTTCTCCTAAAATACATTTGGGTCCACCGTGGACCCTAATTCTGCAGGTCCTCCTTCTCTGTATTCACTAATTCATAATGAGGTCTATAATGTGAACTCGTCTTCATACTGGCCTCCACCTCAGTTTTATTTACAGTTATATAAATGTATTTCTATTGCCACGGCTTTTATCCTCGTTCTGACAAAATGTACCATGTTCCCTTCTGTTGGCATTTAGAGTCTTTCATCCGTCCTTGTCACCCATTTACATTTTTACATTTGACATTTTAGCTATTTATTAATTCATTTGTTTGCTTGTTTTGAAACAAGATCTTGTTATTAATTGTGGGTTTTGGTCAAATCTGCAGCAAACATTGGGACGTGGCCGAATTTCCAACATTTGTCAGTTCTTTCAATTGTGAATTAACTTCCCATTGTGTGACATTCCAGAAAGGATTTGCCAGGAGAGAAAATGTGTCATGAAAAGCATCGTCCCATTCATTCAACACAGAAACAACTCAGAAGTGAAGGTTGCAAAATTAAAACGTTTAATTGCAGGCTCTGATAGAGACTCTGTGAATGGACGGGAGCAGAAATCAATTGAGCTGACCTTGAGTCCTGCTTTGCTTCTCTTTCTCTCTTCTCTCCTCTGTCCATTAACCAAATTCGAGACAATGCCGCTCAGCTTTCACTTCTATAGTCAGGTGAAAATCATTTTAACATGGAATTTGAAAAGTTCCCATACACTTGTCATTTCTTTTTATCAGCACATTTCTAAGCCTCCCTACTATTTCCCTCTATCAACAAATTGAATTTGGCATCCGTGGTAGCATTGTAATACTAGTAGTAGTAGTAATAATAATTGGACACTTTTTACACGTTATAAATGTGCCCACATCGCGTTCATCTTACATGACCTCAGATATTTCAATATTCAATTAAAATATGATTTCATACAATAGAATAAGGTACAATACGAACCGATGAAACATGATAAAATGCAAAATATGACACACTTGGATATCATACAATGTGAAACAAAGTTGTACAAGACTATGCAACATGAAACAATAGGACACAATAGGATACAATTGTTCCACCATCTTGAAATGCAGAACTTTGATAGAAGCTCTATCATGTTATATCATGTTTTTAATGTTCCTGTATACATTGTCTTATATTTCCATGAAAATTAATGCTCCTGAACCTGCTTGGATGTTGTTTCCATTTACAGGTTCAAGTCACGGACATTTGAAGGGAAGCGATCAGACCGACGCATCTAAAGCTGTAGTAACTTGTGGAGGATCAGCAGTAAAATACACATTACACCATGGGGCTCCTCTAAGAAGAAGAAGAAGAAGAAAGAAGAAACACTTTTAAATCAGGAGGTTTCACTCTGCAGTACAGGAAACACACAATTAGCATAGTAATGTGGGAAAGCTCATTACTTTTCAATCGGTGCACACAGCTTTCTGTGGTACAAAACGGAGTCAAAACGTGTTTTATTTCACTTTTGCTGTGAGTGTTGATGTATATACTGTAACTCTCACATCACTTCTCCTGCTATTCCTCTGACAGGCCATCACTGACTTCAGGTTGGAGGCGTTTTGGTCTCAAGGTGCTGTGCAGGTTAGATTACAGGAAATTGGAACTATTTGATCAATCCTGGTGGGGAATTGTTGACTCAACTGTATCATATAAACAAATCACAAACAAGGGGAATGTTGCAGCCGAAAGTGAACGGCCACATTGTGCTAAGAAATGTGTGGTATGTCCTTTGTTTATCTGTAATATCGGCTGTGTCTCATTGCATTTGAGCGTAAGGTTAAAGTCTACAAGAGCAGCTTCAGCTTTGAGATTGTGATAAATGACAGCTGATGGCTTGGCGTTTAGACAGAGACACATATAGTCATGTTCAGTGGATGGCAACAACACTGCTGCATGTGTAAATATAGTGTGACGTGTGGAGGGGAAAAACATCCAAATAACAGCCTGAAACTTACAATTGCAGCGAGCATAACAGAGAGAATACAGAGCTGTCTGTAATAACAGAGCAGCCACAGCGTGTAGGGACAGAACATTGACATTTTGTAGCTGCACAGTAACATCAGGGTCATATTTAGTGACGGGACACACATGTTTATTTGCAGGACAGCGGCAGCCTACGCTTACACTCCACGTCTTATGCCTGATTCCTATTTTTTTGTTCACCGGATGGAAGCAAACAACGGATGCAAATGAGAAAGAAATCATCACCAGCTATTGTTTTTCTGAAACATCTTTAAAGTTTCACAGCGACTAAACTGGTGGAGAGGGAGAGAGCCTTTGATGAGGAGGCTGGGGAGTGTGTGTATGTGTGTGTGTGCAGCAATGGTTGATTGTCTGAACGACTGAAAGCTTTCAAAGCAATTACAGATCATCATTCAAATGCTGTTTCAGATCAAAAATGGTATAATTCAGATATGTGTGTTTTAAGCCATAGCAGATCTGAGACGAACAGGTTTCGGACTGTTTACATGTTCTAAAGGCGTATCCGGTATGAGTCAGAACTGAATCACTTTTTTTTCCCGGCAGTGACACACAGTGTAATAAGCCTCAGACCTGCAGCTCACACAGTTGGATTGAGTGTTAGCACAGCAGGAACACACACACACAATCACCAGTTACCAAGAGCATGACCACTGGGATAACAACCTAACCTGAGCTGTCAATCCAAAGCTCTATTAGGCACTGACGATGCAGAAATGGCGGCATGTCAATCCCGTTAACTGCAAACCAGCGTCTGACGTTTCCACGGCGACCAAAAGTTAATTTATTATCATTTTACTTTTTAAACTTCTCTTCTCTTTTAAACCTTCTATCCTGTTTCTTCTTCTTTATGAAATTATGGCAGATTCCAAATCCTCTGGGCGGAGCTGGTTTGTATCAGAGCAGATTCAGGTGGTTAGTAAGTCAATACAATGGTATGTCTGTCTCCGTCTGTCTGTCCCTAACACTGTCTCTGACTTCCTCTCCTTCTCTGTCTCTCCCTCTTTCTCATCGTCCTGGTCTCTCTCCCACTCTTTCTTTCATTCTTCCAGTCCCTCTCTATCTCTCATCCTCATCCTCTCTCTCTTTTTGTCTCTCTCAACCCCGTCTCTCCTTCGTTGTCTTTGTCCCTGTCCCAACTGTATGTCACTCGCTCTCTGTCTTTCTCCCCTTTTCTCCCTCTCTGTCTATCTATCCACCTCTCTTGCGCTCTCCATGTCTCTCCTTCCAGCCTCTGTCTCTCATTTTTTCCTCTGTCTGTCTGTCCTCACTCTCCCTGTATCCCTCTCTCTCATTTTGTCTTTCTTTCCCTGCCCTCTCTACTTTTCCTGTCTTCCCTCCATCATCTGTCTATTTCTCCTCCTCTGTCTCACCCCCTACCATCCATTCATCTCTTCCCCACTCTATTTGTCTCTCACTCCATCCCCTGTCTCTCCTTCTGTCTATTTCTATCTGTACTCACTCTCCCTGTCTCTCTTTCTTTCGTTTTTGTCTTTCTCTCTCTCTCTCTCTCTTTCACTTTTCATGTCTTTCCTCCAGTCTGTGTCTATCTCTCCTCCTCTGTGTCTCACCCATACCCTCTCTCTTTCTATCTGTCCTCACTCTACCTGTCTCTCACCCCCCTCTCCCTTCCCCCCCTTCTCCCTCCGCCACCCCCTCTCTCTCCCTCCCTCTCTCTCTCTTTTGAATCGGGCCCGTGTTTGTGTGACGTCACAGACTATCCCTCGCTCACGCCGCTGCGCTCGCGAGCAGCGTCTCTCTCCCTCTCACGGCGTGTAACAAAGTGGAGAGTCGGCGAGAGCCCGTAGGAAGCGAAAAGAGAGAAACCGGAGAAAGAAGGAGAGAATGGGGCGGCTGAACACACATCAGGAGGAATAACAAACCATTAGCGAAAGAAAAAGAAGAAGAAGAAGACAACGCGAAAGAAGGGGAAGAAGACGGAGGAAACCCCCCACGGGAAAACTTTAAAGAATCCCACGGCCACGTTTGAAAACATGGATACACTTTTGCCTTTGGGACTCCTGCTTCTTCTCTGGAGGACCGTCTCCGCTCAGATACCGACAGGTAAGGACGGAGACAGCGCACTGTTTGGACTTTTCATGATGGGAAAAGAGAAAAGTTCGGAGAATTGTGTTGCCTTTTTGTTGTTTTTCGGCGTTTAGCGCGAGCCCGTGAATTCCTGACAGGTGTGTTTGGGGGCGCCGGGGAAAAGTTGGAAACGCTGCCCCGCACTCCGTTTCCTTGCTTTCTCGCCTGTTTTCTCGCATTATCGTGCTTGGAAAATGCAAGTGGCTTACCCGCAAAGTGTATTTGTTGCAGTTGAAATGAGGAAACGGTGTGTGTGAAGCGCGTTGACGCCTGTGTGAGAGAGTGTATGCGGTACGTTTCGGTCCGTCCTGTTTGAATCCTGCCTGTTTGCCAAGTAGGCTGCGGTGCTAAACACGCAACGATGCGACTCACTCAACTCAAGCAAAGTTCCCACACACGCATTTACAAAGCACAATGTTGCCTTTCATGCTGAAGAAACGCGATTAGACAACGTTTACACGCAACCATGAGCGCGTATCGTAAACATTTGCACCTTTTTTTCTTCTTTACAGTTAATAGTTAATAACGTTTTTGAAGATCTTTGAATAAAAAAGTTAGCAGAATCACCTTTAATCGAGGTATGCCTGCGGCTGTTGCGTTCACTGACATTGGACTTTATGGTTCTTACGTGCGTTGCATTCAACAGTGTGTTCATTCCGACTCATTTGGTCTTTAATACGTTTGTTATTGTAGTCAAAATGGCTTGAATCGTTAAAGACGCCGGAGTTTGAGAGGAAATTATCAGTTCATTCAGTTGTTTTCGCTGTTTGCAAACGATCCCCGTCTGCTCCAACTTTATTCCCGTTGCAAACAGTAAAACCTAATGATGGAGAATACGAGGCTTTATACGCCGTTCACCTGTTTGATGATGGGGAATGTGATCGTTTTTCCTGCATTTCTCATCTTTTCTGTCCGTCAAATTAACCCGGTTGTCCGCGGAGCCCCGGTGTGTGTCTGTGTGTGTGTGTGAGAGAGCGAGCTGTATGCGCAGAAACGCGTACCGAGCTCCATCCAGGAAAACACACCGAAGTGCCCGCACCAACGCCGCCAGGATGCGCTTTGATCCGACGCCTTTACGCACTAAACTCCCCCAAAAAACAACACAAACAAACTCCTCTTCATCCTCCTCTCCTCCTCTTCTTCCCGTGCAGCCAAAGTCTCCCCGATCCCCCCTTTAATCGTGTGCGTTTTTTATTTCCGATTTGAGCAGTTTGCAGAGTTAAACACAGAAAGCAGCTGTTCCAAAGTTAACTAAAATAATAAAGCTAATTAAGCTGAAATAAAGCAACGCAATCCACTTACAATGCTTCATTTACGCGCCGGAAATATAAACAGAAATAGTATAAAGAAAATGTCGTTTCTAATGCAAGGCTTGTTAATGACTTGCTTAGAAATTGCACATTAATTACCAGTTTTATTGCGCCCCCCATCCCCCTCCCCCTCCCCTCACCCCCACTCCTCTGTCTCCCCACCAGCTCCCCCCTCCCCCCTCCCCCTCTCCCTCTCCCTCCCCACGGGGCATTTGGTCCTCTGGGTAACAAATGTGTGGAATTTCTTTGAGGCCTCTTTGGGAATTTAAGTGCTGTTAATTTGCAAGTAAATACTACTGAGTGGATGCTGTTTTCGTGGGAGAGAGAGATAGAGAGAGACAGAGAGAGAGAGGGAGAGAGCGAGAGAGAGAGGAGGGCTGCCATTAGTGAGGAAAGAAAGGGCAAATAAATAAATTTCAGGCGTTGCAATTTGGAATAAAGACTGTTATCTCCCCCAAACCCTCTTGGAAATTAACAATAAGGGGAAAATTAATAAATGGGAATGTCTGACTTCAATTAAATTAAATACATTTGACTGTAAAGTGGATCATTTCCATGCCCTCTACTGCACTGAAGTGTTTTGGCTGAACGACGAGGATCCACTGTGAAATCACAAT
Source organism: Genypterus blacodes (assembly GCF_046128005.1). NCBI lineage: Eukaryota > Metazoa > Chordata > Actinopteri > Ophidiiformes > Ophidiidae > Genypterus > Genypterus blacodes. Next base: position 329,950 of record NW_027466827.1, read on the forward strand.
AAGCTCAGATTTTGATACAAAGTCGTTACTATCATTGAAAGCACTTGGGAATGTTTAGTAATTTTGAGTGTGATGTGTCATCGGCGAGGCTGATGGGACTAATGGGCAGTGGCCGTTGTGAAGTGCAACTGGGGGAAAAAAAGAGCAGAAATTGGAAATCAATAGTGAAGGGAATGTTGGAGAGATGTGTGTTGGAGTGCAGCTTTGCAGCCGGAGTGGCAGAGGCGCTCTGACAACACACACAAGGACAAGAAAGAATGAGAGGGAGAGGATTTAAAAGTGGCTGTCAGATTATTAACTAAGTCACCTTGAGTTTGTGCTAATGTCTTTTTCCCTCTAAATCGTCTCTTTATCTTCTCGTTTTCCAGTCAGTCAAGATTGTGCCATAAATGACGTCACGTTTACAAAATTTGTCTCTCACTTGTCTCTCCTTATCGTGCTGTTGTGCTGAAATTGTTTCCAGCTTATCACTGCCATGTCCGTGTTATAAATGCCTGTCTTTTGCAGGGTGTGGATCGGTTCTAGTCAGTGTTACTTGATGTCGCCACAAAGTCGACATAAAACTGGAGTTTGCGTTAATTCAACAACTTTCTCAATCTGCGTGTCCTCTGATGGAGCTGTGACACAAATTCCAGGCGTCTTCAATCTTAATGAAGTGAAATAATCGCTTTCCATTAGTGTCTCCACACGCCTTATAAGGCCGCTGCTGATACTGAACATCACAAACGAGCTGCTTTAATTATATTTGTAAGTGATTTGGGCATTTCTATCATTAAAGTCAAGTTGTCGCAATTAGGATTATTTTTTCTGCTGCTTTTGGAAGATGAAATGAAATAGTGTGTTTTGCTGGGAGGAGGAGAGACAGGAGGAGAAATGTAAGCATTGGTTTGTGTCTGTGGGCTTCTCCTACACTCAGGAGGAGGCTGTGAAAGCGGCAGGAGGGGAGTAGTGTGTACGAGCGCTCTGGTGTGTGTTGTGTTGATCGAATGTGTGTCATCACTTGTGTCGCTGTGTGTGTGCGTGTGTGTATGTAGGAGAGAAATAGAGAGCGAGTGGCCGATGCCTGTCGGAGCACAGTGGCACAAAGACAAACATGTGAACGGCTCTCATTCAGAGTCATGTAAAGACGTCGCCTCATTCAAATCATTAAAGCTCATGTAAAACGGAGCCAAACCAAAAGGCCCTCCTGTTTATTTTCTCCCTTAAAGTAACGCTTCAGCCTGCTGTCACTCATCCTAATGTCTACAAATCAAGCACTTCAACGCAGAGCCAATCCGCTCTATGCTTTTCAATTTTAAAAAATCTCTCCCTTCGAAAGCTCTGGCTCATTTCTCCACTCATTTGGGATGGAGCGTGCACACTCATCACTGTGTGTGTGTGTGTGTGTTTGTGTGTGTGTGTGTGTGTGTGTGTGAAAAATTATGATGAATCTGTTTTGCTAATTCATTAGCTAATTCCCCATAAGACTGTATGCATGAGTGTGTGTGGGCGTGTGAAAAATTCAAAATAGTCTAAAATGAATCAAATAGTAGTACAGGGAGCTTGGAACACCGTGCAGCCACACTTAAGCTCATTTTACAGAAGTTTTACATCCACACTTCAAATCAGAAAACAGCCAAATTGTCCCCCCCCCCCAGCCATCATCTGGTAAGGAGTGGCACACACACCATGACACACAGGTGAACCCTCATCCCGTTGCTTCCTGTCCCTTATCACATTAATAGTCTCCTAATACACCCAAACAAACTATTTACCTGTTACGATGATCACATTTGTCCATTTGTGTCAGCGGATGATTGATGGCCGCTCATGAAAACAAGTCATTCCGGCGCCACTGGACTGAGGCCACAGATTAAATCATAATTTTTGTGATCGCAAAGTCAACAGAAACATAAAAAACTGATTTACGACGCCGCCTGCTGGCATTCCAAACGGGCAGTCAGCAGAGAGACGGAGGAGAAAAGTTGCCGTCTAAGCATCACGGATAAAAAAGCACAAACTGCATCTATTACATTATTAAGATGTGGTTTGATATGAAATTGTTTAATGTGGCGGTTTGCAGGGATTAAGATGATGGTTTACACGCTTCTTGGTCGGCCTCTAGACACAGTCGCTGCGATCAATCAGCAAGCAACACCGACCCAAGAAGGTGGTGCAGTCCCACTGAAAGTGTCCAAAACAAATCGGCCATCTTTGAAATATCACATCCCCCCTGATGAAGGATGGTATTAGTCCAGCATCATCAATCTCCACTCTGCCCTGTTTGGCTCCGGTCACAGCTGTCAGTGCAAGGGGCCCGGAAACTCACACACACACACACACACACACACACACACACACACACACACACACACACACACACTTACACACATGGCTGGCTAATGACAGATTAAGTAATCAACACTCTCAGCTGATTAATTACATTACAGTACACGGGCACACTCGCAGACCTTCACACACTCTTTTCCCTCACACTCCCGTTAGACACACAGATGTGGAGTAGCCTCGGCGCCAGCTGTGCAATCGAGTGTGCGCGGCGATAATGTGGAGA
>NW_027466827.1:337500-352500 GCF_046128005.1 Genypterus blacodes
AGTTGTAGAAACGTCGCCCTTGAGCAAAGCGTTTAACCTCCGGCAGCTCTAGCCGGTGCCGGTGCAGCGGACTGAGGTTACGGTGCAGCTCCCAGATGGGCCGGTTGTTGTTGCACAGCAAAGCACAACTCCCAGGATCAATGAAGGTTAAAGTCAAAGCAATGAGCTCACTCCATTGTTGCTGTTTGCTCTCTTTGTACACGCAGGCACTCACTCACAGACCTCTGGATAGAGAGAGAGAGAGAGAGAGAGAGAGACAGACAGCCACATGTGGTTTGGGTTAGCCACAGTTTCCCCTCTCACTGGCCCCAAACTAACCACGTCTATTTTGCCACGGTCAACTACATGTGAACATCTGCGTTTGGCGTACGCCGCCGAGTGTTTCCTTGTAAATCTCCCCCCGTCTGTACACGTTGGGTGTGTTTTGCGTGTTTGTATATGTGTGTGTCGGCCCGAGGCAGAGTCGGCGTAGACCAGTGAATCAAGGTTTAGCAGCCCGAACGGAGCCGGGGAGATTGAAAGAGGGAGATGGGGACTTAAATCAAGAGAGAGGAGGAAGGCAGGGCGGCCATAGAGCGATGGCAGATATGGCTCAGCGGGAGATGAAATAAATGATTTTGTCATTATTGTTGATGGTGCGGCGCCATTGATGTTAAAGCTCACCGACGTGGAGCTGATAAACACAGATCACGCCGGGGATTTGCTGTTCCCTTGGCTTAGAGCAAAAGAGGATCTGCCTTTTGTTCTGCGCTGGTTTGGTGCCCTCCTGTTCCGTGCTGTGAGTCAGGCTTCATGTACCTTCTTGTTTTTGGAAGCCCAATATTACGGGAAATAGAAGTGGCCCCAGGCTTGTATTAAACGCTGCATCTTAAGCAGAGTGACAAACAGGACAAATTATTGACATAAGTTAATTGGCTGCGTGACAAAACTGCATATAGGCAATGTGTGTGCATGTGTGTGTGTGTGTGTGTATGTGTAAAGCTTTCACACACATTCGCATGTAGGGAGTTCCGCACAACGCTCAAGTTCTTCGGGGACTTTACTGAGAGCATGAGCCACGTTAATCATATTTCCTGGCTTCACACACAACCAGAAGAAAATAAACAGTCCCCGCGTTGAGCACAGCTGACGCATTCTTCAACAGGTCAGAGCCAAAACGCCTTGAAGTTCTGACTTTGTAACATTGCATACTTGCTCGAGCCACAAAGTATCTTCATTTGACTCTTTGACTTCAATATGGTAGTCCCCTATATTCCAAATCTGAGTTGGAATATAGGGGACTTGTGAGTTGTGGTGTGGCATTCCCAGTGGCACGCTAATGCTAATATATAATATACATCCAGAGAAGAGATCTTTAAGTGCGACTGTTTCTGTGCTTTGTTTATCCGTGCAGGAGAATATCAACAGGAGACCAAGACAAGAGAGGACAGGATAATATGTCTTCCATTACACAGACTAGAACAACAGACAGTGCAGGGACAGGAGACGGCACTATAAACTCAACCAGAAAGTTAGAGTTGCTCTGCGTGGACAGAAAGGGACAGTAGGAAATTGAGGGGAACAAAATGGGAGTGTGTCAGCGAGGGGGGGGGAAAGGGAGTGAGGCAAGTGTGTGTGCGTGTTGTTTGAAGTGCGATAAGGAACTATGCCAGACTGACACAACAAACACTCGCAGCTGCACTGGTTTCACTCCGTACCTCCTCAATATCTGCAGATAAGAGCGCAGACAGAGACGGGAGGGCCGGGGGGGAGGGGAGAAAGTTGTGCCGAGTGATGCGATGCAGGCTTTGGCTTTTTGCTTAGTCTTGTCCTGGAAATCTAACCCCCCCCCCCTCTTCGCGGCCCTCCTCCCTCAGCTGTGTCTCCCGCCCTGTTTGGGGTTAAAAGTCGAATGCGCTCAGCCGTGGCCCGTGGTAAACGGGGCAGGACGCCTGGCCCCGCCCCCGACATTAGTTGCGCCTTAGTAACACTGTGACTCAGGCCGAGAGGACAAATAGAGGCCGTTAACCCACATTCACACAGAGACGAGGACAGACAGAGACATGGACTATAGAGGGGAATAGACTTTGTCCTTTGGCCTCTCTTTCTCTCTCTCTCTCTCTCTCTCTCTCTCTCTCTCGCTCTGTGTGTGCGCATGTGTGTTTACATTACTAACTGGCTGGAATCCTGCACCGAGGACGGTGTGTGTGAGTGTTTGAAATGGGCCTGTTTGTCTTTGGAGGTCTGTTTCTGTTTCACATTCTTCAGCTCTTGGCAGGAGCTCTTCACATGTAACGGATGGATGCGGCGGAAGGCAAACGGACTTCACCCCCCCCCTCCGTTTTCTTAACACATCTTTATTTCCATTTTACCTGATGAGAGGATGGCGTGGCAGATGCAGAGACGCCCCAAATGTCCTCGTTTAACTTTAGTTTTTAATAGCTTACAGGCATTTAATGGGCATTCCGGGTTTTGAAGGGAGGCTTGGGACCTGCTTCCGACTCTAACTCACAAAAGTCGTCCTTTAGCTTAGAAACAACTTACAGCTGACCAGTAATTATATAGTATTTATATAGTCCCAATACAGATAAGAAACAATAGGGATAATAATAATAATATTACAGGAACACGTCAGAGTAATAAGTGATCCTTAACAGACACCAGCTTGAGTCAGACGTCTCCAGCACTGCGGGTTTGATCGACAAGTATGATTTCCCTTTAGTCTAAAAATGCTAATCAACCTCCCTTACATTTGCTCATTCTCTAGTCTGTCATATCACACAACAAACAGCTTTAAAACACACACACACAGACACACACACACACACACACATACATACATACACACTCGCACACACGTGGTGCTTTGATGTGCAATCAAGAGGAAGCATAGAAATTAATACATTGTCTCCTTCCTCTTCGCTTTTACTTTATTTTCTATTTTTTTTTATGCTCATTACAGCGATTACTCAACTTTGTCTGACACACGAGCAACACCTCATTACTGACCGCAGGCGCACACACACACACACACACACACACACACACACGCACGCACACGTAGAGTACATACAGTTTTTAGTCAGTGAACCCACATTACTGCTTAATGTGGTGTAGATGGATGTCAAGGCTCACTAGTCTGTGTTTGTGTTTACATGTGTGTGTTTGTGTGTGTGTGTGTGTGTGTGAGAGAGAGGGAGAGAGAGAGAGGTGAACATGAATTTAATTTCTATGTATCAGTTGTGGTTTGCTTTTTTTGGTGGCGCAATGACAGAGAGGGAACTAATGAAAGACAAAGAGCGGTCCATCAATGTCAAAAGCTATTTCTTTACAAATGGGACGTGTCCACTCAGCCGAGCGCTCTGGTGAACGGTCATGCATACCAAAATCCAATTTTGTACATATGTCAGAACCTTTTAGCACAAAAAATGATGAGAAACTAAAACGAAAATCAGCAGTAAGTATTCTGAATTTAATGGGTGTGTGTCGGATGTCGGCGGGTGAGTCATGGCGAGTAACACACTGTGTGATGATGCACAGTGGCAGATACAGTACATACTGAGGAAATGTGTGTGTGTGTTGGCATGTGGGGGGTGACAGGTTCTTAATTATATGAATGTTAGTGTTAGTGTTTGTATATGCGCAGACACACACTGACCACAAGTCTGACAGGCAGGTCTTAATTAGTTACCACGACCACCGATGATGCGGCCTGACAGTCACCGCGGCGACGACAAAACCTCCTGCTTCAGAGCAGAGAGACATGCTGGGACAGACACAGCGTCCAACTGTGTCGCCACGCTGTGTGCATGTGTGTCGCATTTAAGTTCAGTCTAACGGCGAAGGAAATTGTTTATCAGTGATTTCCTTGTTCTTCACTAAGACAATTAGCTGGTAAGGAAATAAGGGATTGACTGAAACACACACACACACACGCAGGCATACACACGCAGGCACACACATGTTTGGTCCATAGACATAGTGAAAGTAGGAAATTGCTTGGCTTTTTTCAATCTGTTGGTGCGAAGATAGAATGACTTCAATCATCACTTCCTTATTCCCTTCTTCATCCTCTATCTCCTCTCCAGCCTCACCTCTTCTCCCCCACCCCCCCTTCCCCGGAGGCAATGGGAAATGGGGGGAGAGAGGGGCAGGTTACTACACAGTCATACTAAAAGGGATTGATGCCGATTTACCCTTGGCTCCCAGCATAATCACTTGACAAAACATGAAGTTAATGTCAAAAATGTGACAAAATAAGTAGCTTGTTGTCGTCTCCTTTTGTCCCCGACCGTCTTAATGGCGCCCAAGCAAATGCAATTACCGCATTCATAAAGCATTCTGCAGTAAATGACAGACAAGAGAAATAAAGTTACTCTACTCGGGGACAACGACCACCCTCATCTGATTTTAGTGTGTGTTTGGCTTTCCAGTAGTGAACTCAGAGATTAATTTTAATTGGCCATCACTTAACCTTTCACCTCAGCTCTTACATACACACACACACACACGCGGGCGCAGAGACGCACATACAAAGAGCTAGTTTACCGGATGAGGAATGGAGTGGCGAGTGGAGTGTCGAGGATATTAAGTGGAGGACGTGTGTGCGCGCGTTTGTGTGAGCGACACAGAGCCCACGCCTGCATGTCTGTGTGTGTGTGTGTGTGTGTGTGTGTGTTCAGAGTAGAAGGCTGATGGGGGTCAATAGACGCAATTTGTCTCTGAGAGCTTTGCAGGATCCACTCCACAAAAATAGTTTTGACCCAACAGCAGCAGAGCCACAGACAGGTGTCCCAGCGCTCCAGTGGGCTCACATTGACCTCCATGATGTGAGAACACACTCTTTTAGAATCAGCAAACGCACCGGAATGAGACACACCGGCTGGAAATGATTTATTGCTGATTGCTGACAATCAACAGTTCCTTAACTTTAGTTGATACTTTCTTACTTCTTCTTCTAAAACACCTTTATAGCTTCTAAAGATTTTCCAAAACCAAACAAATTAATCAAACGGGAGTGCTAGAACGTCAAACACATCTGCGTAAGTGATGACAGAAAGTAATGCGAGTAACTGCGAGCCAGAATGAGGAGACGGCGTCGCAATGTATCACAATATGGATTTCTATTGTTCCATCTCTAGTTCAAAAATCTCTGTCCTTAAAAAGCATCATGAATCGTGTAAGCTGTGAAACAAACCCGATACACACCCGATACACACACACACACACACACACACACACACACACACACACACACACACACACACGCAGTAGGGAATTGTCCTGTAAGTGTGTATAATAATTATTTATATAGCAGAAGGAAGCATTTGTGCCTGTTCAATGCGATGTAAAGGGTTTCATTTAGATGGAAACTTCCGGGCGCTGCCTTGAATGTTCTGCCAAAGCCTCTTCTGTTGTGGCTCGCATGTGGTGGGAAATGCGGAATTGCGGCCACATGATGCGAGTGGGTGGAATCTGCGGTGTGTTGTGTGTATGTCTGTGTCCATCTGGCATGACCCCCTGTTCAACTCCTCCAGCACTTATGCACATATGGACTATGGACACACACACACACACACACACACACAGGGAACAGCTGACAGAAAGTGCCCACCCCTTTTCCCATCCTCCCTCTCTTCCTTCGTTCCTCCCCTCCTCCATGCAGAGCCCGAGGACTCATCCAGGTGGCCGCTGCTCATCTCCTCCTTCTCTCTCTCCTCTGCTGTTGTTTCCCCCCGTTTCCTCTCTTAGCTTGTCGCACCTAAGCAAACACCGCGGCAAACAGCAATCAACATAAGACAAATACATTAAATTTACCTTGGTCCATAACTTAAGCTCATTTCCCGGCTACAGATCCTAAATCTGTCATCGCTGTAAACTAATTGGACTATAATTAAAGTGTGAGTGTGTGTGTGTGTATGTATACTGAAAAGATTGAGGTATGAGGAACATATAGAGAGATGAAATTAATGGAGGGAGAGATGAAATTAATAAGGCTAGAATTTCATCAAAGACGTGAAGGAAAGAAAGAAAGAAAGAATGAACTACTTTTTGCAGGAGTGCAGTTTCAGCTTCTATAAACCCAGGAGCTCTGAATACCGCTTATTAAGCAGGGACCGTGTGTGTGTGTGAGCGTGTGTGTGTGTGACAGGGTGATATATTGAAACACACCTCTGTGGAACAGCTGCAATGATGAGACAGAGAGTAGGGAGTAAAAGGTGTCGTCTACCTTATACACACACACACGCGGGCGGGCGGGCGGGCGGGCGCACACACATGCACAGAGCTGAGCCCAGTTCTTTATTCTATTACTAGGGCCAGGGAGAGAGAGAAAGGGAGAGAGAGAGAGAGAGAGAGATGAATTTGTTGTGACTGCTCTGCTGGACTCAGCTTTTTAACATTGCACTCTTTTTTCCCTTCCGCCATCCTTCTCTTCTCTTTTCCTCTCTTCTCTTTTCCTCTTCTTGTCCTCCTCCTCTCCTCCTCCTCTCCTCCTCTCCTCCTCTCCTCCTCTCCTCCTCTCCTCCGTGTGCATTCTTATTGTATTACTCAGATAATAAGACTGATAGAGTTAGTGACAGAAATGAGCAGAGACAGGCCGAAGTGAGGGGAAGGGGGCTGGGTGGCGAGAGAACGGGGGAGTGCGATCGGGCAGAGAGAGAGAGAGGGAGAGAGAATCACACAGACTGGGAAGAAAGAGAGAAATGGAAAGAGGAGGGGGACAGATAGAAAGGAATAGATTGAATAGATGAATCAGATTTATCTATAATGAAATCAGCTTGAGTCTGTATGGAGGAATGTGCTCCATTCAGCCCCTCTGCCGTTATAGACAGACTCAGCCATTTAATATTCCAAAGATCAGTGGGTGCAGATACACGGCAACCATCTGGGTGCTTAGGAGGTGCCGCTAACTGGCCGGTCCTGCTTAAAATGCAAAAGTTATCGCTGCCGGCAGCTTTATGTGGCGCCGAGACACCTCCTCCATTCTGTACATCGCAGTGGGCCGCCAATACGCCACGGCTTTCAAAGGCACTAAGGTTGCGTCCCACTTTGTCACACCTGTCTTTGAGTTTATGAACAGAGGGCAGGGTAACGTTTAAGAAATATATATACTGTATATGTAAACATATATGAAGACGATGGCATCTTAACTTTAAAGGGTCAGATAACGAGTTCTGTTTATAAATTAGGCAAACATTATTAACATTATTCGTCCTCTCCCAGCATGTAGCATTGTTTATTAAAATCACTGTAACTCACTTTGATCCATTTTCTGGTTGTTGTGTTTTTAGATCTAGCTCTCTCCTCTCCTCTCCTCTCCTCTCCTCTCCTCCTCTTGTTTCTACTTCACTTCGTTCGCCTAAGAAGATATTGAAGAACTGTATGCTTCATGATTCTTACTGATCATGTGTGTATGTATGTGTGTGCGTGTGTGTGTGTGCGTATCCTCTGGGTATGGGAACGGAGATGGGTGCATTCAATTGTCTTGTTTATTCACGCATCCATACAAGAATACTATGGCAAAAGGTTTTGCCTGTTTTCTGTGTGTGGGCATGCGCTTCCTTATTTTACCTTTTAAGTCAGTCCAGGCATAAAGCAGTCCACTCCATGCACACTGCCTCAGGCACACACACACACACACACACACACACACACACACACACACACACCGACACACACACACACACACACACACACACACCGACACACACACACACACACACAGGCGCAAACACTCACATATTCACATTGCCACATAGCCCGTGGCTACACATTCGTTCCAAGGAAGCAGTTTTTTACTCCTAAAGTTGTTTGTTTGAGTGGTTTTTACACAATGCCCTTGGCATAACATTACACACACACATATGCACATGGACACACAAAGTACATGCATACAGAGAGAGACGTGTGGAAGCACTGTTTGCCTGTTTGCGAGGATTTCCACTCATCTAGGCACAGCTTTAAACACAGTCAGGCATGCACTCACACACACACACACACACACACACACACACACACACACACACACACACACACACACACACAAACACACATATGGCACCAACTCATGTACATATCCTGGTTCGTGCTTCCTATAGAAAGAGCCCTTTCTGTAAATGCTGTGTGTGTGTGTGTGTCTCCCTTTGTGTATGTTTGCTCAAATTTGTTATATTGGCAAAACGGTGGTGTCTGTATTTGTGAGTGACAGATGGGGATTCATCGCAAATGGTGGCACTGCAAGAGTGTGTTAGTTGATGTACCACATTCCATATCGCTCAAAGGGAAACCGAATGGATGACAGTGTTGCTTTCTGGGTAAACTGGTTTATTCTTTTCCTTCATCTCGACCATATTTCAACTCTTTGGCCTGTGTCATCATCGAATCACCCGTCCCTGCTCTTCATCCCTCTCTCCCTCCTCTCTGCCTGGACTAGAGGCATAGAGTGGGCAGTTAAAGGTGATTATCCCTCTTTGTTGCTCTCTCTCTCTCTCTCTCTCTCTCTCTCTCTCTCTCTCTCTCACCTCTCATTCTCTCACCATCTCTCTCTCTTTTTCTCTCCCTCGCGCCCGCTCGGCGTTACAAAGGCCCTTGTCCGCTTTGATTACTTACATTAAAGTGAGCAAGAAAGAGGCTGCGCACTGGATTCGCCAGTGTGTGCAAAGAAATGTGTGGGTTTGATTGTGTGCAAGTGTGCCTGTGTGTGTGTGTGTGTGTGTGTGTGTGTGTGTGTGTGTGTGTGTGTGTGTGTGTGTGTGTGTGTGTGTGTTCATCCTACTGAACCACCAACAGAGGCGGGATTGTTGGGTTGTTGTATAACAACCAATGGTTTCCTTGTGTGACGAACCAGAGAGGAACCAGCATTTTCTGCCTGATTGCTGCAAACGCTGGCAGTGGTGTGTAGGGAGGAGATGGAGAAGGAGAAGGAGAAGGAAGGGGATGGTGTGTGTGTGTGGTGAGGTGAGGTGGGGCAAAGGAAGAAGCACGGATAGAAAGATGGACATGCATAGATAAATGGGATAAAAGGAAACATGGCCAGTCTGTACTTGTTTTCCATTACCAAGGTTTCCGACAGTTCACAGAACAAACACAAACGGCGTTAATTACTTGGCACCCAGTGGGGTGTGCGTGATCCAATAGCAGTGGGAGCTTGTGATTGTGTGTGTCTGCGTGTGTGTGTGTGTGTTTAATATGAGGGATGAGATCTTGCATGGAAGGGAGGGTTTTGTGGGAACGTTTGAACACAGACACATGTGGCAAAGGGCAGATGGGATTATAGAAGGAAAGAGGGAATTAAGTGGGAATTGTGCAAGAACACTGCAGTGAGATTTATACATCTTTTAATTAGAAGTTACATATTTTCCGGTCTTTCCGGCTCACCCAAATAGAGACCGTGGTCAGTGTTTGCCTTTGTAGTGTACATCTTTAGGTCATAGGTCATTCCGCTGTGTGTGTGTGTGCTTCAGTGATGGCGCCGTTGCGGACAATGACATCAAAGAGGGTCAGTCTTACTGTGTGTGTGTCTGTGTGTGTGTGTCCATGCTTAATACGATACGCGATACCCTGAGGTAGTAGGCCACAGCCCCTCAAAAAAAAGGCACACACACACACTCAAACTCCTCCTCGGAAACGGACACATCGGGGTCAGCAGCCGGGCCGGCGTCTACACGGAAAGTCGTGGAAAGTCAGTCAGCTCGAAACTGTTAAATGAGTTTTGGATTCAAGCAATTTAGAAAACTATAAAAATTTAGCAGTGCGTTAAATTTTTCTCAAGGTCAAGGCAGAATCCCCCGTATCTCAGAAATGGTTTGTTAATTTAGCCATTTATATAATTATATGACGTTATTACATCCAGTTTTTAAGGGATGCTGTCGGGGCTGATTCACCGCTCTGTTCTCCCAAAAATGAAACGCTCCAGCTTCCTCTCAAGGTCGGCGAAGTGTCCCTGCGCTTCCCGGAGACGCCGTTTGTTGTCGGCAGCGGTAAAAGTTCGCCCAAAAGCCGACATCGCGCACGTGCGTCCACCAATCGGCGCCTTTCCACCCGCCAGTAAACTGCAACCGGCATAGCGGCGTCGCACTCGCGGTCCCATGCAAAGCCCACAGTCTCCGGAATATCACGGGATTCCAGGGAGCCGGGGGATTCAGCCGAGGGATTTGGTTTTTTAATGGCCCACTTTGCAGTAACCATTTACTACTCCTCTGTGAATTCCAATTATTTACCACATTCTTTTGGCCGCTCTCTCTCCACAGCGAGCCCAACTTCAACACAAATGAGAGCGTTTACCTATTTAGAAGAACAACACCAAACCAGGAAGAAATACTTTCTTTGCCACAGCCGAAACGACAGCGGGTTGGGACACACAAGGTTTTTGTTTGTGTTTCACCGCACACACACACACATTTTCCAGTCTAAATGCGGGGTGACATCATTGTGCTGTTGTTCGATTTTGTCAAGCGTTGATTTCCTTTTCCACGTATGAGGGCCAGATGTGTGTGAATGGCACATTTTTCGGCACACACACCCCAGTTTCACAAAGGGAAAACCTTGTCCAGTGTCTCAGTTTGTCTCAGAAGACGATTGATGACCCGGAGTTCAGGGCGTTCGATAAATTCCATTGACTGCAACAACTGATTGCTGACCACCGAGGGAATAGGATGGCCACTGATTATGGTCTGATGATGCTATGTGTGTGTGTGAGGGTTTGTGGTGAGATAGACAGACAGAGAGAGAGAGGCATGTTGGGATTTCAACCAACAACCACCCATTGATTTGTCTCCCCATTAATCTAGCATCACAATCACACCAGACGTCATCATAATTGTCGTTTGACCTAATAAGCTTTGAATAGACAAATGAAAGAGAGGGTCACATTTAACAATGCTGTCTGCTCTGTGTGTGTGTGTGTGTGTGTGTGTGTGTGTGTGTGTGTGTGTGTGAGAGAGCCCCAGGCACCGCTCTGTGACCTAAATGTGAGTCAGAAACCGGTTCTTCCCTTTTTCGTCCCAGGGCTTTGTCATTTAATAATGGACACAAACACACACACACGCACACACACGCACACACACGCACACACACACACACACACACGCACAAACACACACACAAGCACACACACAGAGAAGCCTAATGAAAGACCACTCCCCTTTAGGCAAATGGCCTCTCCTTCCCATGAACCACTCCTTAGCTCCAAGACACACACACACACACGCACACACAGGTGTAACAAAGAGCATTTGTTACACCTGTGAGACTTATTTAATTCAGGTTAGTTAATCTCATTTGCTAAACCAGCTTCTTTTTTCGAGCAAGGCCCGTCCAAGAGGTCTCTTTCATTTCCTTTATCATTAAACCCCCACAAGGAGAAAAGCACCAAGTACACGACCGCAATCTCTCCGTGTGTTTCTGTGTCTGTGATCTATGCTCAAACGCTCGCTCACACACTCACTCACACACACTATTTCCCTTGTTGTAAAGTGTAATAACAGCTGTCCTCGGGCCAGTTACAGCTATCGTAAAGAGACGACAACTCCCCAAACTCATTTACCACACACACACACACACACACACACACACACACACACACACACACACACACACATACGTACACTCATGCATACAACATGGACCTTAGGGGAGTCGGAGTTGAGGACTCACACTCACAAACACACACACACCCTCTCCATCTCTCTGTCTGGGGTCTCTCTGTTTTCCGCCCCTAAGTGACATTTGACCACATTTTACAGCTGAAGGTGACAGCACACACACACACACACGCACTCTGCAGTATGTGGTCCCTCCAGTCTCCAGGCGAGTACACGTATGTGTGTGTGTGTGTGTGTGTGTATGCACGTGCACGTACCGCATGTGCGTGCCGGAGGTGAAAGTAGTTGCGTGTTCACATTCTTGCCGTCTCTCTCTTTCTTCCCATGCATTGTAAACAGAGCATATTTGCTTTCGCCTTGTCACTTAAAGTCTGTGCAGATAAATAAACAGAGACTGCAGTGTTTATGCTAATTGTTGTCTCACCTGCACACACATGGTTATGTGTTTGTCACGATGCGTTTATGACAGGCCTATCTTTAGCTCCTCAGACTGTCTGAACCGGGGTTGTTTGACCTTTCCAGCGCGTTATTCCCCATCGCACGTTATTCCCCTTTCTTTGCGTCTCTGCCGTTCCCACTGATGTGTAACACGCACGTTTTCTCCTCCCCGTGCAGGCAGCAGAAAAGTACATTTCCTCCAGGACGGTAAATGCTATCGTTAGGTATCTTTTGTTGTCGGACAGAACTGTGTCACAGCTGAAGATAAAAGAGCTTCTTTTACTTTGACGGCTTTTTTTTCCTCTCCATATTTGATTTGATTTGGTTTTCTGAAGTCTGAAACATTTTCCCAATTGTTATATTAAGGTGTTATTTCTTCTTTGAAGTCTTGCGCGTGTGTGCGTGTGTGTGTATTTGTGTTTGTCTGCCGTTCTGCCGTTCCCTCCAGTATTAGTGCTGTCTCAGGTTGTTCTTTGTGTGTCATAGTGGGGAGCTGCTTTATGTCGGACAGGCGGAACAACAGAAGTGCTGCTGCTGCACAAACCCGGGACAGATAGAGTAAATCCAACCTTCCAGTCAGTAAATCAGCCTGTAAACCTGCTTGCTGGACAATTGGAGACGTGAACCAGGCAGTTTAGTGTGTCACCGGCTTTGCCAGGCTGGCTGCTGTAGATTGAACCTGCTTACAGTCCGCAGTTGTTGTTTCTCGACTGAACTCCCCTATTTTCTCTTTCTTTGTTGGCTCTCTTCTCACCCTTTCTCCTTCCATTTTGTTTTTCTTAACCTCTCCTCTCTCTTCTCCATATGGCCTCACTTATTTTGTGTGTTTGTCAGAGTGTGTGTGTGTGTGTGGCTGTGGGGGTTGGTGTTTAATGTGTGTTTGTTCTGCTTCTTATCTCGTCCACACCAGACCTGCTTTGCCGTCCAAAACCCTCAGCTGTGCCCCTATTGGCTCAGAAACAAACGGCTTTCCCCCCTCTCCTCTCTGATTGGGCCGTTCAAATCCACGACGAGTAAAGCGTTATTTGATCGCAGCCTCCTGGTAGTTGATCAGAGCGTGTGATGAATGGGCCGGCGTCACCGTGTAAAGCATCCTGATAAATGTCGGGTTAGCAAGCCGCCTGTGTGGGGACGCCCAGGTGTGCTGCTCCACCCAAATGCTGCGAACCAACCACAACTTATCATTCTGCCTCTACCCTGTCCTAGTATTGATCCCGTTACAGTGCTGGTGGCCTTCTGTAGAACTCAATGGGATTCCTGCATCCATGTTGGAACTTTCCGGGAGGCATCCAGGTGGATCTCCCTGCCTGTCTACCTGTCTGTCAATTGATCGGTAGTTGGCGTCTCTGAGCGCTTTAAATAGCACACTCTGCACACACACACACAGACACACACACAGACACACACACAGACACACACACAGACACACACACACACACACACACACACACACACACACACACACACACACACACACACACACACACACACACACACACACAACCCCGTGTCATCCCCCTGCGTCGTTGGCGGTCTCGACCTCGTCGCACGCCCTCATGCAAAACATTTTCGTTTGCTCTCAACGGAAAGAGGCAGGAATAAAAGATAGCTTAATATGAAAATGGACGGTTCGCCATTTAAAAGGACACAAACGATAGCATCACCCTCGCTCTGTGTTTAGAACATATATACCCATGAAACTACAGCTTGGTATCTTAAACCTCCTTTTATGAATTTTGAGAACAAACCCAAACTAAGTATTAAAACTTTCTAGTCAAGAAACAGAAACAGAATGAAATCCTTTAAGTGGTTAAATCTACGGACTTTAGAATTCTGTTCTACATTCTGTTCTTCTTATCCACAATAAAGTTCATTAATAAAAATAAACTTTGACTCTGGACATCAACGTTGGAATCTTGTTAGTTATTTATGAACGTCTGCTGAATTTCAAGGCTACATTAAAATTTCATTTAAGGAAATATCCCACCCTCTGTCTTTAGCAAATCACACCCTGCCTGTGCCTGCGCCTGGGTGTGTGTGTGTGTGTGTGTGTGTGTGTGTGTGTGTGTGTGTATCCTTTGAGCTGCACAGTGATTGGAAACTGGTGCTGTGTTTTTTTTTTTTTGCCCTTGATGTTTTCGTTGAGTTACAAGAGACGTGTAATAAAGTATTAATCACTTCCTTGATTTTTCCGTACTTTGAGTCATGATCTCTGTGCGTTTCATCCAGCCGGAGCGACTGCAGTGAGTAATCCGGCTGACATTTTTGAGGTCAAGCGTGCAGAGACGCAGCCAGTCCAGACTTGCTGTTTGGGGGATTTAACTTACAAGGGAGAACAAAAAAACAGCTGTGCGCTCAGATCTGACATGATCCGAGCGGCACCTAAGTGTTCGCTAATTACTCCCTCTCCACTCTTTCAGGATGACACACTGACACGAGATCCGCCTGTGTGGATGGTTTTCCAGTCGAAGTTTAGTTGGAGGTTGTATGTGAAAGAAATCATCTCGGTAACAATCAAATTTATCGACCTGGCTTACTTCGCTTCCTGTGGCTTTAGAAGTAGAAAGATTTGTCATGTTTTGGGCCAGAAATGACTAAAGGCATTGTTGTCTTACCAACAAACCTTGATTGCTCAATTACCAAGCTTGTAAATGAGTCGCAGGCTTCTAATCACAGTGTTTTGTAGGTAACCGGGTACCTCCAGGACCAAAAGTGTATTGTTTACTGTACAGGACTGACAGGGACAGAGAGGGTGGACGGGGAGGCCGTAAACAGAGACGTGGGTGTGGGGGAGGTAAATTGGCGAACAAACAAAAAAAAAAGGGAGGGAGGGAAGGGTTCAGTTTTCCCGAGAACGAGTGCAACCCGACTCCCTCTGGGGCTCAGGCTGAACTCATTCACAGGCGGAGAGAGGTGTGGGGGAGGGAGGTAAAGGAGAGGTGAGGAGGATTTCCCAATTTTCACAGAATGACAAGCTCTT